>NW_022589723.1:12791744-13122094 GCF_004348235.1 Phoca vitulina
AGAAAGAAAGAAAGAAAGAAAGAAAGAGAGAAAAAGAAAGAAAGGAAGAAAAAGAGAAAGGGAGGGATGGAGGAAAGAAGGGGGGAAGGAGGGAGGGAGGGAGAAGGGAGTGGGGAAGGAAGGAAGGAAGGAAGGAAAGCAACATTGCACTGAGTGTACATATTCCCAAGAACATGGCTTTGGAAAAGTATTATTTAGTTTAATGTCTAGTTTTTGAAATTATATTTTGATAATGTCAGAAGAAATAAAACATAAGAAATGGTCATTGTTATTATTATGATGTTTGTTTTAAATTTTTTCTTAATAATATTGTTATATCTCACTTTTTTTTCATTCTCCCTAATGAAAACATGGCATACATGGAAACAATACAGCCACTGGCAGATGTTGTCTTTTCTAGTGTTTGTGTACAATCACTCTCCCAATATCTTCGGGCTGTTGCTTTTTACTTTATTGCTTATACCCTAAGCTCTTGAGGAAAAATTCAAGGTCTTTCCTTAATAAAATAAATATTTTGTCTGTGATGTGGCCATTAAGGTTTTAGGGGCAAAAATTAGCTTTATCTCGCCTTGGATTCTAGGCTTTTTTTTTTTTTTTAATTTTCATTTTTTAATTCAGTGAAATTTAGTTTAGTTTCCAACTTGATAATTTTGGTTTCTAGCATTATCTATTTTCAATTCATTGCCTTTTCAATTTCTAATTTTAGCCATATGCTTGTTATTAGATTCCTCTTTTTTGTAAAGAATTATCATTGTAATGTCCCATGGAATCTCACTGAAGATCAGAAACAGTTTTTAGAGGTCTCAACCTTCTCTTTAAACCTTCAAAAAGGTAGTGTCCTACTGACTTCTTTATTATCCCTATGGAATATGCCAGAGTTCTCAACTTACTGATTCCCTGTCCGAACGATCAGAACTTTTTTTCAGAAGTGTGATATGCATAGAGAACTCATAATCCCTATTTTGATCTAATTTTCATTTAATATCTGAGTTCTAGCTCTTCTGTTTATAATCCATCTCTGACCTTTGAACAAATCTGTCTAGTCCTATCTCTGTAGGTCCTGGTTTCAACACATGCTATCAGGGGACTTTCTCACTTTGGCTCTTGGTAGATATACTACCCTAGGCAGGGGCTGATCCTTGATGGGCATCATACTGTTATAGCAAGAAATGTTTCACAAAAGGCATCTGATATGGTATAAATAAGATTGATCTTTACTATAGTCTAATTAAGATTAATTAATAAATACTCATTGTTTAAAAATAATTATCCATTGACCTAAAGTCAACAAAACTCTTTTTTTCTAATATTAAAATATACAATTGTTTGGAGGGGAGCGGGAGCAACTTGAAATAAATCAGAGAACACCTTCACATTCATCATTCTTCTCATATACTTCAAATTTGTATTTAATGCCTTCCTCCTCCTGGACATCAGAAAGAACACCTGGGAGAAGTTTTTATTTCTCCAAATTAATTTCTGGAAAAAAACGTGTCACTTTCAAATTCCTGCACAATCCTTGTCACAAATAGTCTAACATGGCCTGGCTTGTTCATGGCTTCCTTATAAACAGAACTGACTCCCACTATCCAAACCATGTCCACTTTATTTGCTAATTCTGGTGGCTCAAAAACTTTTAAGGCATCATCCAGACTTTTGGCAAGAAAATGAGCTTCTGTGGGGGCTCCTCAAGGTCTCTGAGCACTAAATCAATTCTGTCCTTTAAAGGTAGATTCTTCTCGGGAATAGAGAACCATGTCTTCCTACCCATAATCACCAAATTCTGTTTACCTTCTACTGAGGAGGATGTGGTCATTCTTCAGAAATACTTGAACTCATTCCTGAATGAGGGCCACGGCAGGTCCCCATTCTTGCTGATGCCCCTGTTCTTAGACACAGCGAGGATGCAGTTTAGCAGACAAATCTTGACAGCAACTATATACACCTCTGAGCTGGCACACCACCCTGGGATTCCCCATGCCCCACCCAGCTTGGCGGGGAAATTGTCTCCTTGGACTCTAGGCTTTTAGAAAAAAAATCAAAGACTAACCAATTTGGGTCCTAGATATCTGAGCAGTTTGATTGGAAACTTCATGCATTAAAAACAATTCTGATACTTTGGAGAGCAATAAGAAGGAAGATAAACCTTAGTTAGGAAAAAAAACCTGGTAAATAGAATTAAGAAAAAAAATTTAGTCATGCATCAAGCACTTACTATGATTAAAAAGTCCTTGAAACGAAGAAGATATTTCTATCTTTATAACAGAGAGGCCTAACTGAAGACCGCAATAATGTGAGGTTTCCCCACCCCCACGGGCCACTTCCTCTTTTTACTGTTTTCATTTAGAAAAAACAGAGAGCACTCTTGCTGCCACACAGTGCCATAGTGCTATTTGAAGGGGTTTCCTAGGCATCCTTACTGTCTGGAAGTGTGCATGCCATTTTCATCATCTGAAGAGTCAGGGAGCATGTTAGGTTGAGATCTTGCAGAAGCAGGCCCCGACTCCAGAATTTGGGTGTATGTGGCTTATAAAAACAGGGCTTCCAGGAGAATCAATAAAGGACTTGGGGGAGGGGGAATGAAGGAAAGGGAATGGGGAGAAGCCAAGTGAAGGGGTGATTTCAGAAGTCCCACACTCAGCCTGGTCCCATGGGAGCTCTAAAACAAAGGAATACCCCTCAAAGTTAGTTCTGTCTTGAAGCAAAGGAGCTGGGCTTTGCACCTCACATCAGCCTGTCTTTGGCTATATGCTGCAGAGTGTGTTGTGGGCTGAAACATAAAATTCCCGGGTACTTCCAGCTCACTCCAGTGCCTTAGGGTAATCTGCAGGGCTGGGGTAATGTGCAGGTGCTAGTTGTTAGCAGCAAAATATCAAAAAGCTGGGTATGGGTTCATAGAGTCTGGGTGGGGCATCAGTCGGCTACTGAGAGTTTCCTGTCAACTTCCTCTGCAGGGCCCACAACATATGCAGTCCCTAACTTCCATTAAAAGTTCCAACTTTCTAGGGGCTAGCATTAAAGTGTGAATACCACTGAACTCAGACCGGAGTCTGAATTCTAATTCCACAAAAGAAATTGGAGAAATCATTACTACTGGCTTGACTCTGTCACCATATCCATAAAATGGGATAATTATTCCTACATCATAAAGTTTGTTCACTTATTCGATCAATCATTTATTCAATGAATATGGAGCATCTCCTCCACGCCGGGCACTGTTCAAGCGTTACTCTGAGAAGGAGATGGTGGTGAGAAGAGCTCCATAAAATGTAAAGCTCCAGGCAACTGCTTTTACTTGCAGTGGTTATTTATTTTCATAGCTCCCTACAGCAAGTAAAATTACCTAAAACCACAGCAAAGGGATAAAAGGGAAAACTTTTTGGCACTTAACTGGTGAAAAAAAGAAACCATGCCTCATTTCTTTCCATGGAGCGCTTTAGGTAAAAGTCCTCCTCATTCTGGACAGTTCCCCAAAGGGAAGCCTGCTCTCTTCTGGCAGCCTCAGGATTTCTGGGAATGATCTTGCTCAGAGAATTTACAAACTGCATTCCCAGGAGCTTCTAGTCCTGCCTCTGTCACAGCTCATCCTCTTTCAAATCTCTTAATTTTTCCTGGCCTCAGTTTTCTTACCTGTAAAATGAAGGGTTCTGCCACTAACTGGTGACGGCACGGTAAGCAGGTCATTTGTATATAGGAGCCTTCTCTGCTCGATTCTAGGGTGGGGAGTCAGTACTCAAGCTCAGGCTTGATAGACTGATGGGCACAGGCCCCATGACTCCATTGTAGATTAGAAGTTTTAACTCCAATCAGATCCAACTCCCCCTCCCCATTTTCCCCAACACCTCCTTTTAAGGAGATCAAGATCTTTGATGGTACCCCTTTACTAATTCGATTGTGAAGGCTAAGCAATTTAGTATGTGAATGCTCTAGCCTGGCTGCACTGGCTCATGTAAGAAGTGCCAGATGCTTGCAACTGGCCTAGGATCTCTGTAAACTATGATACTGAAGACAGAGAGTTGCACTATATTGACGGCTCAGTTTCCGATATGGTATTGTTGGCTGTGGTGTGCTCCTCTAAAACAGTGAATATCTATAGGTAAAATTCCAAATACAAAAAGCAAACTGAAAACACATCTTCCTTTTAGTTGTCTGGTAGTTGCATTCCTGGAAAATTCAGTGTATATGGTCCTATCACCAGCCTGACCACCTGACCTCAGAAAATCTCAAGTAGAAACTTCTGCTTGCCCATCTACCTTGTAGGAACTAAACTTCTAGAAGCTTCTGTCTAGCTGTCAATCTTACCTTTTAGAAACAAACTAACTGGAACAGAAAAGAAACATTTGAGTAAGATGCCTGCCCAGATGACTGAGAAAGTGTGGCAGTTACCTCAACCTCACTGGAATGTTAAAATCCCCTTCTGAATATCCCAAACGTTAATAAAAGAGGCCTGCTTTCCCTTGTTCAGGGAGATGCAGCTGTCGAAATGATTCCGCATGATCTCCCTGTCTGTACAAATAAAGTTGACCTTGAGGCAACTCCATTTGGTGTAGTCTTTGTCTGTAACTCAAATAATGGGCCCACTTTGGTTTGGTAACAGTCTTGGCCTACTGAATAGTTAATACATATTCAAGAAATAAAATAATTGGAAAATAAAACACATTTTTATATGTGATTGTAAAGACCAGATTATAAGCAGGTTTCCATTCACTGAGAGAGAGAGAGACAGAGAGAATGTGTGTGTGTGCGTGGGGAGGGGAAGCTGGGGCCCCTCTCAGCCCCTATATATATACCTATAGTGACCACATCATTGGAACAACTAAAAATAGCCCTGTTAATTTCCAAAATTTTAGAGAGGCACATTACCTCTATTGAATGAGAACCACTTTTCTAGAGAGTAGGGAGTTGCTGATCTAATGATCAGGGGAAAGAAACAACAATCCAGTGCCTCCTCTTTCTCAGAAAGCAGAAGCCCACAGAGGGACGAAACTAAGGATGGGAAACTCCCCTTTTCTAACCTAGAACATGGCTTTCCGCCCAGAGACTGGTGACAAGCCACCATGGACTCGGGTTTTCATTGGGCAGTTGAGAAACTAAACTAGTGGGTCAAAAGGAGGGAAACCCCCAGTGCTTTCCACGGTCCTGTCGATAACTTGCGCTGAGACCCCTCGCTTCGCGACCTTGGCTGTTCTTCGCTGAGCGCCGCCGCCAGCCTAAGCGAGTTCACGGTGAGTTCCCCGTCCCGTGCCGCCCCCTCCCTCTGCTTCTCTCCATCCGCAGGCTCTCCCTGGCCCTGCGGCTCCTCGGTCCTTCTTCCGGGCCCAGGGTGGCCAGGCACCTGGGTTCTGGTCGCTCAGGCTCTGTCCAGACCCGACAGGGAAGCAGCGGAGAGGCCGGAAAGTGGCGCGCCGCTGGAACGCACGCTTGCAGCGCATTCTCCCTGGATAGTTCCCTGGGCGGGACTGGGCTGGACAGGACAAAATAGCGAAGTCATCGATGGGGTACGTGGGTGGGGTCGGTGGTGGTGGGTGCTGCTTTTCGGGGCAGCCCAGCCTCGACCTGAAGGTTCTGTTTCCCTGGGCACAGCGTGAAGGAGGAGGAGCAGGCCGGTCCTAGAAGGCAAATACTTGAGGGCGGTGATCTGGTGAAAAGCAGGGGTCTGTGGGGTCTAAAAGAACTGCCTCGGTAAGTAGGTTGACGCTTCAGGTGGAGCCCTGAGCATTGTGCCTTCCTCAGGGTGCCCTCCTCGCCATTTTCCTTTTCCTTTTCCACACTTCCCCACCAGGTTCTAGGGCTTGTGTCTGAATCCAGATTGTGTCATATTGTTTTGTGTAACATTTCTATGGCAGCTTATGAGTTTGTGTTGGTAAAAGCTTTATTGAGATATAATTCACAAACCATACAATTCATCTATTTAAAGTAATACAATTCAGTGGGTTTTAGTATATTCACAGAGTTGTGCAAACATCACCTCAATTTTAGAATATTTTCATTATCCAAAAAGAAACTCTGTACCCATTAGCAGTCACTTCCTATTTCTCCTCAACACCCCAGGCCTAAGGAACCACTCATCTTGCTGTTGCTATGGATTTGTCTGTTCTTGACATTTCATATTAATGGAATCACACAGCTTATGGTCTTTTGTGATTGACTTCTACTACCTAATATGATGTTTTCAAAGATCATCCATATTATAGCAAGTATCTGTACTTTATTCTTTTTTACTGCTGAATAATACTCCATTGTATTGATATACTACATTTTGTTTACCCATTCATTAGTTAATGGGCATTTGGGTTGTTTCTACTTTTTGGCGATTAAGAATAATATTGTGATCAACTTTCATGTTCAAGTTTTCAGATTGGACAGAAGTTTTCAATTCTCCTGAGTATACACTTAGGAATGGAGTTGCTGGGTCATATGGTAACTCTATGTTTAACCTTTTGAGGAACTGACAGACTGTTTCCCAAAGCTGCTGCATCATTTTACATTCCCACCAGCACTATATGAGAATCTCAATTTTTCTACATCCTCACCAACACTTCATATTATCTATTTTTTAAATTATAGTCATCCCAGTGGGTGTGAAATGGTATCTCATTATGGCTTTAATTTACATTTCCCTAATGATGACTGAAGATGCATTATTTTTTAAATTATAATTTTTAGAAAGGATTTACATGCTGAGGTTTTGAGAACTTTAACTGTCTACATCATGTGCCCGAAGTCACAGAGGCTAGACTCAAACCAAGTCTCTCTATGGCAAATGCTTGAACTCCATCCCCTCTTTTCTAAAACAGAATCTGGGATAAAACTTTTCAAGAAAATTCCTCTTGATATCTCTGTTAGAAAGGGAATGCTGGGCAAGATAAACCTCTGCATGGACTAAATGGTTCATTTCTTATTTGCTATTAGAAACCCAAATGTGCAAAGAACTTTTTGGTCTCTTCATTTTTACTTTGTAAAAAATAAGTGTTTCCAGGGTGCCTGGGTGGCTTAGTCAGTTAAGTGTCCGACTCTTGATTTTGGCTCAGGTCATGATCTCAGGGTTTTGAGATCAAGCCCCCAGTCAGGCTCTGTGCACAGAGTCTGCTTAAGATTCTCTCTCAACCTCTCCCTCTGCTCCTCCTCCCACTTCTCTCTCTCTCAAAAAAAAAAAAGTGTTTCCTTGAGATCCTCACACTGAATCTTGGATGCAGTAGTGACCCTTTCTTGGTAGGCAGTGATTTTTTTTTTCTAAGATTTATTCACCTATTATTTGAGAGAGAGAGAGAGAAAGAATGAATGGTGGGGGGGCAGAGGGAGAGAGAGTCCCAAGCAGATTCCACACCAAGTGCGGGGCTCAAACCTATGACCTTAGATCACGACCTGAGCCAAAATGCTCAATCAACTACACCACTTAGGTGCCCTGGCATGCAGTGATTTTGTGCTTTTCTTCATGTCAGTGCCCTTTGGGCTTTTCCTTCCCACTGCTATCAGGACATGGAATGCAGAAAGACAAAAGTTTAAACTTTGTTTAAATGCATAACTATCAAAATATTTTGAGTACACATTTTTTTCTCTGGATATCTATCCATTTTACACTACTTATCAATCTTACCTTATATATTACCAAAACTTAATTTTTCTCTCTTTTTTTTTTCAGTTAAAAATTCAGATTGAGTTGTCTTGAAAGTCACAAACCTATACCCACCCACCCACGTGGGAACACAGCAGTTGTGGAGGTGGAGACAGGAGGAACCAGAATCAGAGTTCAAATATGCCAGAAAATCTGGGTTCTAAATTCTTATGTAAGTCAGAGAGTAACTGACCAACAGCTGTGAGACACTGGGCACTTGAACATTCACTGTAAACTTTGGTACAGATCACTTACTTCTCTGAAGACTGGATCCAACAAGCATAATGAATATAAGAATGTGCTACGGTAGCATGCTGAATTCCAGACAAACCCAAGAATTCCATACAGCTGGGGGAGGAGGCCCAACTCCTGAGATAGTCTTAGAAGCAGAACTGATAGATCTCAGGGAAAGTGATGAAATAGTTGACCTCACCTGTGAATCCCTAGAACCTACAGTGATTGACCTAACTTGCCATGACTCTGTTGTGATTACTGAAGAAAGGAGGTGGCCAGGGGGAAATACAAGGTCACCCCAAGGCCAAATTGGCAGCTATGTGGTGAGCAGTGATAAGGAGGAGTTGATGAGAAACAGAGATGTGTATGTAACCAACAGTACCTGTCATAATGCCCTGGAAGAAGAAGCTTTAAGTTGCACACTACCTGGTTATATCCAGTGTCGAATGTGTATGGATGGGTACTCGGAGATTGAACTGAGTCCGCGACACATTTACTCTACAGAATGTGGCCACATCTTCTGTAGTCAGTGCCTCCGCACTTCCCTTAAATATAATAAAAAATGCCCAGTTTGTTTGAAAAAACTCAACTGCTATCAGTACCACCGCATTTATATATGAAGAGTGCTGTGTCATTCAGGACAGATAGAACCCTTGGCACGGAAACGTCCTCGTGCAGAAACTATGGGTTGTTGGCATCCAATACACTGGACTCAAAAAGGCTGCTTTTAAAAATTGTTCTCTGGAGTATATAAAAAACTCTTTCATTTCTCACACACTATGAGACTGCTTTTTGATTTCTTTAGTTTCATGCTTCAGGGCTGGACTTTGGTTGTCATATTGTGCCAGAGACTAGTGGTTGTCCTAAAAGCAATTTTTCCTTTTTTCTTATATAATCAATTTACAATCAATTTTTCATTGACCACACATGGGCATTTTGGATCATCTAAACAAGGGCAACATCCTAGAGATAGTGGAGCAAGTAGATGGAAGGAATCTGGGAGACTGACAACTTTGCAAGTCAGAGCCACCATACAAATTTGGACTTTTACTTGAGAGATAAATAAACATTATTCTTGTTTAAGCAACCATATATGAGGTCTTATTTAGAGCAATAGAAACTTTATTTTTATTAAGGGACCAGGCAGGGTGCTGTCTCTGGGTTTCTCTGGATTTCCTGATTCCACTGGAGTGGAAGGAATTCAGTCCTTTCTGACCACATCTCCACCCAGCAGGGTTCAGGTGGGTATATGGGCAGGCACCATGTCCCCTGGGACTCCTACTGGCCTTTGAGTTTAGTCTGAGGAGTTGCCTAGGCACATGGGAATCTAGAGTTGTGGTTTTGTGCTCTCTGACCTGCCAGGCCAGAGAGGAGCTGCCATTACCCTGGCTTTACAGGTGTGCCTGCCTTCACCACCCTGGTCAGCTAATCAAGAAGCTGGCATGCTTCTCTGTGAAGCATCACCATCCCAGCTGCTCCAGGGTCAGAGGCCTTGAGAACACCTCCTCGCCACCCATGCTCCACCTCCAGCCAAACACATACTTTCTTCTTTTGCAGAAGATCATATAGCACTCACAATTCAGCCTGCACTTTAGAATTGGAGAGGATGTGATTTCTACAGTCCTCTCTCCTTTTCCCTCAGAATGAAATGGGCAGTAAAGTTTGTTCCTTACTTCCCGTGGCTATAGCAGCGTTGGTCTCCAATATGATGTCTCAGTTGTGCCAATGGAACGGTGCCCATTCCTGTGTCATATCTGTCTACACACTGCATTCTCTGAAATGTCCCACACCCCAGGCTTTGGTTGCTTGACTTGGTACAGGATATGCAAGATAAATGTGGTAGGAGGCGCCTGGGTGGCTCAATCGGTTAAGTGGCTGCCTTAGGCTCAGGTCATGACCCCAGAGTCCTGGGATCCAGCCCTGCATTGGGTTCCAGGCTCAGCAGGGAGCCTGCTTCTGCCCCTCCCCCCCTGCTCCTGCTCTCTCTCTCTCTCTCTCTCTCTCTGTCTTAAATAAATAAAGAAAATCTTTTTTAAAAAAAAGATAGGGGCACCTGGGTGGCTTAGCCATTAAGCATCTGCCTTTGGCTCAGGTCATGATCCCGGGGTCCTGGGATCTAGGCCCGCATAGGGCTCCCTGCTCAGTGGGAAGCCTGCTTCTCCCTCTCTCACTCCCCCTGCTTGTGTTCCCTCTCTCTCTGTCAAGTAAATAAATAAAATCTTTAAAAAAAAAAAAAAAGATAAATGTGGTATACTCCCTTCTGTGGGTTCCTTTGTATATTCTAAAATGAAAAGAGGAAGAAAAAGATGAAAATGAAAAAAAATTGAAATAATTTCTAAATATTATCTTCCTACATTTCAATAGATCATCCTATGCATCCCACTTTGGAGACTATTAATTGCTCTGTGACATAGCACAGTGTATCAGAGAACTGGCTAATGATTCAAGCATCTGAAGTGTCTATTAAATACAGATTCTGCTTTTGCACATATTATCTATGTGATCAGGATAAGAGCAGACTCTCTCCAGTTTGTCAGCAGCCCTCAATCTTCCCTACTGTATTCTACCTAGCCCACTACACATTTCCCTTACCTGCAAAGCTCATGTAGACATTTGAGTTTTTGACTCTGCTTTACGGGAAAAAAAATAGAGGGGATTCTGACTTTTTCAAAAAAATCAAGATAAATTTTATAGACAGCAAAATGAACTGATTTTAAGTGTATAATAAGATGAGTTTGGGCAAATATATATAGTCATAATGACCAACACCCCAATCAAAATATAGAACAATTCCATCATTCCAGAAAGTTCCTTTATGCCCTCTTCTAGTTAATCTCCACCCTCCCACCCCCCACAAGCAACCACTGTTCTGATTACTATCACCATACATATGCTTGGGAACACTGACTGTTACTACTTCATTGTCTAGCCCAGCTCATCAGGAAGAAAAATTTGATAGGGATTTGGAGTATAAGCTCTAGGCAGGGATCAAATGTTTTAGTGGCAGCATGACTAATATTACCTCTTTTAAGAATTGAAGCAAGAAATAAATCAGTGAGAGAAAGACAAATACCATATGATTTCACTCATGTGGAATTTAAGGGACAAAACAGATGAACATATGGGGGAAAAGAGGCAAATCAGGAAACAGACTCTTAACTACAGAGAACAAACTGAGGGTTACTGGAGGGAAGGTGGGTGGGAAGATGGGTTTAATGGGTGATGAATTAAGGAGGGCACTTGTAGTGATAAGCACTGGGTGTTGTATGTAAGTGATGAATCACTAAATTCTACACCTGAAACATCGCTTCTTGGCCTTTTGGCTAAGATCAAGTGTAAATTCTACACCTGAAACTAATAAGTTAACTAACTGGAATTTAAATAAGAACTTGAAGAAAGTAAAATAAAATGATAATTTAAAACAAAATGAAACAAGAACAAAACAAAACAAAAGCCTTTTGTGTGGACTGTCAGGGGTACAATAACTATTAATATTAATTGAATGCAAAAAAAAAAAAGAGAATTGAAGCAAGAAAGTGTCATCAATAATGACATCTGCCATTTATTAAGTAATAGCTATGTTCCAGGCACAGTACTAGGCACTTCATACATCACAGGCAGTCAAGGTATACACTTAGGCAAGAATATGAACCCAACAGGATGTAAGAGCAGAAGTTGAAGTGAGCTGCCACAGAGCATAACTGACATGAATAATTTGGCTGACTATTGTACATGGCTGTGGGAAGAAGTGAGAAGTAAAGAAAAGATTAAGGCCACATCATGAATAGAGCATTGTGTGCTGTGTTATGGAGTTTAGAGTTTATTCTATAGGTGCTAAGGAGCCCTTAAAAGCTCTGGAGGAGAGCCTCCAGAGAAAAAGATTCTTAAGGATTCAGCATGATCTCAGTGAAGGCGGAAGATGCTGTTTAAAAGTTGAGGAAAAAATATGGAGGAGGTGGGGCACCTAGGTGGCTCAGTCAATTAAGCATCTGCCTTTGGCTCAGGTCGTGATCCCAGGGTCCTGGGATCGAGCCCCGCATCAGGCTCCTCCTCTGCCCCTGCTCCTCCCCCTCTGCTCATGCTCTGTCTCTCTTTCTCTCTCAAATAAGTAAATTCTTTTTTTTAAGGTTTTATTTATTTATTTATTTGAGAGAGAGAGAGAGAGAAACAGCATGAGAGGGGATAAGGTCAGAGGGAGAAGCAGGCTCCCCGCCGAGCCGGGAGCCCGATGTGGGACTCGATCCCAGGACTCCAGGATCATGACCTGAGCTGAAGGCAGTCGCTTAACCAACTGAGCCACCCAGGCGCCCTCAAATAAATAAAATCTTAAAAAAATATATGGATATGGAATTAAGAAGGGAAAATCCTGCTGTTGATCTTCCTCTCAGAAGTATATTTTTTGAAGTGTATAATAAAAAGGATGACGTAACCTTGGTCTGAGGACTTTGGTAGTCCGCTTGTGCTCTCCTGCCCCGGATGTCTAACAGTTTCATTTTAGTACAGCCCGCAGAGCTGTGCAAGCCTTTTGAACTGTGGCAACTCCTAGGAGACGATGTTTCTTTTAAGGTGGCAATGATAGGACTCCAGGGGGACAGTTATGGAAGTTTGGATTTAGCTTTCAGGTATCTTTTTGGAAAAGTAGAAGCTCATTTGATGAGAGTGGATATGGGATTAGGAGAGGTGGATATTCAAATGTATTCACTTGAGGTCTGATCTAGCTTTAAACCAAGTTAGCCCCACAGTGAGATAATCTGGCAATGCACATTTATCATTTCCTGATGTTTGCTGAGGTCACAGCAGAGAATGAAAGCCAAGTATCCTGAGCTGTGCTATATCTGGATTTCATCAACCACAGACTGAAATTGAACTATTCAAGAAAGGGGTTAAGAGAGACAGAGTAGAGAAGCCCAACCCAAGTTTCAGCCAGGACCGGTCTTTTCTATTGTCTGGTCTACACTGAATTCATCCCTACTGTAAATATTAAGTACACCTGCCAGGAGAAACAAATTACTCTCCAAGAACCTAAAATTGTTACAAAGGATTAAACTTTTAGGTCCTTTCCTTAGCTACATCAGTTAGGTCCCACTGATTTGATATTAAAATCTGTGTACTGGGATGACTGTCCCAGGGAGTGTTAATAGCGTAAAATAAGTTTCAACGACATCATTAGCTCAGCGTCTGTCTCTAAAATAGCAGCTTCCATGCAGCAAGAGCAGGGAGCGGCAGCAGCCCGCACCTGCACAAATGCACATGAGCTCCCCGGGTTTCCTACCTACTGGCCTCCTTGGGCCTCATGGATTAGAACCATCAAAGGTCTCAGGGAGGCACAGGTCTTTGTCTGTAGGCCCTGCTCTCCTAGTGCCCTATCCAGTACTCCCTGGCTGGGTTGGGATCTGAGGCTAGTAGGCAAGGTTGGGCCCTACTGGGTATTCATGGTTAGGGACAGCAGGCTATTCTGCCAGACTTATTTATAAACAGTCATAGTTCAGTTTCATGGTATTATGCCGGTGGGTTTCCGACTTTGAGACAATCTTTTTCTGCTTCACTATCCAGGGACTATTTATAGACTGCTCTAACATAACTGTCACTGTATGAGAGACATTAATCAGGGTAGCATTTGATATGGGCCCTTCCCCGACCCCCTTAGCTGTCAGCAGGCAAAAAGATCCTACAAGGCATATTCCCTTTTCCTGTGGGGTGGCACACAGAAGGCATAGGGCCCCAGGTGTGGCTCTGCCAGCATCACCGACCCTCTAAAGGGAGGGCAGAGGGGCTGCGGGCGCTGTGACAGGATAGAGGGAGGGTCTACCCATACCACTTGGCTTCCCTGCTGAGAAAAGAGCCTTTAGAGAATGAACTTCTCCCTGCCTTTCCTCTGAACAAGTCCAAGCCACAGAGACAACAGCTGTTCTTTTCTCCAACCAGAAGAGAGAAGGTGCAGCGCATTGCTAGGCATCGGCCATTCATTATTTCATGGCTCATTCTTTTGCTCATTTATCTGGTATTTATTAAATTTTTATAGTGTGGTAGACCTGTGTAGTTAAAAAGAGGTACAAGACAGTCCTTTCCTCCAAGAAGCTCACAGCTAGTGGAGAAGAGATGTGATAAACAGTTGTGGTACAATGAAAGAAATAATGCAGTGTAATAAAAACTATGATAGAAACATCTGTAAGGTCCTCGCTGAAGCATAAAAGAGGAAATAACTCTGACTTTTCAGTAACTTCCTTGGAGCCTAGAAGATGGAAAATTGAACTTTTAATTTATATTCAGCTCTGTTGGAGTCCTTGAAGATTAATACCAATTTACAACTCTTGTTATATTTCAAGACAGAAAGTTAATTTGAGGGAGAAGATTTGTCAACCATCTGCTATACCAATGTCAGCACAATGACAATAGCTCTTACCATCTACTGGGTGCTCACCGTGTGCCAAGTGCTGCCAAGCCTGTTATATACATCATCTCATTTAATCCTCGCTGCAATCCTGTCAGGTAAGCATTATCATCTATATTTTGTATATGATAAGGTTGATGCTTGGAAAAAGAAAAGTAACTTTGATTTATGACTTTGTTTTTGTTTTCCACCCCCCTACAAATTACATGGCGAAACCTGGTATGTGTAGCTTCTTAGATATCACTGTCCATTGCCTACCTCCAACTTTTTAGTTTTTTTTTAAGATTCTATTTATTTGAGAGAGAGTGATAGCAAGAGAGAGCATGAGTGGGAGTGGGAACGGGAATGGAGGTGGGGAAGAGGGAGAGGGAGAAGCAGGCTCCCCACTGAGCAGGGAGCCCGATGTGGGGCTCGATCCCAGGACGCTGGGATCATGACCTGAGCCGAAGGCAGATGCTCAACCAACTGAACCACCCAGGCATCCCCCCCAACTTTGTTTTAAAATAGTGAAATAAAAACTTGAAGTGCCCCTTCGAATTTTGGACCTCATGCTATATAGATTTTGGCATCACATCGTTTAGAGGTGGAAGGGAGTCTTAGGAAGTCATATCTTATTGGAGGAACTGATTCCCAGAGGAGTTAAACATTTTAGCCAACAATATTCAGTGCTCTGGGTTCTTCAGTGGAAGAGAAGCATTCTGTCTTTTAAGCCGGTATTCTTGCCCCAGGGCTACAGGCTCAAGGATGTGCAGACTCTGGGATTTAGTACAATCATCTTTACTGAATGATGTTAAACATTTCAGCCAAGAGGTACCTGGGTGGCTTAGTCAGTTAAGCATCTACCTTCGGCTCAGGTCATGATCTCAGGGTCCTGGGACCGAGGCCTACATCAGGCTCCTTGCTCAGTGGGGATCCTGCTTCTCTCTCTCCGTCTGCCCCTCTCCCCCTCTCTTGCTCTCCTCTCAAATAAATAAAATCTTTTTAAAAAAAATCAGCCAGCAACAAAAATATTCAAGATGAAACAATTTTCTTTTTTTTTTTTTTACTTAGGAACATAGTTCCTAGCTGATCATCAGAATTTCATAGCCATTTATTTGATAAGGAGTTTTATCCAACAAATGCCATGTACTGTCAAGGTGAGCAAGATACAGCACTACCCAGCAGTTGTCCATAAATTTAGTGAAGAGGCAGACATGAAATCAAACAATAATTATGCACAGGTATGCACAAAGATTTAGGGTGCTATAGAAATGTGTAAAGCACTAATTCTCAGCTGGGAGTGAGTCCCACCCCCATACACCTAGCAGACATTTGGCAATATCTGGAGACAATTTGACTGTCATAACTAGGGGGATGCTCCTGGTATCTGGTGAGCAGAGGCCAGAGATGCTGCTAAACATTCTAAAATTCACAGGACAGCCCCCCACAACAAAAACTTAGCCAGCTCAAAATGTCAACAGGGCTAAAGGTGAGAAACTCTAGTACAGAGCCAGCAAAATATTTTCTACAACAGATGGGGGAGGGTAAAGTTTGGTGGGGCTGGTTATGGAAGTTTGGTGGGGCTGGTTATGGAAGAGTTTACTAAAGAGATAATGATTGGGGTTGGGAGAGAGAGGATCCCCAGCAGAAGGGACAACATGTGCAGAGCCACAGACCCTGGCATATTTGGGCAATCCCAAACACCAGAGGAATAGTTGTGGGCATTAAGACTGGACAGTGAGGCATTCAGTAGAAGATAGACATTCAATAAAATCTATTGAGTTAGAGGAATTACTGTAAGAAAATCTGGTTCCATGATTGCTCTTTATAAGTTGGTCACTCAGAAGCACAGTATAGGTACAAATCTCTGTGAATTAAAACTGCTCAAGAAAGAAATGAGGCTTTTCTCATCTTCCTTCCTAGGGTTTAGCGTTTTCCAGGCATTTGTTACTTTCTCAGAAATAGAGTCGGGCTGTTTGAATGGAATGTGAGCTCTGAGAGGTGGAATAGCTCTCTATTAAAGCCACTTAGATGGTGTCTCAGTGCTGGGGTCACAAGCAGAGATGAGGTGGTTATTTCTCGTGCATTAGGCTTATAGGCAGATGATGTTTGTTTCCTCTTTTGTAGAGAATCCTAGTTCAGAATTGGGGATATGTCAATCTCAAGATTAGACTGCCACCTTGAACCTAAATGAGTTGCCTTCCCCCTCCCCCACAAAAAAAGGGTGGGTGGGTAGGCCATTCCTATCAGGGTTTCTCTTTCTCTTAAGCTAATGATGATCAAAGCAACTGACAAACTGCCACGGAATCTGCCAGACCTCACTCTGGCCTTGCTGTATCTCCCCAGCTCCTGAACTTTTCTTCCTTCTGTCATGCTCTGAGCCCATTCTTAGCAAACTACCAGGTCTCTGACTCCTGGTCAGCAGCTACCCTGGGCATGTTGTGCTCTGATCCAAGGGCCTGCATCTGCCCCCTGGTGGCCTGATGACAGAGCTTAATGGAGGTGAGTGGCCCTTCTCTAACTCAGGTCATTTTCTAGGCAGAGTGTGGACAACTGGATCACTGAAGGGGGTATGGATTTTAGAGCATGAAAGGAAATTCAGGGAAATATTTAATTTGTGACAACTTATAGCTGCTATACTCTCTTTGGGTATTGGAATAACTGAGAATTTATTTATTTTAAAGATTTATTTATTTATTTTAGAGATGGGGGACAGGAAGGGACAGAGGGAGAGGGAAAGAGAATCTCAGGCAGAATCCCCACTGAGTGCAGAGCCGGATGTGGGGTTTGATCCCATGATCCTAAGATCACCACCTGAGTGGAAATCAAGAGTCGGCTGCTTGACTGAGCCACCCACTCAGCCACTGGAATAACTGAGAACTTAGATAAGAGAGATTGGTAGGTGAGTAATGATGCCCACCATATACTTTTGAGAAAAATTAAACTAAATGCTATACAAAAATTTATTAATCACTTTAATTATTTTTTTAATATTCTAAAGATTGTCTTATTTCAGTATGCATGGATCTGTTTCATCCTTTTCTTTTTAAATTTTAATTCTGTTATAGTTAACATACTGTGTTATATTAGTCTCAGGTGTATAATATAGTGATTCAACAATTCTATATATTACTCAGTGCTCATCAAGATAAGTGTACTCCTAATTCCCTGTCACCTATTTCACCCATTCTAATCACTTTATTTTAGGTTGAAAAAATTTATAAGTACCGCGTGCTAACTGATTGCGCTACTGGAGCTCCGAAAAAATTTATTATGTATAACTTAATTTGCCAGTTATGCTATCACATTTGATATTTTATATTTACAATGGAACTGATACTCACAGGAATTACACATTTTTTTTGTCTTCCAGCTACTTATTTTTATCTTTAGCTGCATCTTACAAAATTGACTGAAGAACTAATCATTTTTTTTTCACTACAGTGTAGTCTGGGGTTATTTATGACTGTTAGAATTCTGAAAAGTTATAAATGGAATTAGCATTTGCTAAGATATAATTTTTAAAAAAATTTTAATTCCAGTAAAACTTACAGTGTTTTATTAGTTTCAGGTGTGCAATATAGTGACATGACAATTCTATACATTACTCAGTGCTTATCACAATAAGTGTACTCTCAATCTCCTTTTCCTGTTGCACCCATCCCCCCACCCACCACCCCTGCAGTAACCACCAATTTGTTCTTTATAGTTAAGAGTCTGTTTTTTGGTTTGTCTCTTTTTTTCTTTGTTCATTTTTTTGTTTGTTTCTTAAATTCCACATATGAGTGACATCATATGGTATTTTTCTTTTTCTGACTGGCTAATTTTGCTTAGCATTATACCCTCTAGAGCCATCCATGTTGTTGCAAATGGCAAGAGTTTATTCTTTTTTATGGCTAAGTAATATTCTATTGTGTATATGTACCACCTCTTTATCCATTCATCTGTTGATGGACGCTTGGGCTGCTTCCATAATTTGGCTATTGTAAATAATGCTGCAATAAACACAGGGGTGCATGTATCCCTTCAAATTAGTGTTTTTGAATTCTTTGAGTAAGTACCCAGTAGTAGAATTACTGACTCATATGGTAATTCTTTCTATGTTTAACTTTTTGAGGAACCTCCATACTGTTTTCCAGAGTGGCTGCACCAGTTTGCATTCCCACCAACAGTGCACAAGGGTTCCTTTTTCTCCATATCCTCACCAACACTTGTTTCTTGTGTTTTTTATTTTAGCCATTCTGACAGGTATGAGGTGGTATCTCATTGTGGTTTTGGTTTGCATTTCCCTGATATTAATGATGTTGAGCATCTTTTCATGTGTCTGTTGGCCATCTGTATATCTTCTTTGGAGAAATGTCTGTTCATGTCTTCTGCCTGTTTTTAATTGGATTATTTGTTTTTGTTATACAACTATTAGAGTTGTGTAAGTTCTTTTTATATTTTGGCTATTAACCCTTTTTCAGATATGTCATTTGCAAATATCTTTTCCCAATCAGTAGGTTGTTTTTAGTTTTGTTGAGGAGTTAAACATTTTTAATTGAATTCCTTTAAGATCTCTTCAGAGCTAAAACAAAGGAAGTTATATTTGTCCAAACTAAGTGTTTTCTTGATTGACAGACACAAGAAAATGTATATTTACAAAAAGAAAGCTGAAAAATACTCACTAAAATTCATGAACAAGAAATTTTGACACAAGTCCTTATGTTCTATCATTTCCATTAGTTTCCACTTCTTATAAAGTTTAATTAAACATATATTAATCATTAAGATAAGGTTTTAATTTCTTCAGTTATGGAATCTTTAGATTTGCTTTTATTCTTCTCTGTCCTTAGTTGATGAAACAGAGTATATGTATTTTGTTTATAATTTCTAGAAGGAAAAATAGACACTATTATCTATTCCTACTCTATCTTATTACTATTGTCTATTCCTACTACCCTCTTTTTAAATAAGGTGAAGTTAGTAAAAGTAGACACTTTCCCACAATAGTAAAAAAAAAAAATGTTTGTGTAACAGTGAGCTTTCCATTATTTGAAATGTTCAAGCAGTGGCTAGGAAGGAGTGAATTAAATGACTTATGATCTCTTTTAACTGAGAAGCTCAGATTAAGTGAACAAGTTCATAATCTTTCTTTCTTAAAAGAGTGAAAGTGACAGGGCACATGAAACAAGACTATATCTTGCTCTTGTGTTTGAGCCAGAGGTACCACGTAATTTGTCTTCTATAGATAAATTGTATTTCTCTGCTCTTAAGGTTAATTCTTCAGAAATCTGCCCTTCAGAGTTTTTAAAAATTACTTTGAAGAAATAAAAGCTTTTTGAAAAGTAACAAATGCCCTTTAAAAAAACAACAAATCCCTTTAAATATTTTACTAACCATGATTTCAAAAACTTCTCAGAAAAAAAAAAAAAACCCTGGGAAAAATTAAGCATTTTTTCTTCAAGTTTCCAATGACTTCATTGCTCTACTCCTTCCTTGACTTTTCTCTGCTTTATGAGAATATAGAAGGTGAGTAGAAGGAGGTGGATGTGTTTTCTTAGAAAGTGATCGCTGCCAGCCAGGTGCTTTCTAAGGATGAATTCCTATCCTGGACTTGAATTTCTCTCCTTCTCCCCTCAGGTTAGGCTTTCCCTAAGGAGCTGGAGCTGGCAGGGGGTGTGATTTCCTAAGATTTCCAGACAGAGAAATTTCAGAATCTCCTCTGTTTTCCAGAATCTCCTACTTTTCCCTCTAGAGTAGTGGGAAATTGTTCCAGCAATTTTGTCTCACAAGTTTGATCCATTTATTTTTTTTAAAGATTTATTTGAGAGAGAGAGAGAGAGCAGGAGGGAGAGGAGGGGCAGAGGAAGAGGAAGAAGGAGAAGCAGACTCTCTGCTGAGCAGGGAGCCTGATGTGGGGCTCGATCCCAGGATCCTGGGATCATGACCCGAGCGGAAGGCAGACGCTTAACCGACTAAGCCACCCAGGCGCCCCACAAGTTTGATCCATTTAAGAAATTCAATTACACAAAACATTGATTGGCCCTCTGCTGACTCAATGATTAGGAAAATGGGCTTTAGGGTCAGATATCAGTTCAAATCCAGGCTCTACCACTTAATTACTGTGTGACCTTGGCAAGTTATTTAACCTCTCTAAGCTTCATTTTCCTTAAAAATGGAAGCCTATCTCATAAGATGTTATGAGGATTAAATGAAATGATGTGCATAAAACATTTTCTACAGTAAATGGTCAGTAAATATTAGTTAATATGATTAAACTAATACCTTGTTTTATAGAAGACGTTACATTCTTGAAAGTCAGAGTAATTGGCAAAACCTCAATTGGCAAGATGAATTAACAATCAAATAACAAAAAATCATATAGTGTCACTAATAACATTAAATATATATTAAATATATATTTTCTTTTTTTATTAACATATAATATATTATTTGTTTGAGGGGTACAGGTCTGTGATTCATCAGTCTTACACAATTCACAGCGCTCACCATAGCACATACCCTCCCCAATGTCCATCACCCAGCCACCCCATCCCTCCCACCCCCTCCACTCCAACAACCCTCAGTTTGTTTCCTGAGATTAAGAGTCTCTTATGGTTTATCTCCCTCTCTGGTTTCGTCTTGTTTCATTTTTCCCTCCCTTCCCCTATGATCCTCTGTCTTGTTTCTCAAATTCCTCATATCAGTGATATCATATGATACTTGTTTTTCTCTGATTGACTCATTTTGCTTAGCATAATACCCTCTAGTTCCATCCACATTGTTGCAAATGGCAAGATTTCAATTTTTTGATGGCTGCGTAAAATTCCATTGTATATATATATATACCACATCTTCTTTATCCATTCATCTGTTGATGGACATCTAGGCTCTTTCCATAGTTTGGCTATTGTGGACATTGCTGCTATAAACACTTGGGTGCAGGTGCCCCTTCGGATCACTACATTTGTATCTTTGGGGTAAATACCCAGCAGTGCAATTGCTGGGTTGTACAGTAGCTCTATTTTCAACTTTTTGAGGAACCTCCATACTGTTTTCCAGAGTGGCTGTACCAGCTTGTATTCCCACCAACAGTGTAGGAGGGTTCCCCTTTCTCTTCATCCTCGCCAACATCTGTCGTTTCCTGACTTGTTCATTTTAGCCATTCTGACTGGCGTGAGGTGGTATCTCATTGAGGTTTTGATTTGTATTTTCCTGATGCCAAATGATGTGGAGCACTCTTTCATGTGTCTGTTGGCCATTTGGATGTCTTCTTTGCAGAAATGTCTGTTCATGTCTTCTGCCCATTTCTTGATTGGATTATTTGTTCTTTGGGTGTTGAGTTTGATAACTTCTTTATAGATTTTGGATACTAGCCCTTTATTTGATATGTCATTTGCAAATATCTTCTCCCATCCTGTCGGCTGTCTTTTGGTTTTGTTGACTGTTACCTTTGCTGTGCAAAAACTTTTTATCTTGATGAAGTCCCAGTAGTTCATTTTTGCCCTTGCTTCCCTTCCCTTTGGCGATGTTTCTAGGAAGAAGTTGCTGCAGCTGAGGTCGAAGAGGTTGCTGCCTGTGTTCTCCTCAAGGGTTTTGATGGATTCCTGTGTCACATTTCCTGTCTTTCATCTATTTTGAGTCTATTTTTGTGTGTGGTGTAAGAAAATGGTCCAGTTTCATTCTTCTTCATGTGGCTGTCCAATTTTCCCAACACCATTGTTGAAGAGACTGTCTTTTTTTCCATTGGACATTCTTTCCTGCTTTGTCAAAGATTAGTTGACCATAGAGTTGAGGGTCCATTTCTGGCCTCTCTATTCTGTTCCATTGATCTATGTGTCTGTTTTTGTGCCAGTACCATACTGTCTTGATAATTACAGCTTTGTAATAGATCTTGAAGTCCAGAATTGTGATGCCACTGGCTTTTCTTTTCTTTTTCAACATTCCTCTGGCTATTTGGGGTCTTTTCTGGTTCCATACAAATTTTAGGATTATTTGTTCCATTTCTTTGAAAGAATTGCATTAAATGTGTAGATTGCTCTAGGTAGCATAGACATTTTCACAATATTTGTTCTTCCAATCCATGAGCATGGAACAAAAAAGTTTTTCCATTTCTTTGTGTCTTCCTCAATTTCTTTCATAAGTATTCTATAGTTTTCTGATTACAGATCCTTTGCCTCTTTGATTAGATTTATTCCTAGGTATCTTATGGTTTTGGGTGCAATTGTAAATGGGATCGACTCCTTAATTTCTCTTTCTTTTGTCTTGTTGTTGGTGTACAGAAATGCAACTGATTTCTGTGCATTGATTTTATAAATATATATATTCATATACAAAGTGTACGAGTCAGTGGTTTTTCACAGTCACAAAGTTGTACAACCATCACCACTATCTAATTCTAGAGCATTTTCATCACCACAAAAAGAAATTCCATACCTATTAGCAATCACTCCTCATTTCCCCCTTGCCCCAGCCCTGGAAATCACTAGTCTAGTTTAAAACTAAAAACATACTGAATAAAATTCCTAAATGGTATCCATTTCCAAAAGATACTGCATTCACTAGGACTAACAAGTGGCTCTGGTAGGCAACCTTTCTCTTAAATCACCAATTGGCCAGGTTCTCCAAGTTTTATCTTAATCAGAATGCATCTAATTTTAAAGTTTTCCAGACAGACTGATTGGCTTAAAATGCAGTATTTTTTGTATTTGCATATTCCTTGAAGGGCATATTTTTCTGAGTTTGGTCTTCCAAGCACATATTGAGAAGGTGGAGAATAATTAGATTTTTTTCTCTTTTTTTTCCATAGAATAGTGTAAAAAATGGAAGAAACTTAAAAAAATTTTTTAGGTTATCTATTGGTTAATGGAACTTAAATGAATCATTGACATATGAAAGGATAGTAAATTAAAAATTTTCACTGTACAACAGAACCATGGGAGATAAGACTAGAAATAGGAGTTTGTAATATGTAGAGAATTCTGAAATCTAGGGCCTTTTTAATTAAAAAAAAAAAAAAAACCCACACAACTTATTTTGGCTATGGAAAGCAAAAGAAGATTTTTGAGGCAGAGAAGGGTTAGCCATTACTATTTCTACTATTATTAACTAGACTTTGTAACAGACTAGATGATGGGAAAGGAAGAAGAGAACACCCAAAGATAACTCATATTTCAAAACTGGGATATTGGTGGTGCAATACATAGAAATAGGGAAGTCAAGAGAAGGAAACAACTTAGGGAGAAAGATGAACTATGTTTCAGGCTTGTTGAGTTTCAAGGACCCAGTCGTGAGCTCAGAGATGTGGGCTTGGAGATACAGATTTGGGAGTCACCTCTATAGAGGTTGTACACAAAGTTGGGAATGAATGGCTCACTTGGGAAGAAGAGTATAGAGCTAGAAGAGAGCTGAAGATAGACCATGGTGATTGTTTACATTTATGAAAGTGAGAAGAGGAAGAGAAACCAACCAAGGCATAGGAGTGGTCAGAGACAGGAGAACTAGAACAGTATCATATCACAAGAGCCAAAGGAGAGAGACTCATAAGTCAAGGAGGATGAAGATTGAGAGTAAGTCATTAAATGAATGTTTAGCAAACCCCATGGCAAGATTTCAGAGAACAGTTTTTATAGTGTGCTGAGGTAGAGGGTCTGTTACAAGAGCAGAGATTCAGACAAGTTATCTTAAGTAAGAGGTAACCACACTTACCATGAGGATGGCTACCAAGGAATTGTGCTAGGCATCGGAATCCAGGAAGACTCATAGGACAGTGCTGTGATTAATGTAACATAGTCACTCTCCACATTTGTTTCTCTCTATAATTCTTGCCTTTACCAACTATCTGACTCCATCCTACATCTGCATTTCTTCTGACTTCTATTTAAAAGTTAGCTCTTAGATTCTGTTTCCTTTAAAATTCTTCATGCCATGACTTTTATGTCCCAAATTCTACCTCATGGCTATCTATATGATTTGCTTCAAATGTCAGTTTCCTGATTCAGTTTCCAAAGTTAAATTCGCAAGAGGTTCTAGTTTGCCCAGATCATCTTTTTGCATTAGGTCACACCTTGGGTTGTCGAATGGGTCAGAAACCCACCTGTATTTTATTCACCTGTGGCCTAGGAGAGAGAGTGAAGCCACATGATAAATGTAGTCTTCCCTTTTTTTTTTAAAGGTCTATTTACTTATTTTGAGAGAGAGAGAGTGAGAGAGAGCAAGTGCGAGCAAAAGCGGGAGGGGCAGAGGGAGAGGGAGAGAGAATCCGAGGCAGACTCTGTGCTGAGCACAGAGCCTGATGCAGGACTCCATCTCACTACACTGGGATCACGACCTGAGCTGAAAGCAAGAGTTGGACGCTTAACCAACTGCACCACCCAAGTGCCCCATGAATGTAGTCTTGACCTTTAGCATGGACTGTGTGAATGACAGCAACTTGGTTTAAAAAATCCAGGTGTGCAAAGAATAGTGCATAGCCTTCTCTGTAACACTGTTTAATATTGATTTTGAGTCCCCATTCCTATAGGCTGGAGAGAAATCCAACTTGTAATCTTTGAGGAGAGGCATCCATGCTGATTACTGCTGAAAGTACATTACCAAATCTGGACAAAATGGTGTATGAAGGACATATTGAAATATCTCTATAACCCGCTCCCCCCAAACACATAGAAATGTTGGATAAAGTGTCAAAAACAATTTAAGCTTTGGTTTTCAAATGGTAGAATAAAAATAGTGGTTTTATTTCCTCTGCTCTCAGAAACTTATCCTTCTTTAACTCAAAACTACAAGGAGAATGGAAACTAGACAAACTCTACTTGCAATATAACTAGAGACATCTGTAAGCCTGGATTACAACCCTATGAAGGACTGCCATATCAATATAGTGAAAGTCAAACAGGAATGTGATAATGGATGCTTAGGGATGCAGATTTTATACAAAGCAAGAGTGACATAGCCCTCCAAAGAAAGTGCCCCAAGACCCGCAAGCACTTGTACAGAACAACGAGAACAGGCAACCAGGCTAAAGCAGGAACTTTCAGGTACCCATTTGTCACCAAGATTTGAGACACAGGGAAAGTGAAATTGAACAAGGACAAACAAACCATATTTGTGGAAAGCAGTTTGTTGGTGAGGAAGAGTGGAGGAGACGGACTACATTGTAAGCAACCCTGCAGTGCTGATCATGGGGAAAAGTAAGGGCTATAAGAACTCATATGCACATTGTTTCATAAAAAAAATAGCCTCAAATATGGCCCTGTCTCCACCCTCTTGCAAATTTCTTATAAATAACTAATTCAGGAAAAACTCACTTCAAAGATGTTTAAAGAAACAAAAAATAAACAGCATCTATAAAAAAGAAGAAGAAAATGTCCAGAGCAAAGTACAGACAGCTAAAAAATGCAGTTAGAAAATAAGGAAAGGAAATTAAGAGGAAAGGAGGCTAAGAAGCTCTGATGTTTGTCTGATGGGAGTTACAGAAAAAGAGACTGGAGAGAATGGTGGAGAGGTAATATTCAAAAAGAAAATGGGGGGCGCCTGGGTGGCTCAGTCGTTAAGCATCTGCCTTCGGCTCAGGTCATGATCCCAGGGTCCTGGGATCGAGCCCCGCATCAAGCTCCCTGCTCAGCGGGAAGCCTGCTTCTCCCTCTCCTACTCCCCCTGCTTGTGTTCCCTCTCTCACTGTGTCTCTCTCTGTCAAATAAATAAATTAAATCTTTAAAAAAAAGAGAGAGAGAGAGAGAGAGAGAAAATGGCTATTAGATCCAAGCAGGCAAGATCCAGGTTTGGGGAGATCAGGTGTCAGGGATAGTGAACACAGGTAGTGTGCAAGACTAGGGAACCAAGATCTATGGACACAAGCCAAAGAACTTGGACAGAAAATGATGAAAATCTAGGTATGGGAAGAGAGCAATGGAAATAGTCATCAGTGAGAATGGAATTTGATGATGAGTCAAATAATTTTCAGTCATGTTCCCCTGTCTAGGATAGATGTGAGTATGAGCAGAACTAAGTCCATAAATAGAGGCAAACACAAACTTCTACCTGGGAATGGGGGGCTAAGAATGAGAAATAAAGCCGTGGTGGATACTCAAATTTTCAAGGGCAATGTACAGCAGATGGAGAGAACTCTGGTCTTAGAATTCTTTGGATTCCCTTGATTCTATCACTAATTTGAGTATCAGAACAAGTTCTGAGTTCTAGTTTCCCTTTCAAGAGCATGAGATGTAACCAATCCTCAGGGATTCTGCCTCAGAATATGTCTTCTGTCTATATTTAACTTTTTCATTCTTCAGAGGACCTAATATACAAGTTGAGAAATAGTATATGTACATTTAATATTTCTCCCCCCATTTTAATCTTCCTCACTTTTTGTCTGCCTAAGATATGATCTTTCTTTTTTTTTTTTAAAGATTTTATTTATTTATTTGACAGAGACAGACACAGCAAGAGAGTGAACACAAGCAGGGGGAGTGGGAGAGGGAGAAGCAGGCTTCCCGCAGAGCAGGGAACCCAATGCGGGACTCGATCCCAGGACCCTGGGATCATGACCTGAGCCGAAGGCAGACGCTTAACGACTGAGCCACCCAGGTGCCCCTAAGATATGATCTTTCAAGTCCCATCTTAGAGATCTTAAATGTTTCTCTTGACCATACACCCTACTCAAATGTCAAGGACCTATCTATTATGCTCCCCTAAAACATTCTTATCTCCGTCATACAAATTATCCTCCTACTTTGAGGAGGTCTCATCTCAGTCCCCATTTTTATGCTCCTGGGTCACAGCCTTTCAGCTTTAGCATTTATTTAGGAAAGGGTATGAATACACAGAGCTGGCCATGGTATATACTGGGAGCAATGGGTGTTTGCATTTGAAAGTCTGGGTGGGCAAGGTCATTTTAGGAATTTAGTAGAAAACCTTGTAGAAAGCAGAGCCCAGAATCCTGAAATCTGAGCAGTCAATAGTTATAACTAGGTCCTCCACACAGTTAAGTCAGACAAGCCCCACTGGGCCCCTGAGACTCCAGGAATTCAATTCTGGTAAGGGTATGGCCTGTGATATAAAACTATAGCACCTCCTTGCTGATTCCAGAGCACAGACAGGCCCAACCCATAGCTGGTGCTCAGATGAGATAGGATAAATGTGAGTGGAATGGGACAGAAAGGCAGTACCACCCCAGACCTGGACAATGGAGGGGCTCTTTCCTGGGCCTGTGCTTTGAGGCTTCTAGTCTGAGCCTCTTCCAGCTATGTTCCTCTTTATAAGACAAAGAATCCATGAGACTAAGGAGCTTACACTCTCTCCTACTTTGAATCACATGCCATGTAGTCAGGACTCTAAAATTCTCTGCCCAAAAGATTCTGAGCCCACTGCTAGGGCCTCTGTAGCTCCCAGCTGTGTGCCCAAGGGGTAGCTGTGTGCAGGTGTGTGTGTGTGTGTGTGTGTGTGTGAAGCTTGGTTGTGTGGGCTGGGTTTTCCACACACATGATTATGAGGTATATGGGACAGGGTAAGGAGTCTGGGGAGTGAAAAGAACGGGCTAGGGGCTTCTAGTTGTACTTTAACCTGACCCAAAAATGTTAGTGGAGACTCAGATGTGAGAGGCTTATAGGCAGAGGCTCTCTCTATTTTATTCATTTTATTTAATTTATTTATTTTTTTAAAGATTTTATTTATTTGACAGAGAGAGAGAGAGAGAGATGGGGGGAAGAGCAAGCAGAAGCAGGGGGAATGACAGGCAGGGGAGAAGCAGGCTCCCTTCTCAGCAAGAAGCCCGATGTGGGGCTCGATCCCAGGACTCTGGGATCATGACCTGAGCTGAAAGCAGCCACTTAACTGACTCAGCCACCCAGGCACCACTATTTTATTCATTTTAATGCCCCAGCAAGTATGGGCATTAGAACAGAGCTGGCATTATTGAATGCTTACTTCATCAGACTCTTAGGTATTGAGATCAAAGCCACTTCTGGTGGCTACACATCAAACAGTAGCCATAATACAGCATTATTCAAAGCAGGATACTGTTCAGTATAAAAATTTTGGCTCTGGAGTCAGATATGGCTTCAATTTTTTTAAATTGTAAAATTTACATAAAATTAACCATTTTAAAGTGTACAATTCAGTGACTGCTATTTAGCACATTCACCATATTATGTAACCATCACCTCTATTTAGTTCCAAAATATTTTTATGACCCCAAAAGAAACCCCATACCTGTTAACCAGTCACTCCCCATTTCTCCCTCCCTCCAGCCTTTGGCAACAACTAATTTGCTTTTTGTCTCTATGTATTTACCTTTTCTGGATATTCATACAAATGAAATAATATAATATGTGACTTTTGTGCCTCGCTTCTTTCACTTAGCATAATGTTTTTGAGGTTCATCTATGTTGTAGCACGTATCAGTACTTCATTCCTTTCTGTGATGGAATAATCTTTCATTTCATGGATATGCCACATTTTGTTTATCCATTCATTGGCTGATGAACATTTAAGTTGTTTCTACCTGAGACAAATGTGAATGGTGCTGCTATTAATATCCGTGAACAAGTTTTTGTTTGAATACCTGTTTTTTAATTCTTTTGGGTATATGCCTGTTGTGGAATAGTTGGCCATATGTTAATTCTAAGTTTAACGTTTTGAGGAACTGACAAACTGTTTTCCACAGCGGCTGTACCATCTTATATTCTCAACAGCAGTGTATGAGGGTTCCCATTTCTCCACATCCCCACCAATATTTGTTATTTTCTATTAAAAAAATTATAGCAATCCTAGTAGGTGTGAACCAATCATTGTGGTTTTTATGTGCATTTCCTTAATGATGTTGAGCACCTTTCATATGCTTGTTGGCCATCTGCCAATCTTCTTTTGAAGAATGTCTATTCAAGTCCTTTGCTCATTTTTTAAGTTAAGCACAAACATGTGCTTTTGCTGTTGAGTTGTTAGAATTCTTGATATATCCTGGATATTTGACCTTTATCAGGTATAGGCTTTACAAATATTTTTCTCCAGTCTTTGAGTTGCCTTTTCATTCTCTTGTGGAAAAAAACCCTAAAATTAGTTTATTTTCTTGCAATAACTTTATCTGGCTTTAGTATCAGGATAATGCTGGCCTTACAGAATGAGTTAGGAAGTGTTCCCTCCTGTATTATTTTCTGAAAGAGTTTGAGGATTTTAATTCTTTAAATGTTTCGTAGAATTCACCAGTAAAATCATCTGGTCCTAGGCTTTTCTTTATTGGTAGGTTCTTGATTACTAATCTCTTGTTATAGGTCTATTCAGATTTACTATTTTTCTTGAGTCAGTTTTGGTAGTTTATATGTTTTTAGGAATTTTTCCATTTCATCTGGGTTATCCAACTTGTTGGCATACAATTGTTTATAGTGTTTTCTTATAATCCTTTTTTAGTTCTAAAGCCTGTAGTAATGTCTCCACTTTCATTTCTGATTTTAATTATTTCAGTCTTCTCTCTTTCCTTTTTAAAATCATTAGCTTGTTAAAGGTTTGTCAATTTTGTGGATATTTTTCAAAGAATCAACTTTTGGTTTCATTAATTTTTCTCTATTCTCTATTTCATTTATCTCCACTCTAATCTTTTTTTTTTTTTTTTAAAGATTTTATTTATTTGACAGAGAGAGAGATAGCGAGAGCAGGAACACAAGCAGGGGGAGTGGGAGAGGGAGAAGCAGGCTTCCCGCTGAGCAGGGAGCCCGATGTGGGACTCGATCCCGGGACCCCGGGATCATGACCTGAGCCGAAGGCAGACGCTTAACGACTGAGCCACCCAGGCGCCCTCCACTCTAATCTTTTTGTTCTTCTTTCTGCTAGCTTTGGATTTAGCTTGCTCTGTTTTTTTTTTTTTTTTTTTTTTTTTAGCTTTTTAAGGTAGAAAGTTAGGTCATTGATTCATGGTCTTTGTTTTTTAAATGTAGGTGTTTATCACTATAAATTTAACTGTGAGTACTGCTTTCATCACATGCCATAAGTTTTTGTCTTAATATTTGCCATACTATTTTGTCTAATATTCGTATAGCCACTCCTTCTCTCTTTTGGTAACTATTTGTATGGGATATATTTTCTCATCCTTTATACTTTTAATCTATTTGTATCTTTGCATCTAAAGTGAGTCTCCTGCAGACAGCATATAGTTAGATCATGTTTCTTTTATTCATTCTCCCAAGTTCTGTCTCTTACTCAGAGTTTAAGACATTTGCATATAAAGTAATGACTGATTATGGAAAGACTCATTTTACCATTTGCTATTCAATTTCCACATATGGTATCTTTTTTGTTTCTAAACTCTCTATTATTGCATTCAAACTGATTTTTTCCTAGTGAGCCATTTTGGTTCCCTTTTCATTTCTTTTTCTATGTGTTATTTAGTACTTTTTCTTAGAGATTACCCAGGGGGTTACAATTAAGTATCTGAACTTCCTAACAATCAAGTGTGGACTGATACCAACTTAGTTTCTATAGTATAGAGAAACTCTATTCCTTGTCAGCTCCATTTTCCCCTAATTTTGTTATTGTCACAAATTACATCTTTATATATTGTGTGCCCATTAACATATGCTTATAATTATTGTATATTTTTCTTTTAAATCATATGGAAAAAAAAGAGGAGTTAAAAATCAAAACCTGCAACAATATTGGCTTTTATATGTAGCTACCATCACCATTGTTTTTTATTTCTTCATATGGTTTTGAATTACTTTTCAGTGTCCTTTTATTACAGCCTGAAGGACTCCTTTTAGTGTTTCTTGTAGAGCAGGACTACTAGTGTTGACCTTCATCAGCTTTTGTTTATTTGGGAATGTCTTAACTCCTCTTTCAGTTTTGAAGGATAGTTTTGATGGACATAGTAATCTTAGTTGACAGTTTTTTTTTTCTTGCTATACTTTAAATATGTCATTCCATTGCCTTCTGGCCTCCATGTTTTCTGAGGAGAAATCAGCTATAAATTTTATTGAGGATCTCTTGTACATGATGTATTGCTTCTCTCTTGCTGCTTTCAAGATTCTCTTTGTCATTTGACCATTTGACTATAATGTGTTTTGGTGTGGATCTCTTTGAATTTATCCTGCTTGGAGTTTGTTTAATTTCTTGGATGTATAGACTCCCACTTTGCATATGTTGGTATTCTTGATAGTTTCTCACAGGTCTCTTAGGCTCTGTTAATTTTTGTTTATTCTTTTCTCTTTATGCTCCTCAGTGAATTTTTTTATTTCAGTTATTGTACTTTTCATTTCCAAATTTTCTATTTGGTTCTTTTTCATAATTTCTATCTCTTTATTGATATTCTTTATTTGGTGAGATATTGTACCCCTGTCTTTCTTAATTCTTTGTCTGTTTAAGCATATTTAATATGGATGGTTTAAAGTCTTTGTCTGGTTTGTCCCTGGGTTCCCGTAGGGACAATATCTATTATTTTTTTTTCTGTGAATGGGTCATACTCTCTTGTTTCTTTGTATGCCTTTTTTGTTTAAAATTGGATATTTTGAATATTTTAATGTGGCAACTCTGGAAATCAGATTTTCCCTTTTCCTGGTATTTGTTGTTGCTTATTGGGGATTGTTTTTTGTTAAGTAACTTTTCTCTTTTTTTTTTTAAGATTTTATTTATTTATTTGAGAGAGAGAGAGAGAGCAGGAGTGGGGTGAGGGGCAGAGGGAGAAGCAGACTCCCCGCTGAGATGGGAGCCCAATGCGGGACTCAATCCCAAGACTCTGGGATCATGACCTAAACTGAAGGCAGATGCTTAACCAACTGAGCCACCCAGGCACCCCACTTAGTAATTTTTCTAAACTATTTTTTTTAAGTGTGTTATCTTTGTCATGTGTGTTCCATTAGATTAGTGGTCAGCTAGAGGTTTGACAGAGTTTCCTTAAATGCTTGGAGCCAAGAAAAGAATTTAAAAAAAGAAAAAGAAAAAGTACTTTTTTAATCTTTTCTAATTGGCTCTGTGTTAGGACACTCCTTGAACACTTAGCCAGGCCACTTACAACTCTGCCTTGGCCTTTACTTCCTGCTCACATGCAGCTTGAAGGTCAGTAAGAGGTGAAAATTAGGGTCTTCTCAGGCCTTTTATAAGCAGGTATCCAGACCTGGGCATGCACATGGGCTTCTTGATTCCCCACCATACATGGGAGCTTTTAAAAGCCCTCATTTCCCATGTATCTTATTTTCCAACTTCTTCCTCCCTAGGCTTTTTGGTCTATTTCTTATCCTGACTATCCTCTCTTCCCATAGGCTTCTGTCTTCAATCCTTTGCCTTTAAATACTTTCAGCAAAAGCATCCCAGGAAGCTGCCTCAGGCCTGGGAACTCTGAGTTGGGCAAAAGAAAGGCAAGCCCCTGTTCTGGTCCTCAAGGGAGCCAACAGACAGAATGGAACACACAACCACAGTTCTTTGAGAATAAGGTCCATACTCCCTCTGGCACTAGCAACCTGCACCAAGTGTGCAGCTGCCATCTTCATTGCTGTCAACAATTTAGGGAGTGAAGAATGGTAGGTGAATGATTTAAAATGCTACAGTACACTCTTACTACCATGTGGCAGCTTCTTCTTTAAGTTTTCCCTTGGTTATAAGTTTTTGACTAGATCCCAAAGTTCTGTAAAAGTTCATTCTGACAGTTTTGCAAGTTTAATAGTTGTTTTCTGACGTTCCCTATTCTGCCCTTTTTAGTGACATCAGTCCTGGATTCAATTTTTTCAATCGTCTGTATTTAGCACTTAAAATTAAAATTTAGTGATTAAGCATATTTAGTTTAGGTGAGGAAATAAAATCTATCTAGCAGCTGCTAAAGGCCCATTTCAATGTTACTCTATATAAAGTATGCAATGGTTACCATTTCAATCAATAGGAAGGGCTGGGCTCCTTTTTCAGTTTAATCCTTTTCCTGACCACTCCTGTTTCATTGATTGATGTTCTTAAAAAAAAAAAAAAAAAGATTTTATTTATTTATTTGACAGAGAGAGCGAAAGAGCATAAGCAGGGGGAGCAGCAGAGGGAGAGAGAGAAGCAGGCTCCCTGCTAAGCAGGGAGCTCAATGTGGGGCTCAATCTCAGGACGTTAGGATCATGACCTGAGCCGAAGGCAGATGCTTCACAGACTGAGCCACCCAGGGCCCTTCATTGATCAATGTTCTTAAAGTCCTGTCTGGAGCCTCTGTCAGCTTCCAAAACCAAAATCCCAAAAATGTTCAGAACTACAGAGAAAGAAAGAATTTTTCTCCTGAGTACTTGTCTCAAAATGAGGGTTGGGAAATACTAGGTAATTATAGCACCTGCTTAGTTCACTGAGTTTGGACTTGGACACCTGAGTCTATCTAGAATAAATAAGAGCAGATTTGCTAGCTCAAGATAACTGCTTGATAGTAAAAAGTCTGGATTATGGAAATCACTCAGAATCTAAGTCCTAATTGGCCCATTGGAAAAGAATCTCGCCTAACCTTCTCTCCTCTTTTTCTTCTCTCTCTCTTTCTTATTTCTGTTTGTTTTTTACAACTTCTTCTTGGGTAGCTCTGTACGTAGACAAAGGTGGTCATGTAAGTGATATGATTAGAGCAGAGGCAGGAAAGCAACATCTAAAAGAAATTTTGTATACTCAAGCCTGATATTCTGTGATTTTAAATGTATTACTTGGGATTGGAGGGGAAGATCACAGAGTAGGAAGATCCTGAGTTCACTTCCTCCCATGGATACACCAAGCCTGCAAGCACATATAGAGCAACTATCTCAGAGAATGACCTGGAGACTAGTAGAACAGCTCTTTCACAGCCAAAGATATAAGGAAAAAGCCACATTGAGAAAGGCAGGAGGGGCAGTGACGCAGTCTGGTTGGAAACCAAACCTTGGTGTGGTGACCCACAAGGAAGAAGGATATCACAGGCACCAAGGTCCTCCCTGAGAAGTGAGGGGTTCAAGCCCCACATCAGGCACTCTCTGCCTGGGGATCTGCACTGGGGAGATGAGTCCCTATAGTATCTGGCTTTGAAAATCAGTGGGGCTTAAATCTGGGACTGCTGGAGGGCTATAGGAAACCAAAACTCCACTCTTAAAAGGCCCACACAATCTCTCTTGCTCTCAGACCCAGCACAGAGATAGTCATTTGAAAATCATCTGGAATATAGGTGAAGGATATTTATTAACTAATTTGAGATGTGTGCTCTCAGGGCAAGGATCTGTAGGAACTTACTCCAGGAACCTAAGTATGGCAGGCACCATTTTTCTTGTGCTCCTTCAGCATAGTTGGACTGATGCTGGCACATGCCAGTTCTAACACTCTCCATCCACCTTGCTGGCACTGATTATCCAGCCCCAGCATTCCCCTGCAGGCCCACCATACCCACACAAGGTGGGCAGCTTTAGCTGGGACCAGTGCCTTGGAAAGTGACTCCTGGGGGTGCCTGGGTGCCTCAGTCGGTTAAGCGTCTGCCTTCAGCCTGGGTTGTGATCCCAGGGTCCTGGGATTGAGCCCCATATCAGGCTCCCTACTCAGCAGGGAGTCTGCTTCTCCCTTTCCCTCTGCCCCTCCCCACTGCTTGTGCTTTCTTGTGTGCTTTCTCTCTCAGATAAATAAATAAAATCTTTAAAAAAAGAGAGAGAGAGAGAGAGGAAAAAGAAAAGAAAAGAAAAGTGACTCCTGTCCTGGGGGGCAAGGGGGCCAGCCCCACCCACCAGCATACCTGAAATGGTCACAGCCAGGCCTTGCAGCCAGCTACACCAGGAGCCAGCCCCACTCATCAGCATGCTCACAGCAGCTGCAGCCCACACAGGAGACACCCTGGAGTGCCTGGTTCTGGTGACCAGGAGGGATGCACTTCTGGGCCCCACAGGATGTCTTCTACATAAGACCACGGCCTTCAAAAACAGGAAATGTAGCTGACCACAGAGAATCAGACAAAATGAGAAGACAAAGAAATATGTTCCAATAAAAGAATAAGAAAAAAACTCAGAAAGAGAACTAAACAAAATTGAGATAAGCAATCTACTTGATGAAGAGTTCAAAGTAATGGTCATAAAGATGTTCAATGAACTTGGAAGAAGAGTGGACGAACTCAGTAAGAACTTCAACAAAGAGACAGAAAATATAAAAAGAGCCAATCAGAGCTAAAGAATACAATAAGTGAAATGAAAAATACACCAGAGAGAAGCAACAGCAAATTAGAGGATGTAACATGAATCAGTGATCAGGAAGACTGGGTGATTAATGGAAAGTGCCCAGACTGAACAAAAAAAAAAAGAGAGAGAGAGAGAGAGAGAGAGATTTTTTAAAAATGAGGATGGGGCATGTAGGTGGCTCAGTCAGTTAAGTGGCTGACTTTGATTTTGGCTCAGGTCATTATCTCAGGCTCCACGCTCAGTGGGGAGTCTGCTTGAGGATTCTCTCTCTCCCTCTCTTCCTGCCCTCCCCATTCATGCATGCACTCTCTCTCTCAAATAAACAAATAAATCTTAAAATAAAATAAAATAAAAAATGAGGATAGGTTAAGGGACCTCTGGAACAACATCAAGTGTACTAATAGTCACATTATAGGGGTCCCAGAAGAAGAAGAAAAGAGAGAAAGGGGCAGATAACTTACTTAAAGAAACAATTGTTGAAAACTTCCTAACCCGGGGAAGGAAACAGACATCTAGGTCTAGGAATCACAGAGTCCCAAACAAGATGAACCTAAAGAGATCCACAGATAGACACATAATAAAATGTCAAAAATTAAATCTTAAAAGTAGCAAGAGAAAAGCAGCTAGTTACATACAAAGAAGCACCCATAAGACTATTAGCTGATTTTTCATGGAAACTTTGCAGGTCAGAGGGCAGTGCCATGATATATTCAAAGTGCTGAAAGGAAAAAAAAAACCTACAACCAAGAACACTATTCCAGCAAGGTTATCATTCAGATTTGAAGGAGAGATAAAAAGTTTCCCAGGCAAATAAATGTTAAAGGAGTTCATCCCACCACTAAACTGACCTTATAAGAAATATTAAAGGGACTTCTTTAAGCAGAAAAGAACAGGCCATAACTAGAAGTAAGAAAATTATGAAAGAAAAAATTCACTGGTAAAAGCAAACATAAAGGTACTAGATCATTCACTGATAAAGTTAGTATGAAGATTAAAAGACAAAAGTGTAAAATCAACTATATCTACAATAATTAGTTAAGGGATACACAAAATAAAAAGATGTCAAATATGACACCAAACATATAAAACATGGAGAAGGCAGAGTAAAAATGTAGTGCTTTTAGAAAATATGTTCAAACTTAAGTGACCATCAACTTAAAATAGATTGCTGTGTACGTAGGGTATTAAATATGAACCTCATGGTAATCACAAACCAAAAACCTATAATGGATATGGATACATAAAAAAAAATAAAGAGAAAGGAATACAAGCATAACATTAAAAAAAGTCATCAATTCATAAGGGAAGGGAGCAAGAGAAGAAAGGAACAGAGAAGAACGATAAAAACATCAGAAAACAATTAACAAAATGACAATAAATACATATCTATCAATAATTACCTTAAATATAAGTGGGCAAATGCTCCAATCAAAATATATAGAGTGATTGAATGGATAAAGAACATGACCCATTTATATATGCTGCCTATAAGAGACTCACTTAAGACCTAAAGACACATACAAACTGAAAATGAAGGAGTAGAAAAATATATTCCATGCAAATGAGGTGAAAAATAAAAAGCTGGGGGAGCAATACATATATCAGACAAAATAGACTTTAAAACTGTAACAAGAGATGAAAAGAGAATTACATAATGATAAAGTGATCAATCCAATAAGGAGATACAATTGTAAATATCTATGCACCCAACATAGGAGCACCTAAATATATAAATATTAACAGACATAAAGGGAAAAGTTGACAGTAATACAGTAACAGTAGAGAACTTTAACACCCCACTCACATCAATACATAGATCATCCAGACAGAAAAGCAGTAAGAAAACAATGCCTCGAACAACATATTAGACCAGATGGACTTAACAGAAATACACAGAACATTCCATCCCAAAACAGCAGAATATACATTCTTTTCAAGTGCATATGGAACATTCTCCAAGGCAGATCACACATTAGGCCACAAAACAAATCTCAATAAATTTAAGAAGACTGAAATCATGTCAAGTATCTTTTTTGACCATAACAATATGAAACTAGAAATCAGTTACAAGAAAAACTGGAAAAAATGTAAAGACATGGAGGCTAAACAACATGCTACAAAGCAACCAATGGGTCAACAAAGAAATCAAAGATGAAATAAAAAAAATACCTTGAGACAAATGAAAATGAAAATCCAATGTTCCAAAACCCTTTGGGATGCAGCAAAAGCAGTTCTAAGAGGGATGTTTATAGTGATACAGGCCAATCTCAAAGAAATAAGAAAAATCTTGAATAAACAGTCTAACCTTACACCAAAATGAACTAGAAAAAGAACAATAAACAAAGCCCAAAGTTAGTAGAAGGAAATAATAAAGATCAGAGTGGAAATTAATGAAATAGAGACTAAAAATAACAATAGAAAAGATCAATCAAACCAAGAGCTGGTTCTTTGAAAAGATAAACAAAATGATAAACCTTTAGCCAGACTCATCAAGAAAAAAATAAGAGAAAACTCAAATAAATAAAATCAGAAGTGAAGGAGAAGTAACAACCAACACCACAGAAACACAAAGGATTATGAGACTACTAGAAAAATTATATGCCAACAAATTGGACAACCTGGAAGAGGTAGATAAATTCCTAGAAAACAGGGAGAGTCCAAGATGGCAGAGGAGTAGGAGACCTAATTTCATCTGGTCCCAGGAATTAGCTAGATAGCTATCAAATCATTCTGAACACCTATGAACTCAACTGGAGATCAAAGAAAAGAAGAGCTACAACTCTATGAATAGAAAAGTGACCACTTTCTACAAGGTAGGAGGTGCGGAGAAGTGGATCCAAGGCAATATATGGGAGGATAGACTGCATGAGGGGGAGCCTCTGTCAGCTGGCTATGGGCAAGTGATATAGCAGTGGAGCACAAAATCAAAACTTTAAGAAGTCAACTCTGGTGAGGGACATAGCTCAGGTGGCTAAATGGAAGTGGATCCCTAGCTGGGACAGTGTGGTCTCAGGATCCTTGAGGTCACAGGAAGACTGAGGGTGCGTGAGTGAGGCAGAGCTCCCAGGCATCAGAGCAGGGAAGCCAGGTGCAATCAGTGAGCCCAGGGGTTGGCTCTCAGCTCAGGGTTGCCATAAACCACAAACCATGGCACAGTCGGGTGACTGCTTTCTGAGCAGGGGCCCAATAAGTGGCAGAACTGGCGAGACCTCCCTTTCTCCCCGGGGAGGAGCAGTGCAGGAGCACACTGCAGGAGTCTGCAGGGTTTGGAGACTGAAAACAGGGTTGTGTGCCTGAGATGGAAACGCTCGGTCACAGGCTAGGTGAGCATGGAGTGCGGCTGGAGACAGGGAGACAGGAGTGATTGACTGCTTTTCTCTGAGGGCTCACTGAGGAGTGAGGCCCGGAGTTCTCCGCTCCTCTGAGGCCAGAGATTGGGAGGCTGCCATTTTCATTCTCATGCTCTAAAGCTGCACAGAAAGACTTCAGGGAACAAAAAGCCACAGAGAACAAACCAGAGCAGATTATTTAGCCTGGCCCCCTGGCAAGGGTGGTACAATTCTGCCTGGGGCAAAGACATTAGAGAATCAATGCAATAGGCCCCTCCCCCAGAAGATCAGGAAGAACACCCAGCCAAGACCAAGTTTACCGATCAATGAGAACTGCTAAACAAAATTCCAGAGCTAGGGGAATACAGCACATAGAATTCATGGCTTTTTTCCTCTTGATTCTTTAGTCTTTCAACTTTAATTTTTTTTCTTTTCCTTTCAACCAATTTCTTATTTTAGCAACTCCTTTTTAAAATCTTTTTATTTATTTATTTATTTATTTATTTTTAAGATTTTATTTATTTATTTGACAGAGAGAGACACAGTGAGAGAGGGAACACAAGCAGGGGGAGTGGGAGAGGGAGAAACAGGCTTCCCGCTGAGCAGGGAGCCCAATGTGGGACTCGATCCCAGGACTCTGGGATCATGACCTGAACTGAAGGCAGACGCTTAACGACTGAGCCACCCAGGCGCCCTTAAAATCTTTTTTAATTTTCATTTTTACAGTTATATCCTATCTCTTCATTGTATTTAATCTTATTTTTGTATATATATAAGTTTTCCTTTCTTTACAATTTTGGGATACAGTTTCTTCTAACAGACCAAAATACACCCAAAATCTAGTGTATGGGTCTGTTCTATTCACCTGTCTGATCATTTTCTCTTTTTTGTTCTTTTTCTTCTTCCTTTTTTTGTTTTGTTTTGTTTTGTTTCCGGTTTTGTTTTGTTAAAGTCTTTTTTAATTTTCATCTTTACAGTTATATTCTATCCTTTCAATGTATTTAATTTTATTTTTGTGTATATAAGTTTTTCTTTCTTTACAATTTTGAAATGTAGTTTCTTCTAATAAACTGACCAAAATACACTCAGGAGATAGTGTATTGCTCTGTTCTGTTCACCTGTCTATTTATATCCTTCCTTTTGTTGTTGTTGTTGGGGTTTTTTTTTCCCCTCTTTTGTTTTTTTCTTGTGTTTTATTTCCATTTTTACAGTTACATTCTATCTTTTCATTTCATTTCATTTTTTGTACACATGTAAGTTTTTATTTCTTTACAATTTTGGGATCTAGTTTTCTAAAAAACAGACCAAAACACACACAGAATCCAGTGTCTTGTTCTATTCTGCTCACCTATCTGATTATATTCTTTTTTTTTTTTCTCCTGGTTTCAGGTCTCTTCTGATTTGTTTAGTGTATATTTCTCTGTGGTCGTTGTTGCCATTTTAGTATTCTGTTCTCTTGTTCATCTATTCTTCTCTGAACAGAATGACAAGATGGAAAAACTCACCTCAAAAAGAAAACAAGAGGTAGTACTGACTACCAGGAAACTAAAAGTATGGACATAAGTAAGATGTTGGAACTAGAGTTCAGAATAACTATTATAAAGATACTAGCTGGGCTTGAAAAAAACATAGAAGATACTAGAGAATCCCTTTCTGGAGAAATAAAAGAACTAAAATCTAACCAAGTCGAAATAAAAAAGGTTATTAATGAGATGCAATAAAAAATGGAGGCTCTAACTGCTAGGATAAATGAGGCAGAAGAGAGAATTAGTGATACAGAAGACCAAATGGAGAATAAAGAAGTTGAGAAAAAGAGAGATAAAAAACTACTGGATCATGAGGGAAGAATTTGAGACATAAGTGATACCATAAAGCAAAACAATATTAGAATAATTGGAATGCCAGAAGAAGAGGAAAGAGAGAGGGGAACAGAAGGTATATTGGAGCAAATTATAGCAGAGAACTTCCTTAATCTGGGGAAGGAAATGGGCATCAAAATCCAGGAGGCACAGAGAACCCCCCTCAAAATCAATAAAAATAGGTCATCATCCCAACATATAACAGTGAAACTTACAAATCTCAGATACAAAGAGAAAATCCTGAAAGCAGCCAAGGACAAGAGGTCTGTAACCTACAAGGGTAGAAACATTAGATTGGCAGCAGACCTATCCACAAAGACCTGGCAGGCCAGAAAGGACTGGCATGATATATTCAGGGTGTTAATGAGAAAAATATGCAGCCAGGAATACTTTATCCAGCTAGGATGTCATTCAAAATAGAAGGAGTATTAAAAAGCTTTCAGGACAAACAGAAACTAAAAGAATTTGTGATCACCAAACCAGCCCTACAAGAAATATTAAAAGGGATCCTCTAAGCAAAGAGAGAGCCCAAAAGTAACATAGACCAGAAAGGAACAGACAATATACAATACCAATCACCTTACAGGTAATACAATGGCACTAAATTCATATCTTTCAATAGTTACTCTGAATGTAAATGGGCTAAATGTCCCAATCAAAAGACACAGGGTATCAGACTGGATAAAAAAGCAAGACCCATCGATATGCTATCTTCAAGAGACTCATTTTAGACCCAAAGACACCTCCAGATTGAAAGTGAGGGGGTGTAAAACCATTTATCATGCTAATGGACATCAAAAGAAAGCTGGGATGGCAATCCTTATATCAGACAAAGTAGATTTTCAACCAAAGACTGTAATAAGAGATGAGGAAGGACACTATATCATAATTAAAGGGTCTATCCAACAAGAAGATCTAACAATTGTAAATATTTATGCCCCTAACATGGGAGCAGCCAATTATATAAGCCAATTAATAACAAAATCAAAGAAACACATTGATAATAATACAATAATAGTAGGGGACTTTAACAACCCCCTCACTGCAATGGACAGATAATCCAAGCAGAAGATCAACAAGGAAATAAGGACTTTGAATGACACATTGGACCAGATGGACTTAACAGATATATTCAGAACATTCCATCCCAAAGCAACAGAATACACATTCTTCTCAAGTGCACATGGAAAATTCTCCAGAACAGATCACATTCTGGGTCTCAAATCAGGTCTCCACCAGTACCAAAAGATTGGGATCATTCCTTGCATATTTTCAGACCACAATGCTTTGAAACTCGAACTCAATCACAAGAGGAAAGTCAGAAAGAACTCAAATACATGGAGGCTAAAGAGCATCCTACTAAAGAATGAATGGGTCAACCAGGAAATTAAAGAAGAATTTAAAAAACTCACAGAAACAAATGAAAATGAAAACACAACTGTTCAAAATCTTTGGGATGCAGCAAAGGCAGTCCTAAGGGGAAAGTATATAGCAATACAAGCCTTTCTCAAGAAACAAGAAAGGTCTCAAATACACAAACTAACCCTACACCTAAAAGAGCTGGAGAAACAACAGCAAATAAAGCCTAAACCCAGTAGGAGAAGAGAAATAATAAAGATCAGAGCAGAAATCAATGAAATAGAAACCAAAAGAACAGTAGAACAGATCAACGAAACTAGGAGCTGGTTCTTTGAAAGAATTAATAAGATTGATAAATCCCTGGCCAGACTTATCAAAAAGAAAAGAGAAATGACCCAAATAAATAAAATCATGAATGAAAGAGGAGAGATCACAACCAACACCAAAGAAATACAAACACTTATAAGAACATATTATGAGCAACTATATGCCAACAAATTAGGCAATCTAGAAGACATGGATGCATTCTTAGCGACGTATAAACTACCAAAACTGAAACAGGAAGAAATATAAAACCTGAACAGACCCATAACCAGCAAGGAAACTGAAGCGGTAATCAAAAATCTCCCAACAAACAAGAGCCCGGGGCCAGATGGCTTCCCAGGGGAACTCCAACAAACAGTTAAAGAAGAATTAATACCTATTCTTCTGAAACTGTTCCAAAAAATAGAAATGGAAGGAAAACTTTCAAACTCATTTTATGAGGCCAGCATTACCTTGATCCCAAAACCAGACAAAGACCCCACCAAAAAGGGGAATTACAGACCAATATCCCCGATGAACATGGATGCAAAAATTCTCATCAAAATACTAGCCAATAGGATCCAAAAGTACATTAAAAGGATTATTAGGACCAAGTGGGATTTATTCCTGGAGTACAAGGTTGATTCTACACAAATCAATGTAAATGGTAAGTATTTATCCTTTCTGATGGCTGAGTAATATTCCATTATATATATATATATATATGTATATATATATATATGTGTATATATATATATATATATATCTCATATCATATCTTCTTTATCTGTTCATCTGTCGATGGACATCTCTGTTCTTTCCATAGTTTGACTATTGTGAACATTGCTGCTATAAACACTGGGGTGAGGTGCCCCTTCAGATCACTACCTTTGTATCTTTGGGGTAAATTCCCAGTAGGAGGGCATGTGATGTAATGAGCACTGGGTATTATATAAGACTGATGAATCACAGAACTGTGTCTCTGAAACCAATAACACATTATAGGTTAATTAATTGAATTGAAATAAAAATTTTTAAAAATTCCTAGAAACATACAATCTTCCAAGACTAAATCAGGAAGAAACAGAAAATCTGTCCAGGCTGTTTACTAGTATTGAAATTGAACGAACAAAACAAAGCAAAACAAAAAACTCCCAACAAACAAAAATCCAGGACCAGATAGCTTCATAGATAAATGCTACCAGACATTTTAAAAAGAGTTAATACCTATCTTCAAACTATTCCAAAAAATTGAAGAGGAAGAAATGCTTCTAGATTCATTATGTGAACTTTCATACCAAAATCAGATAAAGATGCTATAAAAAGAAAATTACAGGCCAATATCCCTGATGAACATAGATGCAAAAATACTCAACAAAATGGTAGGAAACCAAATTCAACAATACATTAAAAGGAACATTCACTATGATCAAGTGGGATTTATTCCAGGAATGCAAGAATGGTTCAATATCCACCAATCAATCAATGTGATACTCCACATTAACAAAGTGAGGGATTAAAAATCATATGATCATCTCAACAGGTGCAGAAAAAGCATTTGACAAAATTCAACATCATTCCCAATAACAACTCTCAACAAAACCAGTATAAAGGGAACATGACTCAACATAATAAAAGCCATATGACAAACCCACAGCTAACATCATACTTGATGGTGAAAAGCTGAAAGCTTTCCTCTAAGATCAGGAAAAATACAAGGATGTCTACTCTTTCTACTTTTATTCAACATAGTACTGGAAGTCCTAGCCACAGCAATCAGACAAGAAAAAGAAAAAGCATCCAAATTGGTAGGGAAGAAGTAAAACTGTCTATTTGCAGATGACATAATACTATACATAGAAAACCCTAAAGACTCCTCCAAAAGCTATTAGAATAATAAATGAATTCAGTAAAGTTGTAGGAATACATATATTATATAATTATATATACATACATATATATACATATATAATTATAAAAATTATATACAGAAATCTATTGTGTTTCTATACACTAATAATGAGGTGGCAGAAAGAGAAATTTAGAAAACAATCCCATTTACAATTGCACCAAAAAGAATAAAATACAAAATACCTAGGAATAAATTTAACAAAAGAGGTTAAAGACCTATCCTCTGAAAACTATAAGACACTGATGAAAGAAACTGAAGACAACACAAATAGAAAGCTATATTGTGCTCATGAAATTTAAAGAATTAATATTGTTAAAATATCCATACTACCCAAAGCAATCTACAGATTCAATGTAATACCTATCAAAATACTGGGGTGCCTGGGTGGCTCAGTCATTAAGCGTCTGCCTTTGGCTCAGGTCATGATCCCAGGGTCCTGGGATCAAGCCCTGCATCGGGCTCCCTGCTCAGTGGGAAGCCTGCTTCTCCCTCTCCCACTCCCCATGCTTGTGTTCCCTCTCTTGCTGTCTCTCTCTCTGTCAAAAAAATAACTAAAATCTTAAAAAAAAAAAAAACTATCAAAATACCAATACCATTTTTTATAGAACTAGAACAAATAATCCTAAAATTTGTATGGAACTACAAAAGACCCCTAATAGCCAAAGCAGTCTTAGAAAGAACAAAGCTGGAGATAACACAGTTCCAGATTTCAACTTATACTACAAAGCTACATTAATCAAAACAGTATGGTACTGGCACCAAAAAATAGATATATATATCAATGGAACAAAATAGAATCTAGAAATAAACCCATGCTTACATGGTCAATTAATCTATGATGATTAACTGAAGTCAAGCATATACAATGGAGAAAAGACAGTTTCTTCATTAAATGGTGTTGGGAAAACTAGACAGTGCAAAAGAATGGAAATGGACTACTTTCTTATACCATACACAAATAAACCCATAATGGATTAAAACCTAAATGTAATACCTGAAACCATACAACTCCTCAAATAAAACATAGTAAACTCTTGGACATCAGTCTTAGCAATATTGTTTTGGATCTGTCTCCTCAGGCAAGGGCAACAAAAGCAAAAACAAACAATTTGGACTATATCCAACTAAAAAGCTTTTTCACAGTAAAGGAAACCATCAACAAAATGAAAAGAAAACCTACTGAATGGGAGAAAATATTTGCAACTGACATATCTGATAAGAGGTTACTATCTAAAATACATAAAGAACTCAAACAACTCAACACCAAAAAGAAAAAAGAAAAAACAAGCAATACAATTAAAAAATGGACATAGAACCTGAATAGACATTCTTCCAAAGAAGACATACAGATGGCCTCTCATTATCTGAGAAGATGCTCATTATCATTAATCATCAGGGGAATGCAAATCAAAACCACAATGAGATATCACTTCATACCGGTCAGAATGGCTAGCATGAAAAAGACAAGAAATAACAAGTGTTAGTGAAGATGTGGATAAAAGAAAACCCTCATGCGCTATTGGTGATAACGTGAATTGGTACAGCCACTATGGAAAACAGTATGGAGTTTCTTCAAAAAATTTAGAATAGAAACACCACATGATCCAGCAATTCCACTTCTGGGTATTTAGCCAAACAAAACAAAAACATTAATTTAAAAAGATATGTACATCCTTATGTGCATTGAAGCATTATTTACAATAGCCAAGATATGGAAAAAACCTAAGGGTCTATCCATTCATCTGTCATCAACAGATGAATGGATAAAGATATGATATATATATATATATATATATATATATATATATCTCATATCATATATATATATGTATATCCTACATACATACACAATGGAATGTTACTCAGCCATAAAAATGACTGAAATCTTGCCATTTGGGACATGAATGAACTTAGAGATATTATGCTAAATGAAATGAAATGAATCAGGCAGAAAAAGGCAAATACTGTATGACTTCACTTATATGTGGAATCTAAAAATTAAAACAAATGAACAAGCAAAACAAAATAGAAACAGACTTATAGATACAGCAAACAATCTGGTGGTTACCAGAGGGGAGAGAGATGAAGGGATGGGCAAAATAGGAGAAGGTGATTAAAAGGTACAAACTTGGGGTGCCTGGGTGGCTCAGTCGGTTAGGAGTCTGCCTTCGGCTCAGGTCATGATCCCAGGGTCCTGGGATTGAGCCCCGTATTGGGCTCCCTGCTCAGCGGGGAGTCTGCTTCTCCTTCTCCCTCTGCCTGCCTGTCTGCCTGCTTGTGATCTCTCTCTCTCTGTGTCAAATAAATAAATAAAATCTTAATAAAATAAAATAAAATAAAAGGTACAAACTTCCAGTTACAAAATAAATAAGATCTGGGGATGCAATGTACTGAATAGGGAATATAGTTAATAATGTGTAACAAACTTGTAGGGTGACAGAGGGTAGCTAGGTTTACTGTGATCACTTAATAATGTATATAAATGTTGAATCACTATGTTGTACACATGAACATATATAATACTGTATGTCAGCTATATTCCAATTTAAAAATTTCAGTGTGTTACTTTGGACTACCAGTTCAAAATGACAGGCTGCACATATTTGTCCACCTTGTCAAAATCCCATAAAAAATTCATAAAGCATATATACCAAAGAATATAATGGTGCTAGAACACAGGGAATAGCCTAGCAGCGGACCAAAAATGGAATTTTTGCATAATATAAAGAAAATGGGATTTAATGGTATAGAAACCAAACAGTTGAAAAATCTGTAGTACAACACTAGAAAAAGAGAAGATGCTGAAGTGTTCAATCTTGACAAAATTCTGTAAAAACTCTAAATTCAATCACTTATGCTCACAGCAGAATGAGGCCAAGGAGAAGTCAGCTAAGTATTAATTGAGAGATTAGCAAAGATGGACCAATTCAGGCTTTGGGTCAGCTCCAGGTATAGCTGGCCAAGACCCTCTCACTAAATAAAGCATGAGTATGCTATCATTATGGGAGTGAAAGCTGGAAATAAAACAGGACAGTGCTCCAGAGAACTTGAAATTCCACAACACAAGTGGAACCTTCACACCCTGTAGGGATGTTTATCTCTAAGCACATCCCATCTGATTCATTTAAGTCTACCACTGCATTAACTTCCTCGAGTATGCCAAAGAGGCCACAGAACTTCAATATTAATAGATCTAGGCTCTCATTTATAAAGATGGATACCCATGAATCATCAGAAATTTGAGAAATCCTAGGAACATGAAAGAAAAGTCTCAAGTTACGTAAGCAGAACAAATAACCACCAAAGAAACAAAGTTAGTGCAGGAAATAAAAGAGAATTTTAAAAATCTCATCTACATCTTAATAGAAATTAAAGAGAACAAGTTCATCCTGTCTTTGAGAGCAGAGTATCTAGAGAACAAGAAAGCAGCCTTGAAATTAAAAACATTATTGCTGTCTAGCCAAAAACAGCTCTGTGGAAGGGTTGAATATCAGAACTAATGCAGCCAAAAGCAAATTAGTGAGTTAAAATATCAAATTTAAAAATTCTCCTGGGACGTAAATAAAGCGAAAAAGAAGCTTTAGAGAAAAATTAAGAAACACAGAAGTTAGATGTAGTAAATCTAATGTCCATCTAGTATAAACTCTAAAGGAAGAAAACAGAAGATAAACAGGAAGAAATAACCAATAAAGTTAAATAAAAATTATCTGATATTTTTTTTTTAGCTAAATAATGTTTTAACTGATTAGGGTTGAAAAGATCACTTAATACTGAGAAATACTGAAAAGAGAAATAAACTTAGAGTCATCCTGCTAAAAATTTTGAATGTAAAGATGAAAAGAGAATCCTACACATTTCTAGAGGGAAAGAAACTCATTCCTAAAATAAATTAGAGTTAAACTGGCACTGAATTTCTCTTCTGCAACATTAAATGCAAATAATGGAAAATGTCCATAAAGTACTGAGAGGAAAACATTTGGAACCTAAAATTTGAAATCTATACAAACTATCATTCAAATGATAGGACAAAATCAGGCTATTATTACTAGAAGTGAAATTATTCCAATGGAATATACTCCCCATTCATCCTTTCTTTAAGAAATGCTTGAAGAGAGGCGCCTGAGTGGCTCAATCGTTTAGAGTCTGCCTTCGGCTCGGGTCATGATCCCAGGGTCTGGGATCGAGCCCTGCATCGGGCTCCCTGCTCCGCGGGAGGCCTGCTGCTCCCTCTCCCACTCCCCCTGCTTGTGTTCCCTCTCTTGCTGTGTCTCTCTCTGTCAAATAAATAAATAAAATCTTTAAAAAAAAAGAAAGAAATGCTTGAAGATATACTCTTCAAGTTGCATTTCAGGCAATACTGTGAATGATTTTTTTTTTAAGATTTTATTTTGAAATAATCTCCATACCCAACATGGGACTCAAACTCCCAAGCCTGAGATCAAGAGTTCCATACTACCAACTGAGCCAGCCAGGCAACCCTGCTGTTAACCATTTTTCCTGGAAAATCTACCACTGTAAAACACCCAGAAATGTCAGTTAAGATGTAACAAACATCCTTTGACATGCATACTGGAGTGTACAAGAAAGTAAAGAGAAATTCCAAAATAAAAAAAAGCATATAGAACTGAAAAGCATCAAGGTAGGTTAGAGTACTGAGACTCAGGAAAACTCAGATTTAACAATCCTTAGACCTGCACGAAGTAGGGAGTTGGACCTGAGACTTTTGAATAAAGCTGGGACATTTGAAGAGCTACAGCCTTGGTGAAGGAGTGGAAATGAGAGATAATAAAGAATCCTAACTATCTTGATTTGGGGTCTGAGTGAAAAATAAGAGTCTCCCTTGAGAATTTTTAACCACAGCTTGCCCTCATACAGGAGTAGGTGTAAAATTTACAATCTCCCTATGATCTAGAGACTTGAAACCAATAAAATTAACATAAAATGGTTGGTAGTAACTTACATCTTCAAGAAGTAAACATAAATATTCCCTGGAGGGACTCATCTTTAATCTAGGCAAAATACAAAATAGATAAATATTGAATTACACTAAAATTAAGAACTTCTATTCATGGGAAGACACTATAATGGGAGTGAAAATATAAGCCATGTACTGAGAGATGGAAGGAGATATTTATAACCCAGGTAACCAAAATAGGACTAGTATCAGTGTGCTTGGGTGGCTCAGTCGGTTGAGTGTTGAACTCTTGGTTTTGGCTCAGGTCATGATCTCGTGGGTCATGGGATTGAGCCCTGCAGCCAGCTCCGCACTCAGCCAGGAGTCTGCTTGACTCTCTCCCTCTGTTCCCACCACACTATCTCTCTCTCTCTCAAATAAATAAATAAATAAATAAATAAATAAATAAATAAATATTTAAAAAATAGGACTACTATCTGGAATATATAGAGAACTACTCTGAGTCAGTAAGGAAAAGACAACTCATTAGAAAAATGAACAAGACTTAGACATTTCTTCTCTTAACAAAAGAGGATCCACTAACATGTGAAAAAATGTTAAACTGCATTAGTAATCTAAGAAATGCAAATTAAAGCTCTACTGAGATACAATTACACATCTGCTGGTGTGGCAAAAATTAGAAAATCTGACAACAATAAGTGTTGATGAGGCTGTGGGATAACCAAAATTCTCCTTCTCTGCTACTGGAGTGTAAATTGCTACATTTATTTTGGCAAACAGTTTGGTATTATCTAGTAAAGGTGAAGAGATGCGTATCTCATGATCTAGCAATTCTATTTCTAGGTATAGGTTCTAGAGAAACTCTTATACATGTTCACAAAGGGACACATACAAGAATATTATTAAAAGCATTGTGTGTAGTAGTCAGAAAAATTGAAATGAATGTCTACTAACAGTAGACTGGATGCATACGTTGTGGTATATGCACATAATGAAATACTATATATAATTGAAAAGGAACAGTTGCATGGCTTCTCCATGGATTAATCTTACAAACATAATGTTAAAAAAAAAAGGAAAACAAGTTACAGAAAGATACATACAGTATAATTCCATTTACATAAAGTTCAAAACAGAAGAAAAAACTAAACACTGTATTAGCTAGGGATGCAATCATAGATGATGAAATAATAGAGAAAAGTATAGTAATGTTCAAGTCAAAAGGCAGAATATTGGCTATGAGAAAAAAGGAGACATATGCAATTGGAAAAGAACACACAGGGGTCATCAAAGGTATTGGCAATTAGTGTTTTACTTTTTAACCTGGGTAGTAATTACAAAGTGTTGCTTTGTTATTATTATTTAAAATATATATAAATGCTTTATATACTCTTATGTATCTATATCTCACAATAAAAAGATAATAAGAGAATATAGTTTTATACCAATACATTTATAAACTTAGGCAAAGTAAACTCCCAGAAAAATACAAATTACCATAACTGTGTCAGAAAAATATAGAAAATCTAAATGATCCCATAACTATTCAAGAAGTAAATCAGTACTTCCAGCTAATGCAAAATAAAAAAACAAAGCATCAATCCCAGAAGTTATGCTGGTGAATTTGGCCAAATACTCAAGGAACAGATAATTCTATTATTTTTACACAAACTCAGAGAAGAGAAAAAGAAGGCACACTCCCCAATTACTTTTATGCAGTTAGTATAACTTAGATAAGAAAACCAGACAAGGATGGTTTAAGAAAATAAAATTAAAAGCAATCTGAGTCATGAACATAGAGGTTGAATCCTAAATAAAATATTACCAAACTAAATCTAGTAATACATTAGTAATACATAAAACATATATCATGATCAAGATAGGTTAGCTCCAGGAAAGAAAAGTTGGTTTAACATTAAATAACCTAGAAAAACCCTTGCATATATGTATATACACACCAGGAAACATGTGAAAGAATATTCATAGTAGCATTGGTTGTATGGCAAAACACCAAAACAGTGCAATTGGCTATCAACAGTAAAACAAGTAAATAAATTTTCATCAATAGAATATTATATGGAAGTGAAAATGAATGACTTTCAGTTATGTGTATCAACACAGATGAATCTCAAAAGTTATGTTGAAGAAAGCAAAACAAATCCATATATATATATATATATATATATATACACATACACACACACTTGTATTTATATATGTATGTATATATATTATATGAGCTGGAATGTTCTCAGCAACACTATTTATAATAGCCTGAAACTGATAACTACCCAAAAGTCTTTCAACAGTAGAATAGAGAAATAAATTATGGTATATTTTCACAATGTAATACTATACAGCAATGAGGATGAATGGACTACAATTACATAGAATAATATGTAAAAATCTCACAAATGTAAGGTTGATAAAAGAAGTCAGCAACAAAAGAATAAATAGTGCATGGTTGCATTTATATAAAATTCAAAAACAGGCAAAACTAGTGTATAGTGTTGGAAGTCAAAATAGGGGTCAACCTTGATGAGGGATAGTGACTTGAAGCAGGCATATGGGGGACTTCTGGAATGCTGGTAGTTTTCCGTTTCCTGTTCAGGGTGATGATTACACAGATGTGTTCATTTTGTGAAAAGTCATTGAGTTGTATGCATGATTCTGATTTTTCTATATGTATGTTATTTCTGTAATGTGTTCTTAAAAAAGGAGGAGGAAAAGTCTGGATTATATTATGGTTGGTGATATTATATCACTGAGGAATCTGACTGATCTTCCAATTCTTTGTATATGACTTCTAGAAAACAAAACAAAAAAGTAATAACTAATAGAGCAGAAGTTGAAAGTAAAACTTTTAAGTAATACATGGGGCAAGTGGGTGGAAAGAAGAATGTACAACAAAAAGCACTCTTAGTTTGTGTACTCTTTCTTCTGCCTTAGCTCTCCACTAAAGTTGATATAGTGTTGGGAGTAGAAATAACGTTTGAAAATGATGAATTTATCAGATCACTTTCAAAGAGGAGACTGGTGCTTTTACTCTGGCTGCACCTATTCTCAGCTCCTTTAAGAATGGAGCCCACTCTCCTGGAGTGCTGAAATGGGTAGCAAGAAAGAGAAACTTATTTTAGTTGTTCTTTCCCAAAGGTATCTTCCAGACCCTCCTCCAACATCGACCCAGGCAACTATGGGGAAGTGCATGATCTGATCACCCAGATACCCTCTAAAGTGCAGATACAAGATATTACTAAGGAGCTACACTGCCCACTGTGTAATGATTGGTTCCGTGATCCATTGATGCTAAGCTGTGGCCACAACTTCTGCCAGGCCTGTATCCAAAACTTTTGGAAGCAGCAAGCAGAAACATTCTGTCCTGAGTGTAAGATGCTATGTCAATATAGCAACTGTACGTTCAACCTTGTACTCGAGAAGCTGGTAGAGAAGATTAAGAAGCTACCCTTACTCAAGGGCCATCCACAGTGCCCAGAGCATGGAGAGAACCTGAAACTATTCAGTAAGCCAGATGGGAAACTGATCTGCTTTCAATGCAAAGATGCTCGGTTATCTGTGGGGCAGTCTAAAGATTTCCTGCAGATCTCTGATGCTGTCCGTTTCTTCATGGTGGGTGAGCCCTAGGTCTTGAATAATGCCTTAGGAAAGCTGGGAAAAATCTTTTGTAGGGTTTCTTCTTTCTTTCAACCCCACCCCTTTATTCAGATGATTATTAGTAAGCTCAGAAAATATAACATACCTTGCAAAGTTCTTTTCTAGAGTTGCTGATTATAGGAAAGGAGCAGTGGAGTAGCTCTGGCCTACTCCCTCAATCAATCAAATATTTATTTACCTATACCCTGCCGTGACAGCACTCTGCTAGATGCTGTGTAGAATATGGACGTACAAGATATTGCTCTTGTTATAAAAGTCTTGAAATTTAGTCAAGTTTAAAATGAATAAAACAACAGAAGCAAGATAGTCTACTATTGAGAGCTAAATTTTGTCATATTTGTAATTCATAAATATTTAGAATTTCAAAGAATATTAGAGAAAACTGAAATAGGGGATGTATGGTGAATGAAAGCTTGAATTGGGAAATCATTTGCATTTGAATGGGCAGAAGAAAGAAATGAGTATCCTAAATGATAACAATGTAAGTAAAAGTATAGTTAGTGAGAACAGTATAACTAGAGTAAAAAATGTAATCTTCTTCAAACCCCTGTAGTAAGCCAGTAAGAGCATAAAACTAAGTTTTTCTGCTGCTTTTTATTTTCTTTACAATTCTTAGAAGAGACAGGAATTATGACTTAGGGGAAAGGAAAGACTTGCAGCAATAGCTCACTTTTTTTTCCTCACACCCTGGGGCTTTAGGAGAGATAGCCCTATGGTCCTTCATCTCCCAAGTTAGTGTGGGTTAATTCTGTGTGGTATCCCCAGAAGGAGCTCACCATCCATCAAGGTCAACTGGAGGCAACCCTGAAGGACCTTCAGTCCCTGAAGAATATGCAGAAAGACGCTATAGCTGCTTACAAGGTGAGAAGCAGGGTAGAGGGGTTATGAAATAGAACTGAAACACCTTCCTTGTAACTTCAGCTATATGAGTAGAAAGGTGCCTGTACGTGTATTATCAATACACTAAATGGCACCTGGGCTATAGAATTAGAAAATAGACACTGTAGGGTGGAAAGAAATATAGCAGGGAAATAAGTTCTCAATGGTTGATCAACAGAGAGAGCAGACTGACCTTTCCTGTTACAGGCTGATGCTTCTGAAGGCTCAATCACTAGGTGATTGTTCTGAGGTTGAGATCTGTCTGATCTTTCCCTTTATATATGGCAAAATAAGGGATTTATCAGAAAAATCCACTAAAGATTGTTATGTCCAAAGAAATACATTTCTTTTCTTTGGGTTTATAACCAGGCTACCTCTGATTGAAGGTCTCTTGGATTGCTGGTTTTTTACCATCCAATTTGATCTTTCCTAGCTTCCCCCAAACTAAATAAACTATTGCCTAGAGCTTCACAGGAGCTCTAGGAGAACATTAATAGTCAGAAACTTGGCAAAGCAGTCCCTAGGTTATGGGGCTAAATTGGGGGTTCTATTTCTTCACTAATTATTCTATGGAGGAGAATCTTCTCTGGCTTTTGGCATCTGGAAGAAGAAATATGTACCATGAGGGAAAGAAGAAGGATAGATGGAAATAATGATGTCTCCAGAGAATGTTGTTTCTGTTGTAAGAGTTTCCAGTTCAGCTATTACAGTCAACATTCATTCACTCAAAAATTATTTATTGAGTGGGTAAGGTATTACACTAGATACTATATTACACTAGGGTGGGAGACGGATTAATGGGACTAAGTAATCCCATTAATAGCAATAAAATGACAACTGTGATAATTAGTATAAATGAAAATAAAGGGTACCATGAGAACATATACATGAAGAACTAATCTAGGCTGAGACCCAGGAATTGTTGCAATAGAAGTACCTGAGTACATGAGCATAAGAAGTTAGTTTTGGTGAAATTGCTGGGGATGATAAAGTCCTGGGTGATTAAGAGAATGAGTAGATAAAGGTGGGGATCACTAGAAATGAGGAGGATAAGGATCTGAGAAGCCTGGATGTCAGAAGGATGTTGCAGTACCTTAAGAAAGGGGTATAGCAGTTATCAATTTCAGTGCTTCAGACATTGTCCATCTCCTGTTTCTTCTATATTGTCCTGGCAGTGGAAGTGGCATCCCCCCAGCTCTGATTTCTAGATAAGAATAGTTCTTTCAGCCTCCTTATGGCCCCAGTTTAACAGCATCACTTGGTAGACATCACTTCTGGGTAGGAGGGTACTATCATTCATTCTAGAATGTTTAATTAACCCCACAGCCTTATTTAATATGGCATTGGTTACCACCCCCAGTACTGCAATAGGTACCTAGAGACCACTTTTGACTATTTCATTCCTGAACTATTATAAAACTAACTGAGAAAAACAAGCAAGTCTCCCAAAGGACTCCTACTATTTAATATAGTTGAGTGATAATACTCAAGAGCCATTTTAATGCATCTTCCTGTTATGGTATTTCCCAAATTGTATGAGTACTGGTGGTGTGGACCCCCATCCCCAAGTGCTAGTCTCAGTAATTACCATGGTGATGATCATGGAGGTTTCCAGGAAAACAAGCTACATCTGCAGCAACACATCTCCTTGGAGTTTCTAAAGCTACATCAGTTCCTGCACGGCAAAGAAAAGAACATTTTAAATGAGCTCCGAGAAGAGGGGAAAGCCTTGAATGAGGAGATGGAGCTGAATCTGAACCAGCTTCAGGAACAGTGTCTCCTAGCCAAGGAGATGTTGGTGAGCATCCAGGCACGGATGGAACAGCAGAATCCCTTCGACTTTCTCAAAGTGAGACTCCCTATCAACATAATTATGGGTATACTAGTTGGGGGAAGAGGGTTAGAAAGATGTAGAAGCAGCTTTTCCCCACCAGGACGGGGAAAAAAACCTACTGTAGTGCTCTTTAGATTCTCTGGGAGAAAAGCAGAAGGCTACTTTTGCCTTACACTCAATAGGAAGCTTTATTTTCACCTTCCTAAAAAAGATAATGCCATTAATAATGGTATCTATTAATATTTTTATATTTATTCATAAAGAACTTTGAAGGTTTATTTCTCAAAAATAAGAATGTTGCAACCTGATTTGTATCTTAGACTGGCTTTCAACTGACCTATTTGAAAGGTGTTTGCCAGTCTTTACTACCTGAAGCTTGACCTCTAAAGTGTCATTGATTATCACCTCAGCAATCAGAAGTTTACTTAGCCAGAGTAAGGAAAAGTGGCTTTGGGACTGGAAGACCTATAGTGGTTTTCCATTGAAACCATGTAGCAGTATAGGCAGAAATGGCCTAACTATTAATTTCTCTTTTTCCATGTAAAAGAGAACTCTAGAAAATCAGAATAAGATAAAGCCAATTTGTCCTGGGTTAGATGAAGGATACCTGATCAGAAAAGGCATATGGAGGATGGGAAGAGTTGGTGGTGATGGAATGGAGACATCTGCACAGGATCCCAGTATTTATGGTCAAATTCTGGTGGTGGCCAGTATCACCAAAGAAATTTCTGGTGTTGATAAGCAGGCATCTAACTTCTTTATTACTCCTTTCCTCTTCTAGGATATCTCATCTCTCTTGGATAGGTAAGTGTTTCTGTATGGTATTAATATCTTTCCTTCAGTCCCTGGAGGATGTCTAAGAATAAATGATTTATGTCCCCTTCAGCTTGGAACAAGGAATGAAGGTGCTGATGCCCAGAGAGCTTATCTCCAGAAAGCTGAACCCAGGCCTGTACAAAGGTCCCATCCAATACATGATGTGGAGGGAAATGCAGTTTTCTCTCTCTCCAGGTATCAGTGGGTAGTGGTTATTGGTTCCTGGGTCTCCCAGGAATCTATGTTCCTTCTGTGGGACCTCTTCTGTGGCCCTAATTAGTACTACAGAGTTTGGGATGGGGGAAGGGTGGAGTTTAGCCAAAAGAAGACTATGGTATGACTTCAGTCAGTATGACTGAATTTCTTCTGGTACCATGACCTAAGAATTTATGACTTTTCACTGGTAAATAGAGTCTGATGTGAGAATTACTTCTCAGCCTATGATTTTGTTTCATTGTTCTATCAAATGTGACAACCAGTTATTTTATCCTGTTTTTATAAATCAGTTATATAAATCCCTGGGCTTCTCTGTCCTGAACGAGGAGGTTACTGTACATACTCTTGTATATAATAGAGTCTTTATAGATCCTCTTGTGTTTGGTGTTCATAATGTAGAGTATAACTTTTTAGGAGACTGTTTAGAGATCTTCAGTGCTTCAAAAGAAAACCAATAATTTCAATAGATGTGCCGAATAAGGACACAAGTTTTTGTTTATCCTGCAGATACCAAGGGACTGAGCTGGAGAAAAGAACACAAATGACAATTTAAGAACATAAAATAAAGTTCTAAATAATATTTATTTATTTTTTTAAAGATTTTATTTATTTATTTGACAGAGAGAGAGACAGCAAGAGAGGGAATACAAGCAGGGGGAGCGGGAGAGGGAGAAGCAGGCTTCCCGCTGAGCAGAGAGCCCGATGCCACGGGGCTCGATCCCAGAACCCTGGGATCATGACCTGAGCCGAAAGCAGATGCTTAACGACTGAGCCACCCAGGCGCCCCATCTAAATAATATTTATAAAATAAACTTCTAAATAAAGTTTTTTAATATATTTTTTAATTCACATAGAATCATTATTATTGTTTGTAGTTACTGATTTAATGAAAATCAAATTTGTTCCTGTTAACAAATATTCCAAGTAATTGACATTGAAAACACAGTTTTGCTGAGGTTTAATTAACATAGAAAAAAATATGCCAATTTTAAGTGTACAATTTGATGAGTTTTGACAAATGTATCAACTTCTGTAAACATCTCTAAACGTTTCTATCACCCCCAAAACTCCTGCATATCCCTTTGTAGTCAGTTCCTGCACTCTCTCCCTAGCCCCTAACACTCACAGATCTGCTTTATTTCACTTCAGTTTTCTAAACTCTCAAATAAATGGAATCATACATTATGTAATCTTTTGTGTCCGGCTTTTTTCACTTAGCATAATGCTTTTTGAGATCTACTTATGTTGTTGCATATATCAATAATCATGTTTTATGGATACATCACAGCACAGTGAATCTTTTTCCATCATCTTATTTTTAACTTGTTAGTGTTTTTATATTTTAAGTGCACTTTATGTAGCTAGCATGTAAAGCCTGGTGTTTTTTTTTATCCAATCTGACAATCCCTTAATTAATTGAGGCGTTTTGACCACTGACATTTAATGTTATTATCAATATGATTGGGTTTAAATCTAGCACCTTGGTATTTGTTTTTACTCATACCATCTGTCCTAGCTGAGGTAGTGTTTGTCAGGTTTCCCACTATAAAGTTACTCCCTCACCCCTTTACACTTTGGAAGGAAGTCACTATGCACAGCCCACACTTAAGGAGTGTGGAGTATCTACATAAATTATTTGGAATTCTTCTGCATGGGAGATTTGTTTCTTCTGGCTGGTAATTTTTTATTGAGTGCCATAGATGATCAATTTTACATTGCTGTTCACTGGATCTTGTTGTAATCCTTTAAGTTCTACTGGATTTAACTTTGGCATGTAGTTAAATAACCCTTTTCCTTTTGACACTTCCTTTAAGCTTTGTTGAGGTGTTTAAGCTTTGCTAGAGTGGTTCAAGAGCAGTCTTTAATCTAGGGCTAACTTAGCCCATTTCCTAATGTAATACCCTTCTGAGTACTCTGCCTGATGTTCCACATATTACAACATTTTCCCATTATGGCTGGCAGGATTGAAAACTATTGCCAGACTTGTGTGAGAATCCCTTTGTAGATATTTGAAAATCTTTGTATAGCTCCCTCTTCTGTGTTGCTCTACTCTGCAAATTCTAGCAGTGTTCAGATCACATGAAGTTTTTCTTCTTGTATTCTTCACCCTGTAAAATCAAAGTTCACTTCTAGCAATCATTTAAAGCACAAACTGATTTTTCTTTATTTTTGGTATAAGTCTACATCTAAGAAAATCAAATGAGATTCATTTAATCTATGGCTATTTTACTAATAATGTAACTTTGGTCAAACCTTGGTAAAATATACTTCATACTTTTATTTCTAGATCTTTGTTTATTCTTTAGGCTCATATTTTCTCCATTCCTGCCTTATAATAGAAGTTATTGATTCAGGGTAGAGGCTGGTTCTTTTTTAATAAATGGCCTGATAGTGAATATTTTAGGTTTTGTGGATTGTATGTTTCCACAAAACTTAACTACTTAACTGTCATTGCAGTGAAATGGCAACCATATACAATGTGTAAATGAATGGCTGTTAATGTGTTCAATTTTCAATTAATGTGTTCAATACAAATTTATTTACAAAACAGGCATCAGGCCACATTTGGCCTGCTGGTTGTAGTTTTATCAATTCCAGTGTAGGAAATAATTCAATTTTTTTTTTAAGATTTTTATTTATTTTTTGACAGAGAGACACAGCGAGAGAGGGAACACAAGCAGGGGGAGACGGAGAAGCAGGCTTCCCGCTGAGCAGGGAGCCCGATGCTGGGCTCAATCCCAGGACCCTGGGATCATGACCTGAGCTGAAGGCAGACGCTTAATGACTGAGCCACCCAGACGCCCCAGAAATAATTCAATTTAAAACACTTTAATATATTTCTTTTAGTCGTGTATCAGTAAAATATTACCGAAGTTCGTTCATTCATTCAACACACTCTTATAGAGAGCCTACTATGTGCTAAGCACTAAGTTGGATTCAATGGATATAGAAATAAAAGACACAGTTTCTGTTCTCAGGAATAAGGAGGCTAAAAGACCAAAGTAGAGTCTATACCAGCTACCTAGGTGAAAAGTTATTAAGAGCTAAGCCAAAGGCATAGGAACACAAATGGAAAATAAAGAATAGATTCTAGAGACAGAATTTCAGAAGCTGAAATATACTGGACAGGAATTGGTAGTAGGGGATAGAGAAAGGTAATGTCAAGGATAGAGCTATAGGAGATACAGATTTTGGAGGGGGTTGAGGAGTTCAATTTTGGCCATGTTGTGTTGAAGGACCTATAGGAAAACTAAGTGAATATATTCAAATGGGTAACTATTCTAACGAGCTCAGAAGAGAGGCCAGGGCTGGAATAATCAGAATGATGGGGTGGCTGAAGCTATTGTTGTAAATGAGATTTCCCAAGAAAAGTGAGAACATACAGTTAAGGAGGGAGCATCTTATATAAAAATAAAAAAAGGGCAATGAAGCCTCCCAAAAAGATTGAGGAATTTTGGCAAAAGAGGTAAGAGGAAGACCAGGAAACAAAGTTGACAGAGAATCTAAGGAGAGACAGTGTCAAAAAGAAGGGAGCATTCACTCATGCCAAACGGGAAGACCAATTTAGAAAATGATTGGAGGGGTACCTGGGTGGCTCAGTTGGTTAAGCATCCAACTCTTGATTTTAATTCAGGTCATGATCTCAGGGTTGTAAGATCAAGCTCTGCATTTGGGTTCCACGCTGGGCGTGGAGCCTGCTTAAGATTCTCTCTCTCCCTCTCCCATTTTACCCTCCGACCCCCCACCATCTCTCACCCGCTCTAAGAAAAAAGAAAAAAGAAAAAAGAAAAAAAAAGAAAATGATTGGAAAGAGATATTTTTAACAGGAATTGGGACTTTGGTAAGGGCAGTTTTATTTTTTTATTCAAGATAATTAACGTATCGTGTGTTGTATTAGTTTCAGGTATACAATAAAATGATTCAATGATTCATATATTTCTCAGTGCTAATTAAGATAAGTGTACTCTTAATCCCCTTTATCTATTTCACTCATTCTCCCACCCATCACCCCTCTGGCAACAACCAGTTTGTTCTCTATATTTAAGAGTCTGTTTTCTTGGGATACCTGGTTGGCTCAGTCAGTGGAGCGTGCAACTCTTGATCTCAGGGTTGTGAGTTCAAGCCCCCCATGTTGGGTGTAGAGATTACTTAAAAATAAAATCTTTTTTTTTAAATAAAAGGTTTTCTGGTCTCTTTTTTCTTTGTTCATTTGTTTTGTTTCTTAAATTCCACATATGGGTGAAATCATATGGTATGTTTTTCTCTGACTTATTTCATTTGGCATTACATCCTCTAGATCCATCCATGTTGTTGCAAATGGCAAGATTTCATTCTTTATGGCTGAGTAATATCCCACTGTATATATACCACCTCTTTTTTTATCCATTCATCAACCAATGGACACTTAGGTTGGTTCCATATCTTGGCTATTGTAAATAATGCTGCAATAAACAGGGGTGTATATATCTTTTCAAATTAGTGTTTTCATATTATTTGGGTAAATACCCAGTAGTGGAATTACTGGATCATATGGTAATTCTATTTTTAATTTTTTGAGGAGACAACATACTGTTTTCTATAGTGGCTGCACCAATTTGCATTCCCACCAACAGTACACGAGAGTTCCATTTTCTCCACATCTTCCAACACTTGTTATTTCTTAGGTTATTGATTCTAGCCATTCTGACAGGTGTAAGGTGGTCTTAATTTGCATTTCTCTGAGGCTTAATGATGTTGAGCATCTTTTCACGTGTCTGTTGGCCATCTGTATGTCTTCTTTGGAAAAATGTCTATTCAGGTCCTCTGCCCATTTTTTAAATTGGATTATTTGTTTTTTTGTTGTTGTCTAAGTTCTTTATATATTTTGGAAATTAACCCCTTAGAGGATATATCATTTGCAAATATCTTTTCCTATTCAGTTGTATAAGTTGTATAAATTCTTAATATACTTTGGCTGCTAGGATTGTGAGTGTACTGGTGTGTGTGGTTATCTTTCAGTGGGGCAATTTTAAAAGAGTGGAATGTGTAGAAGTTATATTATGAAGGGTTCAGGAGTGATTTGGAATGAAGCAGTAGTGAAGTGAATAGATCACTCACTAGAGAAGCTTCACTAAAAGGGAAGATGTGAATGTGGCAACAGAGTCAAAAGAAGACTTTTAAAAACATTTTATTTATTTTAAGTAATCTCTACACCCAACGTGGGGCTCAAACCCATGACCTCCACATCAAGAATCACATGCTCTTCCAACTGAGCCAGCCAGGCACTCCAAAAGAGAACTTTTTAAAACACAGTGAAGGAGGGCGCCTGGGTGGCTCAGTCGGTTAAACGACTGCCTTCGGCTCAGGTCATGATCCCAGGGTCCTGGGATCAAGTCCCACATCGGGCTCCCTGCTCTGCGGGGAGCCTGCTCTCCCACTCCCCCTGCTTGTGTTCCCTCTCTCGCTGTGTCTCTCTCTGTCAAATAAATAAAATAAAATCTTTTAAAAAAAAAATAAATAAATAAAAAATAAAACACAGTGAAGGAAAACAGCCTATAGAAAGGCAGAAACCAATGGTATAAGACAGGGGATAACTGATGGAAGTAGGGAAGAGCAAGTGCGATCTAGCAGAGAGAAGTATTGACTTTCCTCAGTTTCCTCTGAAAATGTAGAGGAGATAAAATGGTAGAGGCAAACAATTTTATCGGATGGAACTTGCAGAATGAGTGGGAAGAATTGAGGGATTCCTATAAGATGTACTATAGTCTCTTTGTGAAGCAGGAGGTGAAGTCATCTGCCTGGCAATAAGGAAGGAAGTGATGGAACAGAAGTTTGAGGAGGGAACTGCAGGTCTGAAATTGCTGTTGTGAGGAACTGGAGAGGGTCTGATTGGGAAATGCAGGAGTTCTAGGCGGTGCTGATGGTCAAGCACAGAGTGGAAATAATGAATCTGCAGTAATACCTACATGTATAATTTTGTGATTTTCCTCCTGCAATGGTCAGGAATTAGCATGTGAATTTTGATAGCTAGATAGATCCAGGGTTGGAGAGTTGCATGGCAGATGCTGCAGATACAAGGATAAAAGTGATAAGGTTATTGGCAATAAAACTGCCAATGCTAAGTGGTTTAGGGAAGGATTTTAAGCCAGGAAGCAGCCAGATTAGGATAATAAGGAGAAATAAGGGACCAGAGTCGTTAATGAAGTCAAGTAATGGTTGTAGGGGAGATGAGAGTGAGAAAATAAAATGTAAGAGAATGGGATATCTGAGTTTAAGATTTTAGAAAATGAATAGTTCCCAATGACTACAAGGTCCAGAATGTGGTCATTAATATGGACAGCTGAAACGTAATGGAGTCAAAAGTCACTAGCAGTAAAATCAAGAAAGCAAGAATGGAAAAATGGCCATATCCAAAAGATAGTGAAATCACTTGGGATGATGGGCTGGAGTTGGGGTAGTGGAGTAAAGTTAACGCAAAGTACAGAGAGTACAATGAGGAAGTCTGTACATAGTAACATCAAATAGAGATAGAGGATAATATGAGGTGGAATGACAAGAGCCTCAAAAGAAGAGTGATTTTTACATGAGGATAAGGATTTGAGTAGGGGTCTAGAAATGGCAGTGGTGGCTCCTGGATCTCTGGCTCTGAATTTAGAAAATAGTCTCATGAACTTTTCAAGTTGTATTTTTTGGAGAACAACCAGTCAGACTTCTGTTACAGTAAGATGGTGATGAGAGAATTCTGTAAAGCGACAGTGCAGGAGAGTTATTTAGGGAGGGAGTTCTAAAGGGCAGAATGGAAAGGGATGGGTGGGAGCAGTGGGAGGATGGGTGAAGGTAGAGGAAGCAAAGAACAGAATAATGGGGATAAGAGTACATAAGAGGATAAATCATTGGAAGGGTCTACATTATGGGTTTTGGCCAGGGAGAACAGGAATATGAGGCATGGTGGAATTAGTTGGGTGTCAAGGATTCAGATGGAACTCTAAAGTTCATTTATTTATTTAATAAATAGTTACTTGAATGCCTATGAACAATTCCAAATTTTGAAGGTATGTGAGGAAACAAAACAGATAAAGTCCCCACCCTCCCAGAGATTACATTCTAGTGGAGGAAATGGATAATGAAACAGTAAATAATTTCACATAGTGATAACCACTGTCAAGCAAATCAAGCAAGGTACATTCAGTAAGTAAGTATTCATGAGAAAAAATAAAGTAGGAAAAGGGTACAAATAGTGATGGATAGATGAACATGCTATTTTTGATATTAGCAAAAAAAAAGTCTTTGAGGAGTTTACCCCCCCCCCCCCCAAGTTTTACTATGGACATTGCCAAACATACAGAAAAGTTTAAGGAATTTTATAGTGAACACTGCTATACCTACCCAGATTCTATCACTAACCTCTCACTGAACTTGCATGAAGAAAGGCTGGAATAATATAAAGGAGGGAACCATATGGGGAAAGAGTGTTTGAGGACAAGGAAAGAAACTGTAAAGGCCCTAAATTCTGAATGAATTTGGTACATTCAAGAAACAGCCAAAAGGTAAAAGTGATTGGATCAAAGTAAGTAAGGGAGGTATGTGTTAGGAGATAAGGTCACAGAGGTAGGTAAATCATGTAGGTCCTGTTTGCTCTGTAAGGACTCCAGATTTTATCTTGGGTGTGATGGAAAACATAAGAGTGTGTTGAGTAGAACTGGATGATCTCATTCATATGGCAGAATAGGATGCAGATGGGCAAGAGTAGAAACAGAACAGTTAAAAAGCTATTGCAATAGTTCCAGGCCAGCAGTATTTGTGAAAGTTATCTATCTGTATTCTGAGTAGGCTCAGAATATATTTTAAAGGTGGAGTTGACAGAATTTACTGTTGGACCGAATATGGTATGAAAAGAAAAGAGGGGAGGCAAAGCGGACTTCTAGGAATCTTTGGAGCCAGGGCAGGCTGAATTAGCTGGAGGTATGAGAGGCTTGGTGACAACAGCAGACTGGGGTTCTAAAAACGTTGGTGAGGAGTTGGACATATCCAAAGAAATCCCAGTCCTCACCTTGGAAAGAGCAACAACCCAAGGCAAATGGGGATATGTGAGGGAGGGAAGATTCAGCCTGTATGAAAAAAGTCAGGATTCTACAAAGTCTCTTATTAGAAGAGAATTCATTGGGATGATAAAAAAGACTCTGGATTCTCTGGGAAGAGAAAGTTGGACTGGACTGATCTCACTTCCAAGGATAAATAAATTCATTAACAACAAATATATACATATATGTATCTGTGTCCCTTACGTGAACACATAGTTTTTTTGTTTCCTTTATCAAATTTTGTGCCAAGGTTTGATTACCTTACACCTAAAATTTGTGTTATCTCTTTGCTGATATGCTTCCAACATCTCTTCATTTAGAAATTTTTTACACTGCTGCCCACTTACTTGTCTAAACCAGTGCTAGACAAATAACCAGTGATGAAGAACCAGTTTTTAAAATCTCAACCTGTCATGGACTGATATATTTGTGGAAGACAATATAAACTAATTACCCGAAAAAGTAGAATTAAAAAATATTACAAAGTGCAAGCCCAGTTGTTTAATTATTAGATCAACTGACATAAAATTACTCTATCAGATTGTTATGAAACTTTCTAAGAGCAGGGCACCTGGGTGGCTCTCAGTAGATTAACTGTTTGATTCTTGATTTTGGATCAGGTCATGATCTCAGGGTCATGGGATCCAGCCCCAGGTTGGGCTCCTCACTCAGCGGGGAGTCTGATGGAGATTCTCTCCTTCTGCCCCTCCTCACTCACTGTCTCTCTAAAATAAGTAAATAAATCTGAAGGAAGGAAGGAAAGAAAGAAAAGATTCTAAGAGCTTACTCTTAATTTCTGTACTATTTTGTCCCAGATTGGTAACCACACATTCTGATTAGCAGTGGCATAAACCACTCCACATCTCAAAAGTCCCATTATCTATTAAACCAAATATAAATTTCTCACCATTGTCTTCTAAACCCTCTCAGTTAGCTCAGACTTACCTGCCTCTAATAGGCAAGCCCTTACCTTCCCTCTCACTATGTTTAACCCATTCCTTTTTGCCTCTGTTTACCCAATGCATCCTGAATACATTTCATAACTGAAATACTTATTGTCTTTAAAAGGTTTTCCAAGGACAAACTTACATAATCTTTATGCCTTCGGCATTTGCATTTTCTTAAATTTATTAGTACAGACTGATATTATTTGTATTGTTTTCTTTGTTTTGGAGCATAAATTGCTTCAGAGTAAAGTCAGATTTGTACCACAAATTAAAAAATGTCCAGAATATAGCCACATGGGTATAAAACAATAAAAAGTATATAAGTAATTACTTGTCTAAGAGTATATGTGCATGGGAAGATAAAGTACTGATGTCTGTGTAAAAACTGTCTTTTATTATGGGAATTTGCATTCATCCCTTTTCTTCCATGCCCTGCTGTCTTTTCTTACTAGGCCTATCTTCATTAACTCTGGACCCTAAAACAGCTCACCCAAATCTGATGCTCTCCAAAAATCGAACCAGTGTGTGGCATGGTGACATTAAGCAGGTAATGCCTGATGATCCAGAGAGGTTTGACTCAAGTGTGGCTGTGCTGGGCTCAAAAGGCTTCACATCTGGAAAGTGGTATTGGGAAGTAGAAGTAGCAAAGAAGACAAAATGGACAGTTGGAGTCGTCAGAGAATCCATCATTCGGAAGGGCAGCTGTCCTCTAACTCCTGAGCAAGGATTCTGGCTTTTAAGACTAAGGAACCAAACTGACCTAAAGGCTCTGGATTTGCCGTCTTGCAGTCTGAAACTGACTAACAACCTCAACAAGGTGGGCGTATACCTTGATTATGAAGGAGGGCAGGTGTCCTTCTACAATGCTAAAACCATGACCCACATTTACACCTTCACTAGCACTTTCATGGAGAAACTTTATCCCTACTTCTGCCCTTGCCTTAATGATGGTGGAGAGAATAAAGAACCCTTGCATATCTTACATCCACAGTAATTAGTCATGCTATTGTGTAAATTCAGAGTGTTATTAAAGAGGTATTAAAATAGTTTACCAGTCTCACTGGTTTCTCTTCCCAGTTTATGGGGAACTCTGGAATAATGAAGAAAGGATTCGCAAACTAAATTCCATTCTCAGTGTCTTAAGTGGATTTCACTGGAGCTTTTCAAGATATCCTTCCACTTCTCTGGGGTCTTCTATGACAAAGGAGCCACTCTTCATGAGAATGATCATCATGCTATTGTTACTGGAGCAAACTGTAACTTCAGTTTGTGATGCTTGGAAACCCTTTCCAAACGTGTCCCGAAATTCTATTATGCTGTCATTATTCTCAGCACAAGACTCTTAATAGATAAATTTTCAGATGTGTACTCTTCTTCCTATTTATCTTTTATTTTTAAAAGATTTTATTTATTCATTTTGAGAGAAAGAGAGAGCACAAGCGGGGGGAGGAGCAGAGGGAGATGGAAGAGCAGACTCCCCGCTGTGCATGAAGCCCAACGAGGGGCTCAATCCCAGGACTCTAGGATCATGACCTGAGCCAAAGGCAGACAGATGCTTAATCAACTGAGCCACCCAGGCACCCCCCTATTTATCTTTTAATATAAATTTTGCAACACATTTCTTTTCTAGAACTTGTTACTGTAATTTAAAAAAAAAAAAAAACTGTCCCAGAGATTTATAGAAAAAAAATAGGAAATCGTCTGGGCTAGTTTATAATTTTGTCTTGAATTCTCTCAAGATACTTTTTAGTCCAGCAAATCTGACTCTCTCACTCTCTTTTTCTTGCTTTATTTGTCTACGGAGGTACTTGTTTTTCTGTACTCAAATATATTTAAGTATTTCAGTCTGCTTTTGACTATGTCCTTTTCATCATTCCTACCTATAATTTAAATATCAGTATTTTTCATCTTGTCCTCTCCAGTATACTCATTCTCCAGCATGTTCCTTCTAAGTCTAAAGTTCTTAGCATCATTTATCTCAGCAGTACCCTTGATGAACTATCCCTTCTTTTCCTTCGAAGTCCCATCTAACTGGGCTTCATTCTCTATATCTGATAGGGTTTTTTTTTTTGTGGGGGTGTTATCTAGGACCTGCAGCACTGGCCCTTTAAAATTACAATTAGCACAGCTCTTTGGCAGGGTAAAAGCCCCCTAGCTTATTTATCATAAAGGGAAGGATACACACATACCACAGGTAATATTCCTGTACTGTTGGCATTTACAGTATACACATATTCATAGCTGCTGAGTTGGGTAAACAGCCATGACATGACTATGGCTACTTTTAAGAAATTACTTAAAAAAAAAAAAAAATCTGTGGCACCTGGCTGGCTCAGTCAGTAGAGCATGCGACTCCTGATCGCTGCGAGTTTAAGCCCCACATTGGGCATGGAGCCTACTAAATAAATAAATAGTGTATCTTTTTTTTTCAAAAGATTTTATTTATTTGAGAGAGAGAGCACACACACAAGCAGGGGGAGGGGCAATGGGAGAGGGAGAAGCAGGCTCCCCACTGAGCAGGGAGCCCAATGCAGGGCTTGATCCCAGGACCCCAGGATTATGACCTGAGCTGAAGGCAGATGCTTAACCGACTGAGCCACCCAGAAGCCCCAAATTTTGTATCTTTAAATAAATAAATAAATAAATAAATTCACTTCAATCAGAATGTAATGGCTTGTTTTGTGCCTGAAACCTTGCTAGATGTTTCAAAAGACATAAAAGAAGCATAAGAAGAAAAAAAGGTTCATTTGGAGAGACTTAAATTAAGATGCTTGGACCCCACCCAAGAGTAATTAAATCAAAATCTCTAGCAGGTGGAGCCTGGGCATTTGTAATTCTAAGAGCTCTCAGGTAATATTAATGTGCAGGTAGGGCAGAGAATTACTGAACTAAAGGAATTTTTTAAAATCTTTTCTAAGAAAAATTCAAACAGAAAAATCGCATTTTGTATGATAAACGCTTCTGTACTCCCCACTCAGATTCATCAGTTATTAACATTTTGCCACATTTTCTTATTCTCTCTCCCCCATATCCACCCCATATGATTTTGTGTGTGTAGTGTATGGCTAATGTTATTTTTGCTGAACCACTTCAGATTAAGTTACAGGCATTATGATTCTTATTCCTAAATACGTCAGTGAGTATCTCCTAAGAACCAAGATACTCTTTTTTCTTTAAAGCTTTATACCCAAAGTAGGGGTTGAACTCACCACCCCCAGATCAACAGTCACATGCTCTACTGACTGAGCAAGCCAGGCACCCCCAAGATACTCTCTTACATAATCACAGGACTAATTATCAAATTCAGAAAATTTAGCATCAACCTGGTACTACTTACTAGCTAACAAATAGTCCATACTCAATAAGTAATATTTCTAATGATAGGGTTTTAGACACTGTGGTAGAGAATTTCAAGTAGTATGACAGAGTTTGGGGGCCAGAATAGGGCCTACCTCCTACCTATTAAGTATATACAAAGTTCTAGATAATCGATATCTAAAGTCTGTCCTTGGGGATAGACAAGAACTACAGAATTCAGAGAAAGGGGAGGTTAATATTCACCAGAATAGGAAGAGAAAATTCTAAAGAAAAGTGGTGGTTAAGTTGGAGATAGTGAAAGATGAATAGGAATGAATAAAAATTCTAATCTGAATTTGGTAAATATACTCCTAAAAATGAATGCGTTTTTTTGTGGTGATGGTTGCATAGTTATATAAATATACTAGAAATTAGTGAACCGTATACTTATAATGGGCAGATTTTATGGGATATAAACTATACCACAATAAAATTTTTTTTAAAAAAGGGAAAAAATGAATTTTTTTCCAAATCACCAGGGGAACAAGGACAGACCACAGAAAATATGTATACATATTTTCCACTATTTGTAGGTATCCACCTTAATACTTTCTCTAACATACTACCTTAACTTTCCAGCATTTGTCTTAACATAGATGACACAAATTTATTTTCGCACAGTTTTCCCAGATAATTGGTTATTCTATACTGAATAATTTGAACAATCCTTCTATGTAGAACTCAGATTACAATTAAAGGCAGGAATCCTTCGAATGAGTATGAACCATAAAACACCAATACGAGACTTTCCTGCTAGAAATAGACTCTGAATGTATTCACTAAGAATTATGATTAGGGCTATCTTATATATTGTTTTATCGCAGGCTACAGGAGATGAGGCTGCTAGTAACAAAAATACGAAGTAGAAGGAAAAGTCAGTGGGTTAGGATTCACTGAGGTGAGAACCTTAAAAGGAGAATGCCTTGCACTTTTCTGGGATTAAACTGACTTTTAGAATAGCAGTGGCAATATTGCACAGTTGTATAACATAGTTGAGATATAGGAGAAAAAAAGTAATACTGGATTACCAAGTACTTCCAAGAAAAGAGATGCTCTGGACAAATTAATTTTTCAGATGAGTAAAAGTGATTTATTCAAGGCCAAATATTTGCTTAACTACTTTAGATAAAATCCTAAGTTGACCTACTTGATTATTTTTAAGAATTAAACTGTAAAATACACACAAAAGAGTGTATGTAATATATATATGCAATTTAGAGAATGATACAAAAAACAAACACTCATTAATTAACCATCTAGTTTTGCAAATAGTATCAAAACCTTTTAAGGCCCCATGTGTCCCTCTCCAGGCCCTGAGGTAATCATTATTCTACATTTTGTATGTGTTTTTTTCCTTTCTGAAAATAATTCATAGGTATATTTTTCCAACAACCATACTGTTTAGTTTTTTCTTTACTACATATATTTGTATTCCTAAAAAGAAAGATTCATTATGCCTGTTTTTTTTTTTTAATTAAAAAAAAATATTTAAGTAATCTCTACACCCAACGTGGGGCTCAAACTCACCACCGCGAGTTCGAGTCACAAACTCTTCCAACTGAGCCAGCCAGGGAACCCCCTTATGCCTGTTTTTTGAAGTTTAAATGAATGGAATCATGTTCTATGTCTTCCTTAGCTTTTTTGAAATTCAAAATTATGTTGTATTCCATTCTATGAAAATACAACAGTTTAAATACCCAAACTACTGTTGATAAATAAGTGGTTGTTTCTAGTTTGGTTTTGGTTGTTGCTGTTGCTTTAGCAACAATGTTGCCATAAACATTATTGTCCAAGATGTACTGGTAAAGGGGAGCAAGAACTTCTCTAGGTATATATGTAATAAATGCTGGCAGATAAGTTATGCACATCTTCAAGTAAGTAATGCTGAATTGTTGGTCACAGTGACTATGCCAATTTACATTCCTACAGTTCCCATTAATCTATGTTTTTAGCAATTCAATTATGTACCAGTAAAGTGGATACATAATGGTATCTCATAGTTTTAGTATGCATTTCCAGCTCCCTATGGCTGAGCATCTTTTTATAAGTTTATCGGCCATTTAAATTTCTTCTTCTATGAAATGTCTATTCAGGTGTTTGCCCATATTTTCTATTGTGTTGTTTGTCTCTTATTGATTCATAGGGTTACTTATGTGCTCTAGATACTAATCCTTTGTTGGTTATTCATACTGCAAATATCTTCTCCTACTGGTTAATCCTTGTGTCTGTTAAAAAGTTATTCTCTACTCAGAGGCCTGAGAGGTATTCTCCCCTGCTTTATTCATATGTTTTAAAGTTTTGCCTTTCATATTTAAGTGCTTAATAGTTCAGTCAAGTAGAAAGTAACAAGTATACATTAGCATGCACCTAACAACATAATTTCAATATATATAAAGCAAAAATTAACAAGAAATCAATAAATCCACAAAGGAGATTTTAATATGCTTCTTTCAATAACTGATAGAAAAATCTGACAATATGATTAACAAACTTGACCCAATAAACATGCAGAATGCTGCACCCAACACTCAGAATATCCAACAGGTGCGAATAATCTTTGCAAACACATAACACTGACCATATACTTCAATTCTAAAGGAAATTTCAATACATTCAGTACATTTTAAAAGTCATATTCTTTGACCTTAATGCATTTAAACCAGCAATCATTAACAATAAGATAACTGTGTAGTCACGTGTTTGGAAATTTTAAAGTAAACACAGTTTTAAGAAAATTTATAGCCTTACATGCACATATTAGAAAACAGAATGAAAGGCACTCATCTCTTTCAAGAAATTAATAGAACAGCAATTTAAGACCAAGGAAATGATAACAACAGAAATTAATAATATAGAAAATACATTAAAAAGTATCAACAAATTCAGAAGTTTGTTCTTTGAAAGACTAATAAAATTGGCAAACCTCTGGTGAGACTAAGAAATAAAACGGCACAAATAATAACAAATGAAAAAGGAACTATTGTTACAGAACCTGCAGGCATTAAAAAAGATAATAAAATGTTTTATGACCTTTATATCAATATTTTTGAAATTTTAGATTAAATGGACCCAACACCAGAAAAATATAGCTTATCAAAACTGATGTAAGGGGGTAGGTGGTGGATTGTGGAAACTGCAAAAGAAAAGCATAATTTTGAAACAAAACAAAACAGAAATTTCAACACTGGTGAAATTTGACTATATCAAAGAATCATTATTTTTAAGTGTGATAATGGTATTGTGGTTTTGTCTTTCTAAAAGTCCTCATCTTTTAGGGATTCTTTTTTTTTTTTAAGATTTTATTTATTTGACGGAGAGAGAGAAGCATGCAGGGGAAGCAGCATGCTGAGGGAGAGGCAGAAGCAGGCTCCCTGGTGAGCAAGGAGTCCGACTCAGGACTCGATCCCAAGACCCCTGGATCATGACCTGAGCTGAAGGCGGCCGCTTAACCGACTGAGCCACCCAGGCGCCCCTCTTTGAGAGATTCTAATTGAAACATTTATAAATGAAACGATAAAAAGAGTTTGTCTTCAAAATAACACCTGATGCCACAGAACGTGTGACCATGCCTGTAACAACAGCACAACAACTTTAACACTGAGGGTTTTAAAACTCACAAGCATGACTGACCCTTCTCCGCCATATCAGGGGAAACATGAGACGCTTCTCCACAATCCCACGCGTCCGTCAGCTCTCTGGTAGTGAGTGACCAGACTCCGCTTCCTTTAGCCTCAGGCTTTTCCCGCCCATTACTCTGAGAACCAATCATCGAGCTTGGCTTCGCACCTCAGCCCAATCAGCGATCCCCGTTAGGCCCTCCTCTCCCCCACACCCTCGCACGCACGCCGATCGCCATGTTTCAAGGGCAGCGGGGTTGGTTCTGCGGCAGCGTCGGCCGAGAACTGAGGCAGTTCTGGGGTAGGCAGCTGGGTGGAAGGCGCGGGTGAGGTGGTGGGCAGAGCATCTCTCTTCTCTGTGGTGCTTCGGCACCGGGGTACGTGATAGGCTCACCTTGTGCTCTTGCCTCCGCAGTGGCCGAAGGGGGCTCGATCAGTGACGCCAGGGCCGCCGATTTCTTGTTCAGCTGTGATGCCTCCCACCCAGACACGCTGAGGTACCTGAAGGCCACCTGGCAGTGCCTCCTGGGTCATAATGAGCCAGGAGCTGAAGATGGAAGTCACAGTCACTAAGAAATATTGACGATAGGAATAGACTGGAAAGGAGCAAGTTTTCAGTCCTAGATGGGAAGCGGGGAGGGATAAAAACCAGCTTTCTCTTCTCCTTTCTGCCACAATGACTCGGCCTCCTACTTGGTCCACGAGTCTTCCCTGAGTTCCAGTCTTCTGTTTCTAGCTGTCTCTCCCACAGCTCTGCGTGGTGCCTTGAAGGCCTATCACACTCAGTATGTTCCTACCAAATCTCCTGATTGCCCCTTCACACCTGCACCAGGTCCTGTGTTCTCGAACTTAAAACCCTAGTAGTTTCTTGTGAATAACAACCCCACCCCCATTAATCAGTCGGTGGCCAAACACCACCGTACATGTACCGTGTACCCCTGTAAATGTTCTTGGTGGGACTATAGTAGCTTTCAGAGAGGTTACTCTGCCTCCAATCCGCCCACCTGCGATCCCCCTTCACATTATGATTACAAAGCAGAGGTCTAATCACCACCCTGGCTGCCCCCTCCCCACTCCCTTATTCCCCAGTATCTTGATTGCCTGTAGATAATTATCCCTACTTCCGCTCACCTATTCTTTCTTTTGAAAGGTTGAATACATTCTTGTTTATTTTATAACCTAAAATATTTCCTTTCTTTCTCCTAGAATATATCAGAGCCTTGATTACATAGAAGATAATGCTACAGTTTTTCACGCCTGCTATCTCTCTGCAGTAGCTAATGCTGAAATAAAAAACTCGGTGGCTTTAGGTCATTTCATTCTTCCTCCTGCATGCTTGCAAAAAGGTTGGCAAAGATAATTTATCCGATCTCTGTTAGCCAAATGCAGCTAGGTCTCCCAACTTGACTGATCTTTGTTCTCAATAAGAGATTTTTGTGTTTTGTATCATTTAATATAAGTGGAAAATCATGGACTTGGGATCAGATTGGCTTGGGTGTATATTCTAGCTTTGTTTATTGCTCATTCACACATTCACTAAACTCCTATGTGTCAGGTTTCAACCCAGGTGCTGAGGATTCAGTGGTGAATAAGACAAAAAGCAAATCTTGCCCTCACAGTGCTCACTGGCTAGGATCCAACATTTACCAGTTTTGTGAACTTTAACAAGTTGTTTTGAGGATAAAATGAGATAATATATTAAGTAGTCTGACATGTGAACATTTAATAAATGTTTGCTAGTTTTGAATCTCTTCATTGTAATGAAATTTTAAGATTCGTTATAATAATGAACCCGTATGTTTGTATTATTATTATTTTTTAAGATTTTATTTATTTGACACAGAGAGAGCGAGCACAGACAGGGGAAGCAGCAGAGGGAGAGGGAGAAGCAGGCTCCACAGTGAGCAGTGAGCCCAACTTGGGGCTTGATCCCAGGACTCCAGGATCATGACCTGAGCTGAAGGCAGATGCTTAACCAACTGAGCCACCCAGGCGCCCCTTGTATTATTCTTTATACACTGGGGCGCCTGGGTGGCTCAGTTGGTTAAGCATCCTACTCTTTTGATTTTGGCTCAGGTCATGATCTCAGGGTTGTGAGATCAAGACCCACGTCAGCCTCTGTGCTGGGCCTGGAGCCTGCTTAAAGACACCCCCCCCCATCTCTCTTGCGCACATGTGCGCGTGTGCTCTCTCTCTAAATAAACGATGGGGCACCTGAGTGATTCAGTTAAGTGTCAGACTCTTGGTTTCAGCTCAGGTCATGATCTCAGGGTTGTGAGATCAAGCCCTGCATTGGGGGCTCCACATTCAGTGCAGAGTATGTTTAAGACTCTCTCTCCCTCTGCTCCACACCCCCCCCCCCCAACACACACACCACATACATGCTCTCTCTCTCTCTAAAATAAATAAATAAATCTTTAAAAAAATAATAGTAGTAAGTAAAATTTAAAAAGATCTGTTTTAAATGAAAACATGCTCTTTTTTAAGAATAAAAAGCATACATTATTATCCACCTAGACCAGTATTGTCTAGAAATGTGAGATGCAAATGTGAACCACATACTAATTTTAAATTTTCTAGTGTAAATAAGAAATTGATGTATAAAAATAGGTGAAATTAATTTTTTAAAGATTTATTTATTTTGAGAGAGAGAGAGCCCAAGCAAGGGGAGGGACAGAGGAAAAGGGAAAGAATCTCAAGTAGACTCCCCACTTGATCTGATGCTGATATCATGACCTGAGCCGAAATCAAGAGTCAAACGCTTAACCAACTGGGCCACTCAGGTGCCCCTAGGTGAAATTAATTTTAAGAATATATCTTATTTAACCTAATATATCCAAAATATTATCATTTCAATATATAACCAATATAAAAATTATTGAGATATTTACATTCTTTTTTTGATGCTAAATCTTTGAAATCCAGTGTTTATTTTACACTCACAGCACATCTCACTTTGGACCAACCACATTTCAATATGGTGCCCATATATAGCTAGTCCAGTGGCTACTATATTGGACAACATAGGTCTAGAGGAATGTTACCTTTTTGTCCTCAAGTGGGCTACTGTGGAAGCTTTTGAGATCATTAAGGATGACGACATAGTCCTTTGACATGCTGAGCATTGTTAGAATTCCTATTCTACTATGCCCACTAGACCTGTTTCTCTTTCACTCTTCTTTTACCAAATTATTGAATACTTGAGGACCTCTACTCTACAAATTAAGGAATTTTATACCTTTTATTTTAACTGGACAATTGTCTTCTTTATTAATGGTTGGCCTAAAGACAAAGATATCTAATGAAGTCATAAATTCCAGCAGAAAAAATTTACAACAATGATTCTCATAATGCTTTGGAATCATCTGGGAGGTTGTTAGAAATGCAAATTCCTGAGCTCCTCCTCAATCTTCTGATTCAATAAGAATCTGCATTTTAAACAAGTATCTTAGGTGAGTTTGATGCAAGTGGAATAATGCTGGCCTGGAAAATTCAGACTTCAAGTAAACTTCAGAAAATTCTACAAAATTACTTAAAAAATAGTATTGAATTTGCTTTTCTTACCACAGAAATAAGAAGAAAACTTGGTAGTTTTATTTGGGAACAAGACCAACATTTTCTGATAGAGAAGGTAAGAGTAAATTAAAGTACTTGGTTAAAATCTACAGTTTCAAAAAATTTTGAAAGCAATGTAATCTGAAAAATGTTTACTTATGACATGTTAACACCAGTGATCCAGGTTATGGAATTTAAAGGGCATGCTTTTATTGAACATTATCTTGTCTGATACTGTTTTCACACTAGTACACTGAGATATTTTCATATGAATAAAATTATTCATGTAAAAAGCTTGAAAATTTGCTTCTATCATTAATTAGATACAGTATTTACCAGTTTTTTACTGCCAGCATAGATTCTGATTTACTAATTCCCATGTTGTGTCATCTGTTAAATGTTTTGAATAATACCCCTCAATAAATGTGTACAATACTGAAAATTGACTGTTTTATAGCTTTTGCTATTCTGCTTCAAATTTGTCAGTGCTTTTGACTTACTTCAAAATCTTCATGCAGTAGCCAAATTTAGGAAAATTTGAGCATCAAGAAGAATGGCAGTAATGAATTATAGTACATTAAATTTAAAAGAATCCATGATTCAATAGTGATACTCCAAAAGCATAAAGAAAGACAAAAAGAACAGAAGGAAGGAAGGAAAGGAGGTGAAAAGAGGAAAGAAAGGAAGGCAAGAAGGAGGATTGGAAGGAAGGAAAGGAAAGGTGGGATAAGGGAAATTTTCCTTATAAAATAGTAACTACCACCCCCAATAAAATAATTGATTTAGGCAGGGTCATTAATGGATGTTAAAACCATGTTCTCAAATTATCACCCCACAGATTACTTACTGGTTACAAAGGTAAGTGATGTGCCTTCACAGTAGAGAGATCTGGTAGACACCACCTTAACCAACTGGTCGAATTTAGCATCACCAAAATTGGAATAACCTCTCCTTATGTTCAGCTTGATGTGATATAATAAAAAGCATACAATCTATACAGTGAGTGTTCTTGTTCAAAATGCTTAACCTAATTAACACTCAGACAATTTCAGAATGTGAGACATCACAAAACAACTATCTGGCTTAGACTCTTTAAAACAATGTCATAAAAAAACAAAACAAAACAAAAACAGGAATACTGTTCTAGATCAGAAGACATAACAACCAAATGTGATGTATAAACCTTGATTGGATTCTGGATATTTTTTAAGTAAAAAGTTAAAAAGACATTTTGAGAACAATTGGGAAAATTTAAATATGGACTATTAGGTGATATTGAATTAATGTTAAATTTCTTAATTGTGATGGTGGTATTATAAAGACAAAAGTGCTTTTGAAAGAAAATGCAAGCTAAAGATTAAGGAGTAAAATGTCATAATATCTGCAAACCTTTTCAAATGGTCCAGCAAAAAATAAAAAATGAGAGAAGGCATGCAAAGTGATAAAAATGTTAACATGTTACGAATCTAGGTGAAAGGTATATAGTACTTACTGTATTATTCGCTAACATCTCAGAGTTTGAAAATTTTCAAAACAAACACTTAGGTAGAAAAATCTTTATATGTCTGAAGCCAAACAATTAGCTTAAGCATTTTGTATTCTTTCATTAATTTGTTTTTTCTTCCCAAGTTGTGATCATCTGAAAATCATAGTTATTTTAGTATCTTTGGCTATGTTGGTTCTAAGGACCAAAATATCTAATCCTTGGCAGTCATAGTGTTTTCAGGGATGTGAGTGGTGATCAAATGGTTGTTATTTGACAATAATTATTGAGTATGCAGAACTTTAGAGCTAAAAAGCTCCTAAAGCCCATTAATTTAATCATTCAGATTTAGAAATGAGAGAACCGAGGTAAAGAGAAGGTAAAAACCTGTTTTAGTTCACATGCTAGACAATAGCAAAATGGAACCAAATTTTCTCAGCTCCTACCCAATCCAATATTTTTTCATAGAAAAATAGTAGAATTTTTTCATAGAAAAATTAGTAGAATATGCCTGTAGTGATGATTGATTCTAGAAATTATATGTTTTTATGATAAATGATTTTGTTAGTTCTTTCAAAATATTGATTGATATTAGCCAATTATAATAATGTAACCATAGAATATATAAGTAGAAAGTACTTCATTGAATGGCAACAACAAGGGTAAATCTGGTAAGTAATTTGGGGAACATTAGTATTGTTTGGAGTGGATTTGTGATCTAAACATAGAAATTTCCTAATGGCATATTAAGTAATTATATTATGTGACAGGTATCAGTATCTGAGTCACTGTCAAATAATCTTTTTGAAAAGCTTAATATATATTTAGTTCTTTCATAACTCCATAGCTAAATACTTCATTTTCATTTTGAAGGGGAAATGTAATTTGTTCAGCTTACTTCATGTTTTTGATTTGTAACTCACAGGAAGCCTAGGAATTTTCAAGTCAAGGATTTTAAGAAAGTTTAGTTAAATTTAAATTTTTTGTTTCCTTATCTTTTAAAAACTAAAAATTAATATGGCCAGGGAAAATTTCAAAAATTGAAAAGAATAAAATTAGTCAAAATTTTACAATCTAATACAACCACAGCTGACATTTTAAAAATACATCGTTTTCATTACATAGCCCTAAAAACAAATAGTATAATTGTGTGTGTGTGCAAAATTTTGTTTTTGACACTGAACTAGATTGAATGGATCTAAGTGTATAAATATTTTTATGACTCTTGATATATATTGCCAATTTACTTTTTTACTTTTTAAAAAAACTTTTGATTGGATCATTTATGTGCTGATTTTCAAAAATGTGATTTCTTTTGCTATCCACAGCATGATGAAGTAACACCAAATGAAATAAAGGCCCTTAGGGAAAGCAATGAACCAGCAACAGATCAGGAAAAAGAATTATCCAAAAGGTATTGAATTCATACACTGCATTGATATTCAATTCAATGTAGGCATCTTTGAGCACTTACTGGGTTTATCTCACTTAATTTTCACTGTCTTCTTACACCATTGATATTATCATTATCACCATTGCCATTTTACAGCAAAAGAGGTCTAGGATTAGATAGATTAATTTGCCCGAAGTCATACAAACTTTTATTATTAAGTGGGGAGAAGTTGGATTTGAACTGGGTCAGTCTAATTCCAGAGCCAACCACTATACTAGACTTTCCTTGCACAAAAGAAACAAGAATTTAGGGGCACCTGGGTGGCTCAGTCATTAGGCGCCTGCCTTCGGCTCAGGTCATGATCCCAGGGTCCTGGGATAGAGCCCTGTGTCGGGCTCCCTGCTTCGCAGGAAGCCTGCTTCTCCCTCTCCTGCTCCCCCTGCTTGTGTTCCCTCTCTCGCTGTGTCTCTCTCTGTCAAAGAAATAAATAAAATCTTAAAAAAAAAAAAAAAAAAGAAACAAGAATTTATGTATATTGTGATTACTGTTACATTAATTTTTAAATAAGAAGATATATGAAATATTAGCAGTAATTTTATTAGGATTGGAAGTTCTGAGTGATTTCCCCCTCTCCTTTCCAAATTGTTTGTAATGTGGTTACTTTAAGAAATTAAATTTAAAAAGACAGACAATCATGGACTTACCATTGTGTTAGAGCCGATCTAAGAGAGACCCCTTTGTTTCAGGCTTATTATCTAGTCCTAATTCCATGTTTTCCAGTTCCATGGTTTTCAAATACTCATAAGGAGTACTGGCTATTCAAAGGTCTGCTGAAATAAAAATGACCAAATAGTAGCTGTCTCTCTTCAATATAAAAGTTAATGGGTTTACTTTATAGTTTTTTCAATTTTAAGTTTTTCTTCTATAGTTTTTTTTCTTATATCTTTTGTACCTACTATTTGGTTTGTTATAATTTGAAGTTAGTTGTTATCTAATTTACACAAAGTTGTGCATTTAATTAAGTTTAGTAAACCATTGTTTCATGGTCCTGTGACTTCTAGACATTCTACCACTTAAGTTTGAGAATCCATATTTTAAGTCTTGGGATCTCTATGTATAGCACTCCTTTGAACTTACTTGTTATGGTTTTTTGAGATAAAAAACTGGTTAAAAAAAAAGGAAGAAAAATAAGAAGAGGTAAGACCATGAAGATATTCTTAAGGGATTAATAGAGGAAAGAATAATTATCCTAATGACCTTGTAAGAGAAGGCTGGGAAATAGAAAATAAGAAGTAACTCCCAGTGATTAACTTGACTAGTAAAGATATCAGATACATAAGTTCTTTAAGAAATTGTTGCCCTGCAAAACATGGAGGCCATCAAGGAAAAGATTGATAAGTGTGACTACCAAAAATATTTTAAACTTGTACCTGGCAATAAAAACACCATAAACTAAGTCAAAAGAAAAATATACACATGAAAAGACATCTGACAAAAACTAGTTTAAGATACAAAGGGGGCTTCCAAATTTGGGGAAAATATGTCCAATCCAATAACAATAACAATGGACAAAGGATATGAATAGATACCTTAGATAGGTATCTAACCTAGAGCCTTTTCTTTATGGAACCACCAGAGGGTGCAGTGTGAACATAGATAAAATATACTTTGCCCTTACTCAGAAAGCATTTGTTTCGTTGGCATTCTACTAGTGATACTGAATAGTAAGTGATGAACCAGTTATTAAAAACACTTGCTAAATATAAGACACTTGTGAGCTTATCAGTTCATTTGATTCTCATAACCTTGTAAGATAGATAAATATTAGCCCCATCTCACAGTTGAGGAAACAGGTTAGAGAGCTAAATGTCACCCAACATTACTCATATAGTGAAGCTGAATTTGAAGCTAAGTCTAGCTGATCCAGAATCCAAACTCTTAATCACTATGCTGTTTCCACTTCTCAATATGTTCCCCAAATCTTCTGAAAATTGCATGAATTTAATTATTCTATTATGAACATAATGCATGTAATTTGTCAAAATAGAAAATAAAGAAAATTTAAATTATAAGCAACCCCACCGTTTAGAGATAACTACCATCTCTTTCTAGTTTTATACAAATACATCTTGTTTTCATGTGCATTTTTCTTGATTACTAATGGCTTTGAACCTTTTTGAATTTATTAGCATTTTATATTTCTTCTCTGTGGTTTGTTTTTATCCTTTCTCCCTTTTTTATTGGGGGCCTTATTGTTTTTCTTATCAACTTGTCTGGCATCTTTATGTAATAGCTTTATTATCCTTTTGCCAGTTTGTCACATTATATACTCAGTTTGTTGTCTGGTTTATACTTTTTTAGAGATACAAATTTTAAATTTCTGCATCATTAAATTGATCACTTTTCCTTTATAATTTCTTTAGTTGCTTTCATGATCAGAAAAGTTCTTTCCCATTCAGAGATCAAATCAATTTTAAATTCTGCAGATATTTATTTTGGTGTATGGTAATAGATAAAGATCTAAATTGATTTTGTTTTGCAAATAAGAAGTTTCCACTTTTTTTTAATAATAAATCTATTTCCAACTGATGTGTAATTTCCCTTTGTCATATTTTTTTTAGTATATAGAGATCTATTTTTAAACTATTTGTGTTATTCCATTAATCTGTGGATCTATTTCTATATCAATACAATATTCTTTTAAGTTATATAACTTCATTTATGTATTTTAATACCTGACAAGGCAAGTCCCAAACTCATTACTCTCCTTTTAAAAATCTTTTCCTTAGTTCTTCATGCCTACATATTATTTTTCCATTTTCAAATTTTAATTATCAAAATCCAACTTATACAAAAGGGGATACTATGAAAATACTGGTCCCTAGTGAGCCAGTTTCCCTCCCAGAAGTAACCAATATTATAATTTCTTATATGTGCATATACTAACAAATTCATGTAAGTATTTTCATTTCTCCTTTTTCTTACAAATAGTGATAGACTGTAAGCCCTGTTCAGTCCCTTGCCTTTTTTCACTCAGTAATTTACCTTGGAGATCATTTCATGTTATTACATAAAGAGCTTTTTCATTTTTGCTTTGTATAGTGTTCTACTATGTGGATTTATCATAATTTATTTAACTAGTTGCTTATTTTAATGGATTTTTAGGTAATTTCTAATTTGCTATTAAAAACAGTGCTTCAGTGAATGATTATGTAATGTCATTTTGTGTGTGTGAATATCTGTAGGGTAATTCTTACGAGGTCAAAAGGCATGTAGATTTGTCTCTTTGATAGGTCTTAAAATTGCCCTCCATCCAGGTTAAACCAATTTATGCTCCTACTGGTTGTGTATAAAAGTGCCTTTTCCAATAAAAAAAAAAAACAAACTGTTACAAAAGTGCCTTTTCCAGCTAGGGTAACCAAACATCCAGGTTTGCTTAGAACTGTCCTGATTTTAACACTGAAAAGCCCCATGTCCTGAGAAATCCCTCAATCTAGGGTAAACTGGGATAGTTAGTCATCTTATTAACCCTATACCTTCTCCAACACAGAGTACTGTCATGTATTTTGGTCTTTGCTAATCTGATAGGTATAAAGTGGTATCTCAGTCTAGTTTTGTTTGAATTGCTATTATGATGAATGAGGTTGAGCGTCTTCAGATATTTGAGAACCACTTATATCTCCTTTTCTGTGAACTGTTTGTTCATATCCTTTACACATTTTTCTATTGATTGAGTATTGCTTTTATTTTTTGATAAGAACCCTTTACGTTTTAGGAGAATTACTTCATTATGAAATAAGTTACAATTAATTCTTAGCCTATTGTCTTTTGACTTTAAAAAATGTTGGGTTTTTCTGGTAAGCGCTGTGAATTGTGCAAGACTGTTGAATCTCAGATCTGTACCTCTGAAACAAATAATGCAATATATGTTAAGAAAGAAAAAAAGAAGAAGAAGAATGTAGCAGGAGGGGAAGAATGAAGGGGGGAAAATCGGAGGGGGAGAAGAACCATGAGAGACGATGGACTCTGAAAAACAAACTGAGGGTTCTAGAGGGGAGGGGGGTGGGAGGATGGGTTAGCCTGGTGATGGGTATTGAGGAGGGCACGTTCTGCATGGAGCACTGGGTGTTATGCACAAACAATGAATCAGGGAACACTATATCTAAAACTAATGATGTAATGTATGGGGATCAACATAACAATAAAAAAAAATTTAAAAAAAAAGATAAGCAAATGAAAGACTGATCAGTTTGGAAAAGTTTTTTTTTTTTTTTAAATACCTGTCAGTTTTCTTGAATGATGACTATGCCCTTAGTATATCTAAATACTAAGAATACAGTATTAAAGTACAGAAAATTAAATTAATAAATTTAAAAAAGTAGTAAAGTTCATATGCTAATGTCAATTTTATATATATAGCCAATGAAGAAATAAACAAATTAAAAAATCAAAAAATCAAAATAAAAATAAAAAATGTTGGGTTTTGTCATGCAAATATGTTTTACTGTATACATTTGTGCTTATTAACATTTTCTTTAATGGCTTTCAGGTTTTGTGTTGTACTTAGGGAAGTCTTCCTACTCTTAAGATTATTATCATTATTATTTTTTGCTATGGTTTCTTCTTAATGATTTCTTTATTTTTCAGTTTAAATCTGTGACACATTTGGAATATATCTTGGTGTAAGATGTGAGGTGGGGATCCACTTTCTTTTTTTTTCCTCCAGATAGCTAACTACCTGTGGCTATTGATTAAATAATTTATCTCCCCCCACACACCCTGTCTTAAAATGCCACCTTTATCAGAGGTTAGATCCCTGTAAGTATTTGGGTCTATTTCTGCATTTTATATTTTTATATTCCATTCATTTGTCATGCAACAGCACCACTCTGTTTTAGTTATTTATAATACGATTTGATATCTAGTGCTAGTTTTTCCTCTTTACTCTTGCTATTCTTTCTGGTTTATTTTTCTATCTGAATTTTAGAGACACCTTGTTCATTATTTTTTAAAAATTACTGTTGTTATTTCTGGTGACATTATAAAAAATGTATAGATTAACTTAGGGAGACTACCTCTGATATTGAATCTTCCTATCTGAGAAAATGGTATTTTTTCCCACTTGTTCAAATTTTCTTTTGTGGCCCTTAAGGAACATTTTCACATTTTCTTCATATAAATCTTATGCTTTTCAGGATGCATAATCATATCATTTGTTCATATGAAAGATTGCTTCTAGTAAAAAGACTAAATATCTCTTCCATTTCTTTCTCTACCCTCCCCCATCTCATTGCTTAGCCAGAAATCTTAAAGCCATAGTAAATAATAATAATGGTTATCCTTTTAGAGTCCCTAACTCTTCTGGGAACACTATTTTACTTTATTTAAAGGATCTTATCCTAACTGAGCTGTAGTTTCTTTTAGAAGAGTTCAGATGAAATCTAATTTTTAAACAAATTGAAAATAAAGCTTTTCTAGGTGGCGCCTGGGTGGCTCAGGTCATGATCCCAGGGTCCTGGAATCGAGCCCCGCATCGGGCTCCCTGCTCCGCGGGAAGCCTGCTTCTTCCTCTCCCACTCCCCCTGCTTGTGTTCCCTCTCTCGCTGTGTCTCTCTGTCAAATAAATAAATAAAATCTTTAAAAAAAAAAAAAAAAGAAAAAAGAAAATAAAGCTTTTCTATCACTAAGTGTAATTTTAGATTTTTTAAGGAAAATAATAAATTAAGGATGACCCCTACTTTTAATTATTGAGGTTTTTATTTTCATATAATTGTATTATCTATTGGTTATATGTAGTCTAAATACAGTAAACATTGTTACTTGGCACAGTTGGAAACAGAATATTTTAGTTGAAAACTACTAAGCTCTTAAAAGTTAGAATATAATTAATTATACTACACAACCACACTCAGAATACTTTAACTTTTTCTCTTTTTAACTCAGAAGTCACTTCAGAATCTTAGTGTACCTCATGATTTTCCCAGATTTCATTTTTTATTTAAAGCATTGAAGTAATAGTTAACAGAGTTCCAATTATTTAAACACTGAATAACAAAAAATGCTGTGATTATTTAAAATAGAGCCCACTATACTTTCCTTGGCATAAGATTACATATGTATATATATTTTATCTAATTGTAAAGTATTACTGAATTATTTTGCTTTTAATAATATTGAGGAAAAGACTTATGCCCCTACATACACAAAAAATATGTTTTTTGAAGTGGCCAAGAAAACCGAAAATATCTGTATGGGAACTTGTATTACTTAGAAGCACAAAAGAAGTCCACACATAACATTTTCACCCAATAAGATTGAAAAGATTGAAGTCTGCTGTAGAGCAAATAGATTACTATATATATTGCCTGGAATAATTTCTCAGGAAAACACAAATATAAATGTGACTTTCTGTATGTTTCATTTTATAGCACAGAAAAGCATTTTATAACGACTCCAGTTACAGAAAAGCAGATGTACTTCCCTCTTCAGAATTATCCAGTGAACAACATGGTAACAGGTAATTTAAAATAAAATAAAATTTAGAGAAAACCCAAGTAGGAAAGAAACAAAAGAATATTTTGTACAATAAAGCATTAAATACATGTACAACATGCATTACAACAAATGTACAACAATGCACTAAATAAATCTGCAGAATTGACCCAGAGATAGGTCCCATATTTTGTTAAAACGCTCGTCTATTGGTAGCGTGAATACACATCCCTGTTTACACAAAACAGTCCCAGTTTATGTCTGTTGTCCTGGCATCAGTTTTTTACTCTCAGGTGTCCCAGTTTGGAAGATAAATTATATGGACAACTCCAATCATAGTTTCCTTTGAGAATCTGATGAAACATAGACCCTTTTCCCTAGCATACAAACACACACAAACATAACACACCAACTTTACATATAATTTAAAGAGGTTCACAGGTGTCCACGGACTCCGTGTTTGGGTTTTCTAGTGCCTGACATAAAGAAAGACAGCTTTCTAAGGCTGACATGAGAGGGTGGAACCAAGGGAATCAGGTGGAAGTGGCCATTGGGATTGGGATAGTGGTGAGTGAGGTCGATGTTTAGATACTTTGATCTGAGTAGTATTTAGTTAGGGTCATTGATCATTTCTTTTTTAAAGATTTTATTTATTTATTTGACAGAGAGAGACAAAGCGAGAGAAGGAACACAAGCAGGGGGTGTGGGAGAGGGAGAAGCAGGCTTCCTGCTGAGCAGGGAACCCGACACAGGGCTCGATCCCAGGAGGCTGGGATCATGAACTGAGCCAAAGGCAGATGCTTAACGACTGAGCCACCCAGGCACCTGGGTCATGGATCATTTTAAAAATAGAGGTTTTTAAAAAAATTGTGTTTAAAACACAGCAACTTAAAAAGTATAGGTTTTTGAAATTCCATTTTAAAAATCATTTGTATATTTATCACATTCTCTTTGTCAGACTCTTGGAACTAGTCCACAAATTCCTAGATGTCTTCTCTCATAGTACTATTCCTTCTTACCTTTTGGTCTAGCCATTTGTTTCATTATTTTTTTTCTTCTGTTAATAGCCTTTAGAAAAGCACTTTAAAAGAACTTTTAGGGACACCTGGGTGGCTCAGTTGTTAAGCGTCTGCCTTCGACTCAGGTCATGATCCCAGGGTCTTGGGATGGAGTCCAGCATCAGTCTCCTTGCTCAGCGGGGAGCCTGCTTCTCCCTCTGCCTGCTGCTCCCCCTGCTTGTGCTCTCTCTCTCTCTGACAAATAAATAAAATCTTAAAAAAAAAAAAAAAAAAGAACTTTTAATGTGTCGTTTGAGGCTGAGACTTGGAGACATCAAAGAAAACTGTTACCCAGCTTTGACAGAGAAGTCAGTTCTGGGGTTCTTAGGAGGAATTGTGGGCTGCAAAGGACAATGAACTAAGTAGAAGTACTTGTTCTAATATCGGGAGCAGCAACTGCTACCCTGATTTATCCTTAGGCCTAAACATTCAGATAAAATGTAGGTGCCCCTTAAACCATGGTTGTGGCATATTACTGGTATTGATTTTGTTTCAGGCAACTCTATCACCAGATTCTAAATGTCTCATGTTCATTTGGACTTACCAAGTGTTTGATAACATATTTTAAAAATCAATGATAAATATTAAAATCAGCCATACAATAAAGACAAATGCTTAGATTTGGACATGTAACAATGCCGCTCTGTTTCATTGCTGCCTGACTATTCAAAAGACATGACAGTGTTGTATTAAAAGCAAACTAAAAAAGAACTACAAAAATAATCATTAGTCAGAATTTTTAAAGATTTCAACCTGTGATCATCTTTTGTTAATTTTATTGATAGAACCATAGTAAAATTTTCTGATCTTTTTATTTGCTTGATTATTTTCTTTCCTTATATTTCTACACTAAAATTTTATTTTATTTTTTTAAGTTTGTTTGTTTATTTTAAGTAACCTCCACACCCAACATTGGGCTCCAACTCATGACCCTGAGATCAAGAGTCATATGCTCTTCTGACTGAGCCAGCCAGGTGCTGCCCCTATATTAAAATTTTTAAAAATTTTAAATGGCACTTTCTTGGAAGAAAGTTTCAATCTTTAGAGATGATTCTTTGGCTTTAATTTTGATGTGAAATGACAAGTACTTCCTTTTTTTTTTTTTTTATCATGCCCATCTGCTGGTACAGGAAAGAATAACTTCTTGTTGGAATATAGTGAGTGACAGTTCTAATTTAGGCAGTGGTAGCAATTTTTGTGACTGTAACTTGACTGTCTCTTCCTCAAAATGGGTTGGGTTCAGTTCAATGAATGTTAAGTCTCTTAAAATAGAACTAATTAGATTTTTGTTTGCAGAAAATACAAGTTGGAACTATGCCCTAGAACCCGTGGCCCCAAGTTGTGACTACCAAAAATATCTTCAGATAGTGCCAAATGTCCCATAAATGTCCCATAAAATATCAAGGGATTTTCTGGGTCTGTTTTTGTTTATTTTTTGCTTTTGGCTGGAATTAAATTATTTTAGTCTGATATCACTAGTTATCACCCATGATAAGAAGTTCTGATTGATAGCTATATGTGTGACTAATTTTTAAAAATTAATAATTATAGGGGCGCCTGGGTGGCTCAGTTGGTTAAGCGGCTGCCTTCAGTTCAGGTCATGATCCCAGGGTCCTGAGATCGAGTCCCGCATTGGGCTCCCTGCTCGGTGGGGAGTCTGCTTCTCCCTCTGCCTCCCCCTGCTTATGCTCGTGCTCTCTCTCTCTCTCATAGATAAAATCTTTTAAAAAAGTAGTAAGTGTAAATATCTTGCAGGTAAAAATTTTCAAACCAAAAAGTTCTGATAACTAAAAGTTTGGGAACCTATAATGGATACTGTATTAGTTACCTATCACTGTTTGGCAAATTGCTCTAAAAGTTAGCAGCTTAAAGCCAACATTTATTACTTGATAGTTTCTGAGGGCCGGGAATCCAGGAGCATCTTAATTAGATACTTCTGTCTCAAAGTCTCTCATAAGGTTGCAGTCAAGTTGCCAGCTAGGCTGCAGTTACTCCAAGGCACAAATGGGATTGGAAAATCCATTTCAAAGCTCACTCATGTGGTTATGGCAAGCCTTGGGTCTTTGCTGATTTTTGGCCAAAGGCCAAAGTCCTCCTCAAGTGGGCCTCTCCATAAGGCTCTTCACAACATGGCAGCTTGCTTTCCTCAGAGTGAGAAATGCAGGAGGGAAAAAGAGCATACCCAAGACAGAAGCCACTGTCTTTTTTTATATTCTACTCTTAGAAGTGCCATACAATCACTTCTGCCATGTGCTGCTGGTCATTTTTTTACATAGAAACCTAGTCATTAGGCAAAGATCATGAACCATATGGAGTATAGTTATAGTGCTTCAAGAGACCAACCCAAGTACAGAGTCTCCTTCTAGAGACTACACAAATTTGTGAATACCAAGAGATAGGGATCATTTAGGGCCATCTGGGAGGCTGGCTACCATAGACACATATAGAATACCTTTCCTAGGAACTCTCTTTTCTTCCCCCCAGTACATCTGATTTACACAGAAACATTTTCTAAAACATGAGCTCCTCACCCCCAACTATTGCCTTGGGAATGAATACCTGATTTGAGTTGGGCCAGTTACAGCTCTTTCTCTAGATTTTTATGCATGGAACGCAGCCAGTCAAATCATTCTCATTCAGGTGACCATAGCTCTTAAGATCTAAAACTTGGGAGCCATGTAGTTCCATGTTTCCTACCATGTAAAGAAAGCCAACTTGCCTCAAGAGAGAAAAATTGAAATTAACATGCAGGGAAAACTGGATACCAGTGAGAGACAGCCATGAGCTCTGGTTACTTCTGAGGCCCACACAGAAATGTCTGCCTTCCTCACAGTTTGGTTGATATAGCAATCTTTCTAGTAGACTCCCCTTTCGTTTAAGCTAGTTTAAATTGAGGGTGCCTGGGTGGCTCAGTCGTTAAGCATCTGCCTTCGGCTCAGGTCATGATCCCAGGGTCCTGGGATCGAGCCCGGCATTGGGCTCCCTGCTCAGTGGGAAGCCTGCTTCTTCCTCTCCCACTCCCCCTGCTTGTGTTCCCTCTCTCGCTGTGTCTCTCTCTGTCAAATAAATAAATAAAATCTTATAAGCTAGTTTAAATTGAGTGTCAATCAACTTCAGCCTAAAGTCCTAACTACTTAAAAACTGCTAAAATAATCCATTTCTGATGCATAAATGTCCTATACTTCTTATAGGAATATTTTTATTAATGTAATAATTATTTTTAAAATTCCTATCCTCACACATATCTTTAGCAACTTCACACAGTGTATATGTGCAATTAACTAAATGTTAACATTTTTCTGTACTAGTTTATTTTACATAGAAACCTAGTCATTAGGCAAAGATCATGAACCATATGGAGTATAGTTATAGTGCTTCAAGAGATTTTCTAAAGTAAATGATTATGATTAAAATATCTTTAAAGACACTAATCAGTTTTATATTAGTGAATTCATAGTTAATTTATTAACTGTCAATTTATCATATATTATTAGAAGCAATCAAACTATATGCATATGTACCACATGTTGATGGTGGTGGTGTTCTAAAATCAATCATCTTTGAGCTCTACCAGAATTTTTCTCATACAGTACTGACTATTAAATTAGGTGTCAGTTTTAATATAAACTACAAACATATTACACATAAAATATAATCACTCAGATAAGCAGTAGCTATCAAGGTAATATCACTTAAATCCTTGAGTCCTTTTTCTTTTTTTTTGAAGTGAAGTGAAAGTTTATTAAGTGAAGGTGAGAACAGAAAGGAAAGGAAACAAAAGCCCTCTAGAGTGAGAGGGGCTCCGAATGGGTTGCCCTAAAGTATTGAGTCCTTAAGCTCTCCACATTCTAGGTGGGTTTTTTTTTGATACTCTTATCAATTTCAGATTATTAATGACATCAAAATTAATCACACTCATAACCTTTGTTGACTAAGCAGTAATACTGATTTTCCTTAATTTATTTTTTTAAAAGATTTTATTTATTTATTTGAAAGAGAGCATGGAGGGGTGGGGGTTGAGGGCCAGAGGGAGAGGGAGAAGCAGACCCCACTCCCACCCCATGGGGGAGCCTGATATGGGACTAGATCCCAGGACCCTGGGATCATGACCTGAGCTGAAGGCAGATGCTTAACCAACTGAGCCACCCAGGCCCCCTTCCCTTAATTTCTTATTAAAGAATGTTATCTCAGTGTTAGCAGTGCAGGAAAGTGTTCCCTGCTCTACTAGTGAAGATGAGCTGTTTGTGCTCTTACAGTAGCTACTTGGATAGATAGTTCTAAATGATTATACTCTAAGCCAGGCACACTTCCCAGTTATTTTGGTCTAGGTACCTTATGTTTTACCCCCAACCTGGACATTACACTCTCAGTAGTCAAAGTGGATAATCAAATATTTGTGTTTTAAAAGGAGCTGGAAGGGGCTCCTGGGTGGTTTAGTTGGTTAAGTGTCCAATTCTTGGTTTTAGCTCAGGTCATGATCTCAGGTCCTGGGATCGAGCCCCGAGTCAGGCTCTGCGCTCAGCGTGGAGTCTGCTGGAGACTGTCTCCCTCTCCCTCTGCTCCTCCCCTGCTCGCACACTCTCTCTCTCTAAAATAAATAAATAAAATCTTTAAAAATAAATAAATAAATAAAATAAGAGGTAGAAGGTTGCAGGGAGTGGGGAGTTGGGAAGGAGGGTATTCCCTGGTAATTATCAAGTTTCATGGAGAATCTTCTCCCTGGCATTATTTCTTCTTTTTACTTCTTTCTAAAAACATTCTTTAGAAATCATAACTTTAGGGGCGTCTGGGTGGCTCAGTCATTAAGTGTCTGCCTTCAGCTCAGGTCATGATCCCAGGGTCCTGGGATGGAGCCCCGCATTGGGCTCCCTGCTCCGCGAGAAGCCTGCTTCTCCCTCTCCCACTCCCCCTGCTTGTGTTCCTTCTCTTGCTGTGTCTCTCTCTGTCAAATAGATAAATAAAATCTTAAATAAAAAAAAAGAAATTGTAACTCTAATAAATCAAAGATACTGAAAAACAGTATGATAGGATTTCAAATATATATATATTTTTTATTTTGTAGGTTATATATCAATTGATGCCATGAAGAAATTCCTTGGGGAGCTACATGACTTTATTCCTGGAAGCTCAGGATATTTGGCATACCATGTTCAAAATGAAATTAACATGTCTGCTATAAAAAACAAATTGAAGAGAAAATGTTAAGTTTAATTGTCTTTATATCTAGGTGTTTATTTTTTCTAAAATATTACCAAAGATGTGCATAATTTTACATTCTCCCCTTTGGGACAGGGGGATGGGGAAATGGGGGAGAATTCTGTTTCTTTCTCAGAGTGTGTCTTTAGGAAATTCAGAATCATTCTGGCTCCATGATTTGACATTTGGGCTGGATTTTTCCCCCCAGCTTGTAATGTTATGTCCACAGATCCTGAGTACACAGTTGTTATGGAGTAATTGTCATTGACACACTTCATAAGAAGTCTCAGGCTCTCTCTCTCTGTCATATGCTCTTTTGGCTTTAACATTCTATTAATTATACATGTTTTTCTAGGTTCAATGCTGTGAATACTAAGCTTAATGATTCTGGTCATCTTATTTTGATTTTAAAAAATTAGAATGTTATTGTTGAGTTCTAAATTACTGTTTCTGGGGGTGCCTGGGTGGCTCAGTCAGTTAAGCGTCTGCCTTCGGCTCGGGTCATGATCCCAGGGTCCTGGGATCGAGCCCTGCATCAGGCTCCCTGCTCAGCAGTGCTTCTCCCTCTCCCACTCCCCCTGCTTGTGTTCTCTCTCTCGCTGTCTCTCTCTCTCTCTGTCAAATAAATAAATAAAATGTTTTAAAAAATAAATAAATAAATAAATAAATTACTGTTTCTGGCTTGAAAAATATGGAGTAAAACATTTTAATGATTCAGACTTCATGTGTGGACAGTTCCTGATAACATGTACCGGAAGTGATTTAATGTAAACAATGCTATTTCATCCAAAATGAGCCCTCAAGTCAACTTAGAACTACAGTGCTGGAAAGAACCTTAGAGAACAATGAGGAAGTGAAGGCCTTCAGAGGCTGTTTTGCCTAGGCTGACTAACTGGGGGCCAAGTAAGGACTAGAACATGACTGTCTTGATTTTACAAGTCAGTTTCTCCCCACTGTCTCACATGGTATATCCTGTAGCCTGTTTCAGATATAATTGACAGCAGATCTGCAAAGGGGACCAGAAACCAGCCAACATGCTTGGCTTATTTTTTAAATAATGATTTCAAGACGGCAACTTATCTTTATTCATATGGTCATGCTATATAGAATCTGGTGGATTTATTACTTTATATACATGATATATTTTTTGTGAAGCTATCATCTTTTTAAAACTGTACTTTCTCCTAGGAAGTGCATACCAACTGTAGAATTATCTAAAGAAAATGCAGTTTTTAAAAGTGTTTGGATCGGGGGCGCCTGGGTGGCTCAGTCGTTAAGCGTCTGCCTTCGGCTCAGGTCATGATCCCAGGGTCCTGGGATTGAGTCCTGCATCGGGCTCCCTGCTCCGCGGGAAGCCTGCTTCTCATTCTCCCACTCCCCCTGCTTGTGTTCCTGCTCTCGCTATCTCTCTCTCTGTCAAATAAATAAACAAAATCTTTAAAAAATAAATAAATAAATAAATAAATAAAAGTGTTTGGATCATTTGGGTATATTTGGGCCCTGGCCTTTCTCCCATGACTCAAATTTCATAATACAACATTATTACAGTAATCTCAGCATCATAATTTGAAAGCTCTATTTTCCCCTTGTGGTAACTTTCCCTTATTTATATTTGTATTTGTGATTAAACTCTTCTGAACTTGTAAACTATAAAAAAAAAAACTAAACTAAATGTTAATGACCTTTTCCTGAAACACATTAAATATTATCTCTCCTGAACACTTTATCTCAGTCACATTAAATTGTTTCTTACATAGAAACCAAGTCTGTCTGTGGATCTTAAATTAATTATTAAAAGGATTAAGTAAATTTACATTAAGTTGTGTACGTTGGGATTTCTTGGAAATGTTCAAGTATTTTTCTGATAGTGTTAATATAGTAAATAAAAAACTACAACCACAGTGATTTCCAAACAAAGGTAATTATATCTTTAGGAGTATAGAAAAGGCCAGGTGCAATGCATATCCTTGAAATACTACCAGAAGCAAAAAAATCGGTTGATAACGTAAGCCTTTCAGGAATTAGAAACATATGAACAAATAAAATAGGCAAAGATAAAGTGTTCTGTTAAAAATTGATGGTCTTAATGGGAAGTGAAAGAAAGTATGATTTTACTTATTGCTCATTTAAACAACTTCTTTTTATTTGCCTAGTATGTCTGACGGATATTGCCTCTGGCTCCCATCTTATAAAAATGCTCTCCCCACTTTAGAACTTTTGGTTATTTCTCTACCCTTTTGCAAACATATCTCCTCTGATGCTTTTCACTATTAGGCATAGTCATTCCTCATACTGCTTAATTTAGTGTATAGTTCTTAGTTCATCTTATTTCTTTCATCCTTTGTGACCAGATTACTTTTCTCTAGCTTTTGGTGGGGTTTTGTGACATTAGATAAGTTATGAGTTATTGGCAAAGTCTGCTAGTTTTTTTCTGAATGTGTGTTTCCCTTTCTTTCATGATGATAGAACCCCTAATTTCTACCTGGACACATGCTACCTGGGATAAAGACCATATTCTCAGTCTCACTTGAAGTTAAGTATGGCTATGTCCCAAAGTTTTGGTCAATCATTGCAGAGCAGAAAGGGCATCTGGGAACTTTTCTTAAAGACCTTTGGCACATACACTTTGTCCCCTTTCCTTCCACCGCTATTCTTTCTGTTTCTTTCATCTTGTTGCTTGGATGTGATAGCTATCATTTGAACCATAATAGCAAGAACTAGACCCTATGGTTGACAGAGCAGTAGACTGAGCCTGGGGCCTATAGCAGGAGCCTGGGATCCTGTGGTCACTGGAGAGATATCTGCCATCTCAGTCCTGGGTTGCCTACCTCTAGACTTTTATGTGACAGTGAAATAAACTTCTGTTTTGTTTAAGGCACTATACTTTCATGTCTCTTACTGCTAAAGTAATCTTAAGTGAGGCTTAAGGACAGGCCACTGACCTTATTGTATGGGAGAGAACTGTGTGGAAGATACTAGTTCTTTACACCTGTAAAGTATTGACAGATTTGTGATGTTGAAAATATGTAGGTGACCTTAGGGACATCACATATCTATTATAATGATTTATAGTAGGGTGCCTGGGTGGCTCAGTTGGTTAAGCGACTGCCTTCGGCTCAGGTCATGATCCTGGAGTCCCGGGATCGAGTCCCGCATCGGGCTCCCTGCTCAGCAGGGAGTCTGCTTCTCCCTCTCCCGCTCCCCCCTCTTGTGCTCTCTCTCTCTCTCACTCTCTCTCTCAAATAAATAAATAAAATCTTTAAAAAAAAAAAAAAAATAATGATTTATAGTAGTTTTAGTAAAAAACTGTTCTTTCAAATGGAGTATTTGGTTACACTAAGCAATGTGAAAAACTAAAAATAATCTGTTTAATAGTGAATGAATAGAATGGCACCTTAAATCATGTTTATTTATTTATAAAAGATTTTATTTATTCATGAGAGAGAGTTCAAGAGAGAGCACAAGCAAGGGGAGGGGCAGACGGAGAGGAAGAAGCAGACTCCTTGCTGAGAAGGGAGCCCAACGAGATGCTCAATCCCAGGACCCTGGGATCATGACCTGAGCCGAAGGCAGACACATTACTGTCTGAGCCACCCAGGTGCCCACCTTAAATCATATTGCATCAATTTAATGGAATAGCCATTTTTTTTTAACAGCTTTATTAAGATATAATCACATACCATACAATTCACCCATTTAATAGGTATAATTCAATGGTTTTTAGTATCACAACATAATTGTGCAACTACCACCACAACCTGATTTAGAACATTTTTACCACCCCAAAAAGAAACCCCTTACCCACCAGTAGTCACTGCCCATGCCCCCTCACCCCCACTCCCAGCCCTAGGCAACTACTCATCTACTTTCTGTCTCCATAGATTTGCCCATTCTGTACATTTTATATGTATGGAATCATATAACATGCTCTTTGGTGACAGGCTTCTTTCACTTAGCATAACATATTCAGAGCTCATCCATGTTGTATCGTGTATCAGTACTTCATTTCTTTTTTTTTTATAGGTTTTTTTTTTTTTTTTAAGATTTTATTTATTTGAGGGAGAGAATGAGAGAGAGAGAGCACAAGAGAGGGGAGGGCAGAGGGAGAAGCAGACTCCCCGCTGAGCAGGGAGTCCGATGCAGGACTCGATCCTAGGACTCCAAGATCATGACCTGAGCCGAAGGCAGTCGCTTAACCAACTGAGCCACCCAGGCGCCCAGTACTTCATTTCTTTTTATTGCCAAGTAATATTCCATTGTTTGGATGATACTACATTTTATTTATCTATTCATCAATTGATGGACACTTAAGTTGTTTCTACTTTTTGGCTATTGTGAATAATGGTGCTATGAACATTTCCTGTACAAGTTTTTGTGTGAATGTCTGTTTCTGTTTCTCTTTGGTATATAAAAATGGACTTGCTGGATCGCATGGTAACTATGTTCAACATTTTGAAGACTGCCAAACTGCTTTCCAAAGTGGCTGCACCATTTATCCACCAGCAATGTATGAGGGTTCCAATTTGTCCACATCCTCACCAACACTTGTAATTATTATTATTATTTTTTTTTAATATACCCATCCTAGTGGGTGTGAGTTGTATCTCATTGTGGTTTTGATTTGCATTTCCCTTATGGCTAATGATGTTGAACATTTTTTCACATGCTTATTGGCTATTTTTATATCTCCTTGGAGGAATGTCTAATTGTCAGAGGAGGTCATCGAAAGAATGTGACCACTGATTGACCCACAACCTGGACCCGGGCAAGTGGAGGCTCCTCATCCCTTCCCATGTCCCTGAAATGTGTGTTCTGCCCACTGTTTCCCACAGTGAGAGCCATTTTCAAGGACGCAGACTTGAGAGAGCAATATGGTGTTAAGACCACCTGGTCGATATATATACTGGACTCAGTTAAAGCCTCTATATAAAATTTTAAGATTCTGGTGGGTGGGTGCAGATATCTATTCATCTTGCAACTGCCCAAGACAAGTCTTGTATGTAAGTGCCCTTACTAATTAAACTCTCACCTACCAATCTGGAGTGGTCTGCCTATTTCTTCAGCATTTCCTTGCCCTCTTTGTATGGGACCAGTTACAGATTTCACCTGCAAAGCTCCTGAATTTGCAAATCAACATCTATGCAAGTACGTTACCCATTTTTAGTTTGGGTTGTCTTTTTATTATTGAGTTATAATAGTTTTTAAATATATTCTAGATATAAGTCCCTTATCATATATATGATTTATAAATATTTTCTCCCATTCTATGGGTTGTCTTTCACTGCCTTGATGGCATTGTTTACAGTGCAAAAGTTTTTAATTTTGACGAAGTCCAGTTTTTATATTTTTCTTTTGGTTTTGTATCTAAGAAGTCTTTGCCTAACCCCAGATCGTGAAAATTTAGGCTATGTTTTCTTCTAAGACTTTTTTAAAAAGATTTTATTTATTCACTTGTGAGAGAGAGACAGAGAGAGAGCATAAGCAGGGGGAGCGGCAGGCAGAGGGAAAAGCAGGCTCCCCGCTGAGCAGGGAGCCCAATGCGGGGAAAGGGGGGAGGGTTGGTATACCCTGGGATCATGACCTGAGCCGAAGGCAGATGCATAACCAACCAAACCACCCAGGCACCCCTCAGATCCTAAATTACTAAAAAATTAAGGTTTTTGACCAGATTCATGCCAATAAGTTTGAAGATTTAAATGAACTGTCTAAATTCCTAGGAAATATATCTTACTAAAACATACAAAAAAAGGAAATCTGAATAGCCCTATAACTATAGAAAACAATGAATTTATAATATAAAAAGCTTCCGACAGCCGCACAAGTTACTAGCATTATGATCTTAGCAAGTCATGTAAACTGTTTCCCTATCTGAGAAATGAAGATAGTAACATAATGTCATAGGTAATATTGATTTTGTTTTAAGATTTATTTATTTATATGAGAGATAGGGGGTGAGCAGGGAGGGGCAGAGGGAGAGGAAGAGAGAATCCTAAGTGGACTCTGCTAAGTGCAGAGCCCGACACAGGGCTCAATCTCACGATCCACCCCCACTCCCAGATCACAACATGAGCAGAAACCAAGAGTCAGACGCCTAATTCACTGCACCACCCAGGCGCCCCTGTCATAGGTAATGTTGTGGAGATTAAATGAGATAATGCACATGGCCTAGCAGTTGCCACATGCTCAATGTATACTAGCCATTATTAGTCTCCTTTACAGCTTTGGGTGTGTGTCACTGAGTACAAAAACGTGTGTTCTTCAGGCACCCTTGTATGCATGCTCTGAAAGGTAGAGCATGGTCTGGTCTGTCTTTTTTCTGAAATAAAAGTGTTTAGAGGCAATAGATGCACCTGAAATTTAAAAAATGGAAAGTAAATTAGTCTTCTCCTTAAATCAGATTCTCTCTGTTTTCCTTTTGTACACCTGCCCCAAAGCCAGTCTTGGAATTTGTCCCGCTGCTGTTGGTGCAACTTTTGTATGTGTACAGAACTACCTACACACCTCCAGGCATGAATCCCGACCTCCGTGATTGGGAAAGGTTTTGGCGACTTGTAATTTACACTACAACCTAGTCAATTGCTGTTTCCTCTCTCCTTCCAACCCTGCACTGGGGGCTGATTTCCCAGGCTGGTGTCTGATTTCCTGTGCTGACCGCTCCTGTGATCTCCAGGGCATGCAGTACTGACTAGACAGAATATTGCCCACGTCTCCTGTGTCACATAAAGTTCTTTCCAGCTTATCTGATCTCTTCTTGTCCTTTCCCTGTCCCTCTGGGGCTCTGCTCCAACCTGGTTGTTTAACATTCTTCAGGAGAGTCTACTTTCCTCGATCAGAGGGCTCTTCATTCCTCCAGTCCCTGCCTCTGCCACCATGAGTGTGTCACACAGACCTATCTCACTTCCTTTTGGAATTCCCAGCTTCACTTGGCAAGCCCTTCTTCCTGGCATTGTCTTCTTCAACAAGGTGCCTACCAGCTCTGGAGTCCTCACCCCTCCCATGGGATTTGCTCCTCCGCCACCCTGTTGGGATTTCTTCCACCCACCTCTTATCTTTGGAGTCTGTTTCATTTCCTTGTCCTAATGAGTCTCTTCACCACACCTCCTCTGTATTGTGTTTCTTCCTCATTTGTCAGATTTTTAAAAGCTGTTTGTTTCCTCCTTCCATTCCCACTTGTCCAAATCCTGTCTTAACCTCAAGCATCATCTCAAGGAGGAGTCTGAACAGGGCCTCTTTTGCGAGTCCCTCTTCTTGCCCCTCTCCTACCAGGCCTCTTTATTCTACTTACAGCACTGAGTTTACTCAACCTAAAATTATAATTATTTGTGTATACCTATCAAAGGCCCCATACTAGTTAGGGACTGGAGGGCAAGGATATTTCTTACTCATCTGTGCAGCTCCACTAGTACCCAGCACGATGCCTGGGGCACGGGAGTTGTTCAGGAACTATTTGCTGAACTGAGTCCATGAGCATGAGGCCCTGGAAGACAAAGGCAAGTATTTCCCCCAGTTTCCAGGCTGGGATCAACAGCGCCCTGATTGGCTTCACTGTTAATGAGGAAACAGGCTGTATGGACCTAGGGGGTGTCAGATAAAACAAAGGCTTCCATAATACATGTTTATCAGTCCTGTAAGGATTCATTCATTTATTCAACAAACATGTACTGATGACTAGGTGCTTAAACTTGCTGCAAAAAGAGATGACTAGGAGTAGGACAAATGTCCTTGAGGCCTTTGTAATCCAGTTGGGGAATCTGAAACATAACAACTGAGCGTAAGGCAAAATGAAATAAAATGCTGTAACATGGACCACATTCTCTGAGAGCACTAGCCCTTGATTTCAGAAGGGGAAAGAAGAGGCATATTGGAATAGATGAGGATGGTTCAGAAGAAGAGCAACTTTGTTTTTTCTAGTGGACTCAGCATTGGCATGACAACAAGGCCTCTGAACTTCTGGCCCACCCCTCAAATTCCTGCATCTGACCGGAGTGGGAGGTAGAGTGGGAAGGAGGAAGCAAGTCAAGTTCCTTAGACCTGTGCTGTCTAATATGTACCCACCAGCCAGATGGAGCTATAGAGCACTTAGAATGTGGCTAGTCTGGGCGTGCCTGGGTGGCTCAGTCAGTTAAGCATCCGACTCTTGATTTCCTCTCAGGCAGCTCAGGTCACGATCTCAGGGTCGTGGGATCGAGCCCCACATTAGACTCTGTGCTCAGTGAGGCGTCTGCTTGGGATTCTCTCTCTCCTCTCCCTCTGCCCACACCCCCACCCCTGCTCGTGTGCACGCGCATGCTCTCTCTCTCATAAATAAACAAACAAATAAATAAATAAATAAAATCTTAAAAAACAAAATGTAGCCAGTCTGGATCGAGATGTACGTATGTGTAAAAAATGCACTGGATTTTGAAGACAGGACAAAAAAATAGTTTTTACATTGCTTGCATGTTAAAAATAATATTTTGGATATACTCGGTTAAATAAAATATATTATTAAAATTAATTTCACCCATGTCTTTTTACTTTTATCACATGACTACTGCACAAGTTTCAATTAGATATAGGGCTTGCATTATACTTCTATTGGACACCACTGTTCTAAAGGCCGTTCCTCAGGTTTGGAGAGCCTAGAAAATTTGGAAAACACCTGAGGAAAGTGGATTCTGATACTGAATCAGGACCCAGGCCCAGTGGTATTTACTAGCCCTGACCTGTATTCAAACTCCAAGGACTTCCATCATCATCACTTGAGTCTGGCCTGGGCAGAGTCAGCCCACAGATAGGAAACCTGGTTCTGTCCCACCTGCATTTCCTTATGACTCAGGCCACAGGGACATATGTGACAGGGAGTTGGTTTGTTTTCTGTGTTTCTTTCAAGCAGCTTCCTTGAAGATACAAACAGCTCTTGAAAAGCAAAGATAAGGGACAGATCTGGTAGAGTCTTCCATAATAACAACTAGGTTTTTGATCATTAATCAAGTTAATATACTTTTTGCCTGGGAGGATTTATAACAAATTGTTGGCTGATCTTTAAGATGTTAAAAATGATATGTTTTACTAAAATAAAACCCTGAGGGTGTGAGAATAACAAAGCCTCAGTGGAGGAGCTCCAGCTACTGATAACACAGTTAAGTTGCCCATCTTGGGCATCTAGGTTCCCAACTATCCTACTCTACCCTACTGGCCTTACCCTTTGTGAGAGATCACAACCCTCTGACTATTGCTCTGAGATTATGCCCAGCCACTGATATCTTTAATGTTCTCTCAGCTTCAAGCCTTGACTCTTGATATTCCCTTTGCCAGTAATATTCTTCTGCCTCCCTTATGCCCCACTGTTTCAAGATCCATTTAAAAAATGAGACAGAACTAACACTTGTTCTGTCTTTTGTTTTCATTAAACTCTTGTGAGAAATAAGGATCCATAGGCAAACTCAAGTAATAGGACTTCATTTGAAGATGTCATGTGGCAATAAGGAAGATAAGCAAACTGTGGAAATCCAAGATTAGGAACTCTTCTGAATCCAAGATGGCACTAGGCATCTCAGTGGCAGAAGTTAATGGGTCTTCATTCTACTGTTCTGCCATTTATGTGACTCAGCTACTAAGACTTTGCTTACTGGGGCGGGGGGGGGGGGGGGTGCCCACTTCTGGCTTCCTCAGCATCCATTCTATAGCTTTTCTTGACCTCGCTACTTTTGCATACTCATAGTTTCTGTTTCCTCATTAACTTAGCCCTACTCAAGAACTATATTAGCTTTAAAAATAAAACTGCAGTTATTTTACCAGCAAAAATGGGTTTACTTGGGAATAGCAGAGAACTGCAATCCGGGAAGCAAGCTACAGCAAAGCAAGCTACAGCAAAACCATAGGCAAGTCCAGACAACAAAGAACCCTTTTTTATAGATGAAAGGGGGAATTTGGAAGGGCCATTATAAACAAAAAGACCGTTGGAGTAAACCGGGAGTTCAAAGTATAGTGGCTTTTCATTGGTTGAAGTTGTGACAGTCTCACCAGCTAGGATGTTGCCAGGGGAGGAGGAAAAACTTTCTCCCTCCTGCTGGCATAGTAAAGAAATACACACCTGCAAGGTCTGTCTCTACCTGTAGGGTCTGCAATTCACAAGGACTAGTAGGGTGTGAGAGCTCCCTCTGCTGGCCTCTCCACTCCTTTCTAAACAAAGGTTTCCTTTGTTACTTTCACAATTACAACTTGCTTCTGGCCCCACCTCTTCCTTCTTAACATCTTATTAGCTTCAGTTCTTGTCCCTAATTGCCTGATTCCCTCTTTATTTTCCATTTCAGGTTCTAGAGAGCAACCTGCGGTTATCTTACTGTTTAGACAGAACTTTCTCCACTGAACTGCATCATTAGTATCTGATCAGCCTGTGGATCTGGCTGATTTTGGGGTATCAGGTACCCACACATGGTCTGATCAACTGTGGACCAACAAACATGGCTGCCCAAGTTCTCTCTCAGCAAGGGCTGTAAGCATGCTGGTCATCATGATTGCCATGTCCAGGACACTTTCACTTGTATCATTTTAGTCCTTATAACAATCCTGCAAATAGATATCATTCTATTTTCTACAGATGAAGAAACTGAGGAACAGAGAGGTTACTCAAGGCAAAGCCAGCGTGCAACCCTAAATCTGCCATCAGAAATCACCATGCAGCAGCCTCAATGGAACATGTTAAGTGAATTCTCTTGAAACAAAACTACAAGGCAGAGAGATGTCAGAAGTAGGATAACATTGCTGCTCTCTGTTCCTCCCACAACTGCATAAAGAGCAGGTTTTCCTAGGAGAACTCACCTATGGTTTATGAGTGTGTTTGTGTGTGTGAGAGAGACTGTCCTGTGTATTCAAACCAAGGATATTACTTAGAATAAACCCTGATGGGGGCACCTGAGTGGCTCAGTCGATTGGGCATCTGCCTTTGGCTAGGGTCATGATCCCAGGGTCCTGGGATTGAGCCCCATATCAGGCTCTGTGCTCAGCGGGCAGCCTGCTTCTCCCTTTCCCTCTGCCTGCCACTCTGCCTATTTGTGATCCCTCTCTCTCTGTCAAATAAATAAAATCTTAAAAAGAAAAAAAAAGAATAAAGCCTGATGGATGAAATCTAAGATGGATCCATCTTGTACCACAATCCACTTTAAGGTAAATACAGATGCATCATCCTAAACTGATATAAAAACCCAGATTTATAAAACAAGTCAATGAAAATATAATTATCTTTTTCCCTGTTGCAACTTCTTCCCATCTTACTCTGGACCCTAGGTTATGGAAGTGGTGTGGGAGTGGTTTGAGGGAAACCACTAGGCTGAAGGCTCTTCAGAGTCCTCCTTATCCCAAAATAAGGTAGGTCAGGAAGATTCTGCACATGTGGGTACAAGGTGGGTGTGGTGGGGCCAACTGAGGATGGGGCCAACTTACTAACACACCTCTCCATGATTAATGAGGAGAGGGGAAAAGGTGAGAGTTGGATGAAATAATACATAGGAAGCCTTTAGAATAATGCCTAGCTGTATTCATTTACTGCTGTAATAAATTACCACAAACTCAGTAGCTTAAAACAACACACATTTGGGAGTGACATTACCAAGATGGCAGAGTAGGAAACCCCTCCATCTCTCCATAAAGATCAACAATTAGACAGTCATCCACAAATAAAAACAGCACTGGGGAGCTCTGGAGTCCACTTAATAAACTTCAGTAATGCATTTAAACAAAAAATTTGAGAACAACCACACAAAAAGGGAAGGAAGAACAGCTTTGTTTTGCTCCATCAACTCATCCCCCCAGCCAGCATTACTTAGCACCAAGAGGGAACTTCCAAGTTAGAAAGAGTTCACCTTACCAGGAAAGGAAGGGCAGGGTGAGCAACCGGCCTTGATAAGGATCATGTAGTTGATGGAGTAGACCCTAATGGCCTGAGCTAACAAGTCATCACAACCCCCAGACCTGGTGCCACCAAAGGATGTTCATCATCACTAGACTTGCCTTACAAGAAATGCTGAAAGAGTTCTTCAAGCTGAAACAAAAGGATGCTAACTAGTAATGTAAAAACATGTGAAAATAAACAACATAGAGGCACCTGGGTGGCTCAGTCAGTTAAGTGTCTGCCTTCAGCTTGGGTCATGATCTTGGGGTCCTGGAATGGAGCCCTGCATTGGGAGTGGGGAGCCTACTTCTCCCTCTTCTCCCCTCTCATGCTCTCTCTTGTTATCTCTGTCGCTATCTCTCTCTCTCTCAAATAAATAAATAAAATCTTTAAAAAGAAAAAAAAAGAAAAGAAACAACATACTGGTAAAGACAAGTATATAATCAGATTGAGAATACTCTAATATTGTAATATAGTGGTGTGTTTACCACTTAACTCTAATATAAAGCTTGAGGAACAAAAGTATTAAAAGTAGCTATAACTACAATAACTTATTAATGGATACACAATATAAAAAGATGTAAAATATGAAACACAAAATGTCATAGAAGATGGAATAAAAGGGTAGTTTCTTTGTATACAGTTGAAGATGTTAGCAGTTTGAAATAAACAGACTATAATATCTATAAGATGTTTCAAGTGAGCCTTAGGGTAACCGTAAAACAAAAACCGATAGGAGATACATACAAGACAAAAAGATCATCAATTCACAAAGGAAGACAGCAAGAGAGAAAAGAAGGAACAAAGGAGCTACAAAACAGCCAGAAAACAATGAACAAGATGGCAATACTAATTCCTTATTTATCAATAATTACTTTAAATGTAAATGGATTAAATGTTCCAATCAAAAGGCATAGAGTGGCTGCATGGATTAAAAAACATGACGGAAAAAAAAAAAAAAAACATGACGGAACTATATGCTGCCTACAAGAGATTAATTTCAGCTTTAGGAACACACATAGACTTAAAGTGAAGGGTGAAAAAGGATATTTCATGCAAGTAGAAATGAAAAGACAGCAGAGGTAGCTATACTTACATCAGACAAAATAGACTTTAAGTCAAAAACTGTAATAAGAACATCATATAATCCTAAAGGGGTCAAGTCATCAAGAGTATATAACAATTGTAAATATATATGCACCCAACATTGGAACACCTAAATATATTAAACAAATGCTCAGATCTGAAGGGAGTAATAGACAATAATATAATAATAATAGGGGACTTCAATATCCCACTTTCAACAATGGATAGATCATCCAGACGGAAAATCAATAAGGAAACATTGGACTTGGGTATACTTTAGACCAAGTGGACCTAACAGACATATAGAGAACAATTCATCCAATAACAGCAGAATACACACCTTAGAACATTCTCCAGAATAGATCATGATGACTCTCAGCAAATTAATAAATATTGAAACTGTACCAAGTATCTTTTCTGATCACAATAGTATAAAATTAGAAATTAATAACAGGAGGAAAACTGGAAAGTTCACTAATACTGTGGGAAATTAAGCAACACACTCCTGAAGAACCAATGGGTCAAAGATGAAATCAAAAGGGAAGTAAAAAAATATATTGAAGGAAATTAAAATGGAAACACAACATATCAAAACTTATAGGATGCAGCAAAAGCAATTCTAAGAGGGAAGTTTATAGCCACAAATGTCTACATTAAGAAAAAGAAAAGATCTCAAATAAACAGCCTAACTTCACATGTCAAGGAACTAGAAAAAGAAAAAACTAAGCCCAAGGTTATCAGAAGGAAGGAGATAACAAAAATCAGAGCAGAAATAAATGAAATAGAGAATGGAAAAACAGAAGAAAAGGTCAACAAAAATGAGTTGGTTTCTTGAAAAGATAAACAAAATTGGCAAATCTTTGACTAGATTTACCAAGAAAAAGAGAGAAGACGCAAATAAAATTATAAATGAAAAAGGAGATATTACAGCTGATACCACAGAAATACAAAGGATCATAAGAGACTTCTATGAACAGTTACACACTAACAAATTGGACAACCTAGAAGAAATGGATAAATTCTTAGAAACATATAACCTACCAAGTCTGAATCATGAAGAAATAGGAAATCTAAATAGACCAATAACAAGTAAGAAGACTGAGTCAGTAATCAAAAACCTACCAACAAAGGAAAGCCCTTTGGAATGGATGGTTTTACTAGTGAATTCTACCAAACATTTAAAGAATTGATGCCAATTCTTCTCAAACTCTTCCAAAAATTTGAAGAGGAAACACTCCCAAACCCATTTTATGAGGCCTGCATTACCCTGATTCTAAAGCTAGGTAAGAACACTACACAAAACGAGAATGTACTTATCTTAATGAGCACTGAGTAGTATATGTAATTGCTGAATCACTATATTCTACACCTGAAACTAATAGAACACTGTATGTTAACTACAGTGGAATTAAAATTTTTAAAAAAGGTTTAAAAAAATCCTAAAAAAAGAAGAACACTACATGAAATGAAAACTATAGGCCAATATCCCCAATGAATATATAGACACAAAATTTCTCAACAAAATACTAGCAAACTGAATTCAAGAGCACATTAAAAGGATCATATATCATGATCAAGTGGGATTTATCCCTGGATGCAAGAATGGTTCAACACACACAAATCAATAATTATAACACACCACATTAATAGAATGAAAGACAATAATCATATGATTGTGTCAATAGATGCAGAAAAAGAATTTGGCAAAATTCAACATCTTTTCATGATAAAAACACTCCACAAATTGGAAATAGAAGGCACATATGTTATTCAGCCATGAGAAAGAAGAAAATTCTGCCATTTGTGACAACATGAATGAACCTTAAGGGCATTTCGCTGAGTGAAATAAATCAGACAGAGAAAGACAAATTCCACATATATGTGGAATCTAAAAAAAATTGAACTCATAGAAACAGAGTAGAATGGTGGTTGCCAGAGGCTGAGGGGTGGGAGTGATGGGGGGATAGTGGTCAAAGGGTACAACTTTCAGTTATAAAATGAGTAAGTTCTGGGGATCTAATGTACAGCATGGTGACTACAATTAACAATTACTGTTTTGTGTACTTGAAAGTTGCTGTGAGAATAGAGCTTTAATATTCTCCCCATAACAATGACAAAATGGTAATTATGTGAGCTGAAGGATGTAACTAACCTTATTGCAGTAAACATCTCCCAATATATATGTGTATCAAATCATCACATTGTACACCTTAAACTTACACGATGTTAGATGTCAATTATATCTCCACAAAACTTTTAAAAAAGCCGCCTCCACACATTTATTACCTTACAGTTCTGGAGATCAGAAGTCTGAAATCTGTTTCAGTGCGCCAAAATCAAGGTATCTGCAAGGCCACACACCTTCTCGAGGCATAGTAAAAAACCTGTTTCCTTGTCTTTTCCATTCTTTGGTGGCACCTTCCTCCGTCTTGAAAGGCAGCAGTGTAGCATCTTGCTTTGGGCATCATCATATTGCCTTCTTTTGTAGTAACATATCCCTTTGATCCCCTCTTATAAGGACACTTTGGGTTACATTTAGGATCCACCAAGTTCATCTAGGATAATTTCCCCATCTCAAGATCCTTAATTTAATTACACCTGCAAAGTCCCTCTTGCCACATAAGGTAACATACATAGGTTCCAGGAATTAGCACCTGGATATCTTTGGGCGCCATTATTTAGCCCCTGCCATATTGGCATAAAAAACTGCTTAAGAAACATTAGCTGTTATTATTACTGGGCTAAGTACTTCATATGTATCACCTCATTTAATCCTCACTACAACCCTATGAGGTATAGACTATATCCCTACCTTACAGAAGAGAGGTTTGAAAACTTTAGTAGTTGCCTAAAATCAGATGGCAAGTGGAATTCCAACTCAAGAGACTAAACCCAGAGCCCATGCTCTTAGCCACGATCACAGTCTGGCTTTGGGGAGCACACCTATTACTCTCCCCTTACAGTAATGGTGAAGCGCCATCCTACTTTTCTATTTCAGTCATTTGAATGGATACATGTTTTCTTGGGGAGGGGAGGTCCTTCCCCATTGACTGGACTCTCTTTCAGGATAGGGAGTCTGTCGTGCACTTTCCCTTGTGGCTTGGTGCTCGGTACATACTGAAAATGAAATCAATGTTGTTGATTTAACTGTCAAAGCTGGAGACCATAAAGACAATTAAGTGCAAACAATACTGATCAAACAGAACAAAATCCACATCCTTATTTTGCCAAACCTTAGAGGCTGACACAGTGAGAAGGGTGAATTGAAATAGAGAACTTTAGTTTTACCTTCTAAAGGTCAGCCAGTCTATCGACCTGGGACATGTAGAGATTATAACTACTTTCTGGGAAAACATCTCATTTTGTTCCATAAAGAATAAATACTGTTGGGCGCCTGGGTGGCTCAGTTGGTTAAGCGACTGCCTTCAGCTCAGGTCATGATCCTGGAGTCCCAGGATCGAGTCCCACATCGGGTTCCCTGCTCAGCGGGGGGGTCTGCTTCTCCCTCTGACCCTCTCCCCGCTCATGCTCTCTCTCATTCTCTCTCTCTCAAATAAATAAATAAAATCTTTAAAAAAAAAAAAGAATAAATACTGTTTTGTTAATGCAGTATGTTCTAGTCATCCTGGCACTTTGAGACTGTGGTTAAACTCATCATACTATGGGATGGGTAGGAGATGGACAACATTCAACAGAAAAAAGTCAAATCAGCAAATAAACTATGAAGAAAGAGGTATCTACAAGGTCAAAGTGATAAGCATTCTGGGTGATGGCAGAGAAAAGCAGAGTGAAGGATAAGTGATAAAAGTATGTGATGAAGGTGAGGGACCTGGGTGGCTCAGTTGATTGAGGATCAAGTGTCTGACTCTCAGGGTCCTGAGACTGAGCCCGAGCCCCTCCCCCACCTTCAGGCTCTGAGGCCAGCGCTGAGTCTGCTTGTCCCTCTCCCTCCCCCTCTACTCCCCCCCTTAAATAAATAAATAAAATATTTGAAAAAAAAGTGTGTGATGAAGGCATGTATTTCTGAGAGATAATGAAACATGATGAAAGAGAAGAAGAAAAGGAAGATTCAGAATTAGGCAAGGAGAAGGGGAGGCAGTTTGATTAAGATTGTCTCTAAAACATGAGAGAAAGAACCAGAAGTGGCCATATAAAAATTGAGCCATCTCATAATAGACCTGTTTTTCTTCAGAAGGGGTAAGCGCTAGCCAGTATTTAGTATATCTGAGAAATCATCATCACAGCATTGTCTTTGATGAATTCTGTAGCAGCCACCCCAGAAACCTGAATCACCAAAGCCTCCTTTTTCCTTCCCTATTGACACATGACCTGACTAGACTGGGGTGGGAGAAAAAGACAGAAACTACAATAAGTAACGGAATATCCTTACTAGCATCTCCCAGGCACTAACCGGGGGAATGAGGGTGGCCGAAGTCCAAGGGGTTTTAGATTTCCACCCATATAGCACTAAGGGGATTGAACGTTGTGCTACTGGTTCATCTCCCTTTCCTGTGAGCAAATCTGGGTGGAAATCAAAATGTCACTAGGAAGGTGAGCATGAAACCAGGGGATGGGGAGAGGGTGTGCTGGGTGTTTGCAATGGCTAATGCCACCCTGCTTTGGTGGCCTGATGCCTCCACAGCAGTAGGTGGGGACTGGCTCCTCATATTCTTGGGTCAGAGAACTGTCTCTCCAGGATGGTTTTGGAAACCAAAACCCCCTTCTGCTAGCACATTTTTTTCTTCCCACATTATTATGTAATTGACTAGGTTTAAACCTAACTTAATCTAGTCCCATCCAGTTCACATTTTCCTGACATGACAATATACTCACACCACTTTAATCTGATCTGGTTGCCTCTGAGATTCATCTGTTACACATTTACAAATAATCCCTTTGGCTATATCATTTCTGCTGGTGTTGGATCTCATTCCTTTCATTTGGGTCTTCCTGATTTTATTCTAAGTTCGAGGATACTTTGGGGTGTCAGTCCAACATATTGCCCATATAAATACTGTCTCATTAATTCCATAAATTAACATATGGAGTAACTAGTGTTATTTTCTTTTTTTTAATGTTTTTTAAAAAAATATTTTATTAATTTGGAAGAGCACACGAGCAGGGGGGAGGGCTAGAGGGAGACAGAGAAGCAGACTCCCCGCTGAGCAGGGAGCCCAATGCAGGGACTCAATCCCAGGACCCTGGGTTCATGACTTGAGCCGAAGGCAGATTCTTAACCGACTGAGCCGCACAGGCGCCCCAGATATTTTCATTTTAAAGCTGAAAAAACTGACACTAAGACTTGCCCGGACTTTTCCGAAATCATACACCTTGATAAATTATAGAATTATGACTTCATCTCAGTCTGATTTCAAAGTTTAGCCTCATCTTACATAATACTGAAGTGACTATGAAAAATCAAGCTTCCAAACTGACATTTCAATCAGGAATTTACCATTATGTTCCCTAGTGATGACATCTTATACCATACACAATATTTCTTTTTCTTTCCTTCCTTCCTCCCTTCTTTCTTCCTTCCTCCCTTCTTTCTTTCTTTCTTTCTCTTTCTTTCTTCTTTCTTTTCTTTCTTTCTTTCTTTCTTTCTTTCTTTCTTTCTTTCTTTCTTTCTTTCTTTCTTTCTTTCTTTCTTTCTTTCTTTTTCCTTCCTTCCTTCCTTCCTTCCTTCCTTCCATTCCTTTCTTGTAATGTCCTTGTCTGGTTTTGGTATTAGGGTTATGCTAGCCTCATAAAACCTATTAGAAGCCTTTTCTATTTTTTTATTGTCTTATGTTGAGAAAATGTTATCTGTATATTTGTACCATTAAGATTGTACCATTAAGAGATAAAGAAGATGTGGTATATATATACAATGGAATATTATGCAGCCATCAAAAGGAATGAGATCTTGCCATTTGCAACGATGTGGATGGAACTGGAGGGTATTATGCTGAGCGAAATAAGTCAAACAGAGAAAGACATGTATCATATGACCTCACTGATATGAGGAATTCTTAATCTCAGGAAACAAACTGAGGGTTGCTGGAGTGGGGGGTGGGGTGGGAGGGATGGGGTGACTGGGTGATGGACACTGGGGAGGGTATGTGCTCTGGTAAGCGCTGTGAACTGTGCAAGACTGTTGAATCTCAGATCTGTACCTCTGAAACAAATAATGCAATATATGTTAAGAAAGAAAAAAAGAAGAAGAATGTAGCAGGAGGGGAAGAATGAAGGGGGGGAAATCGGAGGGGGAGAAGAACCATGAGAGACGATGGACTCTGAAAAACAAACTGAGGGTTCTAGAGGGGAGGGGGGAGGGAGGATGGGTTAGCCTGGTGATGGGTATTGGGGAGGGCACGTTCTGCATGGAGCACTGGGTGTTATGCACAAACAATGAATCATGGAACACTGTATCTAAAACTAATGATGTAATGTATGGGGATTAACATAACAATAAAAAAAATTTAAAAAAAAACTCAGACTAAAAAAAAAAAAAGATTGTACCATTAAGAGATTTTCTTTTTGGCCTAGTATATGGTCAGTTTTTGTAAATTATTCATGGATACTTAAAAGAAAATGTATTCTCTTTTTAGAATGCCACGTTTTACCTACATTATTAATTATAAATTTAGACTTTCTACATCTTTAAAGCTCCTACTACTGTGTTTCTGTTTTTCCTGGTATGTCCTGTGGTTTTATTTATTAATAGTAATTAATATTCACATTGATGCTATGGTACATAGTATTCATAGATATGCATAGATATTCATTTGGTACATTTTGGTTTGGTACACAGATGTTCATGACTTTGTAATTCATTGTGAATGCATTCTTTATCATTATAAATGACTACTTTTTGTCACTTTTAACACTTGTTTGTCCTGGTGTTAATTCTGCCTGATTTTAATTATAACCCTTCTCTGCTTGTTTGCAATTGTGAAGATTTCTGAATTATTTTGTTTTGGGTCCTTTGTATATAGCACAGAGTTGCATTTTGCTTTATGATTCAATCTGAATTTCTTTTACATTAATAAATTAGTTTGGCCCACTTACATTTATCAAATTGATGTATATTTGGTCTTAGTTCTCATATTATTTTATATGATGTCTTCTATTTCTTTCTTTTTTTTTAAGATTTTATTTATTTATTTGAGAGAGAGACAGATAGTGACAGAGATAGCACAAGCAGGGAGGAGAGGGAGAAGCAGGCTCCCGCCAAGCAGGGAGCCCAATGCGGGGCTCCATCCCAGGACCCTGGGATCATGACCTGAGTGGAAGGCAGATGCTTAACTGACTGAGCCACCCAGATGCCCCTGATGTCTTCTATTTCTTTACAGATTTTTTAAAGACTCTCAAACTGTGACACGTATTTTTTTTTATTTTTTCTGAAAAATTGGAAGGCTTATATTTTTGTTTTAGTGTATAATTCATACACCTAATCCTCATTACTTAGGCATTATTTATCAATCCCCTAATACAAACAAATAATGAAATTAGTCCATTTTCTTCTCCTTCTCCTGACTTCAGTAGCCCTTCTCTTTTTGTCCTTGTTTTCTCATTCATCACATGGTTGGCTTAAATTCATCTTCTAGTAGTTACTTCAAGGAAGGCTTATGGAAACAATATTTGAGTTCTTGCATGTTCAAATATGTCTCACTGTGCCTTTTTGTATAAACCACAGTCTGGCTGGGTACAAAATGTATGGGTGACATTTTCCTTGAGGACTTCTTAGGTATTGCTTCTAGCAATGAAAGTTGCTATGGAGAAGTCTAAACTAAGCATGAATTTTTTCCACCCTTATAAGTGACTAGATTATTTGCCTACCTGCCCAAAGGATTCTTTATTTATCTTGGAAATCAAGCTTTTCTCAGTTTCCAGAATAACATTTCCTTGGACGTCATGTGAACTTTCAGTTTGTAGATTCAAATATTCCTTTATTTTTGGAAAATTCTCTCAAATTATATATTGAAATTATTTTCTATTCTATTATTTTGGGTATCTTCATCAGGAAATCCATTATGCAAATATTGGATCTCTTTTGCCTATCTTCCATATCTGTCATTTTCTCTCTATTCCTTTTAAACTTGTTCCTTTCCATTTCATTTTGTTCGCTTTTCTCAATCCTGTCCTCTATGTCTTTCACTGTTTTTAGCAGTGCCTACTCCTCTGTGATACTTCCAGTTTTGCTTTCATTTTTTTCCACCTTCCTGAGGTCTTCTGGCTCACATTTCATTTCTTTCTAATATTTAACTATTGCTCCTCTTTTTCATCTCTATGCTATTTTCTTACAAAGGTAAATACATTATTGAATTTTTTCATACATATTAATTTTGTAAACTTTATTTATAGAAAAGTTGCAAGTACGATACAAAGAACTTTATTTCCTAACACAGTTGTCAACATTATGCCCCATCAAACTCAGGAAATTAACATTGATGTATAGTATTACTATCAGATAATCCTCCGACCCTATTCAAGTTTTACCAATTGCCCCAGTAATGTCCTTTACCCAAATGGATCCAATTCAGAATCACGTGTTGCATTTACTTGTCTTGTCTTTTTAATGTCCTTCAATCTGAAACATTTCTTCAGGCTTTCTTTGACTCCCATGACATTGACACATTTAAAGATTACAGAAAATAATTGCAGGATATCCTTCAGTTTGAGCTTGTCTAATGTTTTCTCATGATTAGATTCAGCTTATACATTCTTTGGCATGAATATCTCAACTGTTTTCTTCTCATTGCATCCCATAAAGTGGTACATAATTTCAGTATGTCCCATTGCTGATGATATTAAGTCTGATTAAGGTGGCATATACCAGGCTTCTCCACTATAAAGTTACTCTTTTCCCCTATGTAATTAATAAATATTTTGTGGGGAGGTGCTTTGGGTTATGTAACTACACATTCTTTGTCAAATTTTCCATTTATTAATTGATTTTTATCAGTATGGAGTTATGGTTCCTATTTTATTCAATGGGTTATGATCTGTTATTATTATAATTTATTTTTTATGTCCAAATTGCCTGTGTTTTGGCCAGTAGAAGCTTCTTCAAGCTGACTTCTGTGTCCTTTGATATGTCCCATCATTTGTGGAATACTTCCTTACTCTCTGGCACAACAAGATGTTCCAGGTTCATCTTGTACTTTTCTTTTTCCAGCCCTAGATTAAGTCATTGCTTTAAGAGAAGCCCTGGTTCCTTTTAGTGGAGAATGGAAACCAAGATTTCGGTGCTAGATATATATTTTGCTATCAGGTGTCACTGTTCCTAAGCTCTTTCTATAGACAGAGCTATGGAGTATTATGTGTGTGTGTATACACATATATTTATAATTATATTTATTTCTGCCTATATTGCAGATCATGAGTTCACACTGATCCCTTCAATTTTATCTAACACCATATAGGTTTCATTCTGTTTTTCTCTTTCCATATGTATACCTCCCTTCTCCAATAGTGAGAAACCCTGTTCCCATCATCCCTAATATATTACTTATTTTTTCAGTCCTCCTGTATGTACTGATCTCTTATCTCTGTGGCTCCCTCCCCACCTGAGCAAATGCTATCCTCAACATACTCAGGATCCTATACCCAACGCTGCCCTTTCCCTATGGTCATCCTCTTCATCATACCCAGTATCCCTCACCTCACACTGAGCTGTGCTCCCCCCATGTGGACTCTTCTTCACCCTTTTAGGGCTTTGAGACCCCATGTTATTACCACCTCCCTGTGAAGATGCCCTTCTCATTCCATTCAGGCTCTACACCTATGTTGCCCTACCCCCCCAACCCTACACTTTGCACCCCCTCCACCCCACCCTACCTCCAATGTGGAGATTGGATGCCCTCTTTAGTGTAACAGCAAACTTTTCTATCACAACTGTTATTTGCTCCTCAGCAATATTTTTCTGGTGAATGTTCTTTATTTCTTTTCCTCTCCCTTTCTTCCCTTTTTCCTGTTTGTTTCCTTTATCATGTTTGTACAGTTCCTATTCTGGAACTTTACCGATAACTAATGAATGATGTGAATTACTCCTGGACCAGTTATTTGTAGACTTGACATGAAGAGAAGAGGACAAGGCAGAGTTCTAGGCTAACAGGAATTTCCTCTATAACCCAGGTTGTCTATAAGAGCTCTTTTAGGGACACCTGGGTGGCTCAGTTGGTTAAGTTTCCAACTCTTGATTTCAGCTCAGTCATGATCTCAGGATTGTGAAATCGAGCCCCCTGTGGGGCTCTGTGCTGATTCTCTCTCTCCCTCTCCCTGTGCCCCTCCCCCACCCTTACTCTCTCTCTCTCTCTCTCTCAAAAAAAAAAAAAAAAAGAGCTCTTTTTAGCTCCCATCTCTCCCAGCCACAGACAGGCTGTTTATAACAGAGTTGGCCAGCTCCTCCCCATTGCCTCCTACAAGTAAGACTTGTTAATGGGATTCCCTTTTCAACCCTATCTTCTCTGATTCTCAGAATCAAACCAATTCAGGGAGGTTCTATGCTCCCAGCTATGGTCCCTGTCCTTGCTGCACTTTTTGTACCTCAGAGGGAACTCCTGACCTGGAGAAGTATGATTTTCCCACTTGTCCCCTAAGATCTTTAGGTATTCTTGCCACATTTATTCGTGTACTCCTATATTTCAGTAATGTGAAACATTGGAAGACCTTGTACACCCCTGGATTGGGTCTCCTTGTTCACCATGTCCTTGCCACACTGCTAACTTTTTTTTTTAAGATTTGTTTTACTTATTTTTTATAAAAAGAGAGAGTGCGAGAGCACATGCACGAGCAGGGGGAAAGGCAGACAGAGGGAGAAAATCTCAAGCAGATTTCCTGCTGTGAGTGGAGCCCCACCCAGGGGCAATCCCACCACCCTGAGATCATGACCTGTGCCAAAACCAAGAGTTGGCTGCTCAACTGACTGAGCTGCCCAGGCACCCCAACACACTGCTAACTTTTAAGGATGGTCTCTTCCCCCTCTAGGACTCCATGCGTGTGTTGCAGGAACACACAGTCTCTCTTCTTCACCTCACTGCTGTGACTACCTAAGCTTTTCGATTACAGCTTTTATATCACTTCCTGGGGGCAATCTTCCTTTGCTTTCAAGCTGTACTGGGTTTTCCTGTTACACACTTTCATGGTATCCTTTCCTTTTTCTTCATAGCCCTTACCTTAATTATGGTAGAGTTATTACTTTTGTAGTCATCTATTTAATGGCTTCCCCTCCTTGAATGGAGATTGTTTCTGTCCCGTTAATTGTATCTCAACATTTTATACCTGCATGTCATAGAATACTTACTATGTATTTGCTAAATGAATATATGAATGATTCCAAACTACTATGGCTCCTGTTCCTATCTTCATACCAAAATTCTTTGCCATGATCACCCAGGACCTCCTTTTGGCTAAATTCACTAGACAATTTTGGTTTCTATTGTGATCTCTCATCAGTATTCAACAGTTGGCCACTTCCTTCTTAAAACACTGCCTTTCCCCAATATGCTCTCCCTTATTCTCAGGATTCTTTGCTGGTTCCTCTTTCCTTTTCCTGGTCCTTCAATGTTGGATGCTGAAGTTCAGACCTGAAGTGTGTCCTTTTTCATTCTATATGTTGCAGGATTTCTTTTCCTTTATTGCCCACAGTTCTTGGTCATGCCACTTAGAAGAATAAAGAGGTAGACCAGAAGAAGAATGGTGGGCAGCAAAGCAAAGTTTATTGGGCAATAGTACAAAGCTCCTGAAGAAGGAGGGGACCCGAGAGAGTTGCCAATTTGGCATTTAAATCTAGGGGTTTTTAGGGACTCTTTGGTGTGGGCTGTTTTAATCTGATTAACCCTCCACGTGCTTGTCACCCCATCAGGTTTTTGTCCATGCACTCATCTACCTATCAGGTAGTTGTTCACGTGGGAAAGGGTGGGGGGCTCCTTCCAGGGTGGTGTTTCGTAGCCGGGGACCAAGAGGGCGGCAGCTGCCACTGTCCTAAGGCATGCTAGCCAGCTACAAGCCACCAGATCAAGCTCTTTAAATATCCCACTGGCTGTTGAGCTGGTCCCCAGGCCTGGGTTAGGACGCCCAAGGCCATTCCCTTCCTTTCTGTCAGCCCCTTCCCTTCCTCCCAGTAGAAGACTTAAAGCTGGGTCACTGAGTAAATAAAGTCTAGAATAACAGGATGGGGTCTTTTTCCTTTTAAGGTAGTTTTCCTCCTAGGACGGGGGCCCCTTGTCCCTGCCTATCTTTCTTCTGACTATCCTTTATCACTATATACTCTCCCTACATTACCTCCTTCTCTCTTGTTGCTTTAAATACAGTCTATATACCAATGATTTCCAAATTTAGTCTAGATTTTTCAAACCAAGGCTTTCTCAGACCCTCATATCCCTGGGTTATTTCTCTTGGATGTCTCACAGGCATCTCAAACTTGGCCTATCCAAAATTACCTGCCTGATCTTTCCCCAAATCTCCCTCCCCCCTCAGTACTGCCCATATCAGATAATAGCACTCATCCATCCAGTAATCCTGTCAGAAATCTAAGCGTCAACCTTCCAACTACCTTCTCCTCAAGTCTTATAAACCAATCCCTTACCAAGTCCCTTACCAACATCAAAATAAATCTCGGGTCTACCCGCTTCACTCCATCTCCACTCCCAGCATTTATCCAAGTCACCATCCTCAGCTATCATGTAACAGTAACATTTAATGGGTGCCCTTGCTTCCACTCTTCTGTGCCAGCAGCATTGCCACCACTACCAGCAAGTGCCTCTCTCCTCTGGATAGTTCTAAACTAAAATACCTGCTCTCCTTGCTCTTTTCCTAAAGTTTTTTTTTTAACAGAGATTTTCTTTCTTTCTTTCTTTCTTTTTTAAGACTTTTTATTTATTTGAGAGAGAGAGAGCATGAGTGGGGGGGGTGGAGGGGCAGTGGGAGAGGGAGAAGCAGACTCCCCACTGAGCAGGGAGCCCGAAGTGGGGCTCAACCCCAGGACCCCGAGATCATGACCTGAGTGGAAGGCAGACGCTTAACCAACTGAGCCACCCAGGTGTCTGGAATCTGAAACAGACTCTGGGCTGAGTGTAAAACCTGATGCTGGGCTCGATCTCACCACCCTGAGATCACGACCTGAGCTGAAACCAAAAGTGGGACATTTAACCGACTGAGCCACCCAGGCTCCCTGTTCTTTTCCTAACTTTCCTTGAACTTTGTTAATGGCAGGTATGTTACTAGTTCCTTAGGGAGGCCCATTAATCTCATTCACTGCATGTGGAATTTATTAGTTTAACTCTCATTGGTAACCTTATTTCCAAGGTCTGCAAGAAACTTCATAGTTTCTTTTTTTCTTTGTTTTTGTTTTCTTTCTTTTGTTTTGTTTTTCTTTCTTTTGTTGTAAATAACCAGGTTGGAGTAACGTGAACAGTTGATGACCAAATGTAACATGAACAGTTGATGACCCAATGAAACCAGGATTTTACAACTCTACTGACCTTTAGAAAACTAAGGCCCTATGGCACACTTTACTTGTTAGTACACACTGTTATCTCTACCTGAAGTAACCCAGTGTTTATGATAGGATACTGCCTGGACTAAAGTGTCCCTTTTCCTAGATATGTGACCCTGGAGGATATACATCCTGTGATTTAATTTTTAAATTCCAATAGGAAATTTATCAACAACTTGTAGTTGTATTCAGTGGAGACTGCCTCAAAGTGCTGTGCTGTATGGGAAAGTTAGGCAGGCCACCAGCAAAGGCAAAGCCAGCATTTTATGCTCTATTCAGTAAAATGCCTAGAAAAATCTGTTCCTTACCATCATGAATGCTGGTCTGTGTTAGGAAATTATGTAGAAATGTCACACCAAATTGTTTAAATACTATTATAACAACTTGCTTTTTTACTTTAAAAATGTCAGTTTCTTAAGAATCCTTATCAACTCCCCCCCCCAAAAAAGAATCCTTATCAACTCCCCCTTTTATTTTTTCTTAAAAGGGCCTCAGTCATATTTCTAAATTTGTCTCCTGCCTTTCCAAATCTCTTTACCCTCAGGCAACAACCTTCAAGACGGTTTCAAAATGTTATTGCTCATGAGAAAACAAATACCTCTCCAAAGTGGGGCCATTCTGTCATATTTTAGCGTCAAACCTCTGCTTTGGTTCTGGTGTTCTGTTTACTTAATTTAAAAGTTAGTGAGTGTCTACTTCAAGTGGCCCTCAGCTCTTAAGCCATTCCTAGGGCTTTCTCCATCGTCAGCTTCACCCACTGGAAAGCCATGCTTGGAAGACTGTGAAGGAACTCCACAAGGCAAGAAGGGAAAGCTGAGTTTTAAGTTCAGGTGCATGAGTGAAGCCAGGTAACCCCGAGTTAGTCCATCTCTCCAAGCAAAGCCTGCTCAGAAGCTGAGTGCCGGAGGTGCGGGTGGGACCCGCCAAGTATAGTCTAGCCTTGTGGGATATGTCTCAAAGTAATGAACATGACGGACTCTACATGTCCCCTACAAAAATCCATCTCATTGCTTTGTCACACCTTACCCCCTTGCCCTGACACATACTTTCATTTTTACCATTATTGGGGTTCCAGAGCTTGATCCATGTTTATCATCAAATCTTTTTTTTTTTTTTGAGCTCCTACACTGTCCAAAACACTTTACCAAATTCTATTTTTACAAACGAGGCCTTGGTGAGGGTTCTGGAGAAAAAGAAAATTGGTGAGGATGTAGAGAAAAAAGAACCTTCATGCACAGTTTGTGGGAATACAAGCTGGTGAGACCACTGAGGTAAACAGTATGGAGGTTCCCCAAAATTAAAAATAGAATTATCATATGATCTAGGAATTCCACTACTGGGTATTTACCCAAAGAAAACAAAAACACTAATTTGAAAAGATATATGAACCCCTATGTTTACAGCAGCATTATTTACAATAACCATGATATGGAGCCAGCTTCAGTGTCCATCCATAGATGGATGAAGAAGTGGTATATATTTACACAATGGAATATTACACAGCCATAAAAAAGAGTAAGATTTTTGCCATTTACAACAACATGGATGGCCCTAGAAGGTATAATGCTAAGTGAAAGAAGTCAGTCAAAGAAAGACAAATACCATGATCTTACTCATATGTGGAATTTAAGAAACAAAACAAACAAAGAAAAAAGAGACAACAACAACAACAACAAAACACCCTTAATTATAGAGAACAAACTGGTGGTTGCCAGAGGGGAAGTGGGTAAGGGATGGGTGAAATAAGTGAAGGGAATTAAGGATACACATATTGTGATGAGCACAGAGAAATGTATAGAACTGTTGAATTATTATATTGTACACCTGAAACTAATATAACACTGGATGTTATTTATACTTCAATTAAAAAAAAAACCAATGAGATGCTGGATGGAATGGATTACGTGAGCAATTCAACCAAATAGCAGTACTTACAGACTGAAATAAAATAAAATTTCAAATAAAAAAAAACCAATGAGATGCACTACGTGTAATGCATTAAAAATCTAAAAATTTTTTAGATTTTATTTCTTTATTTGAGAGAGAGAGTGCAAAGCAAGTGAGAGAGAGAGAGAGAGAGGGAGAGCACGAGCCGGGGAGAGGGGCAGAGGCAGAGGGAGAAGCAGGCTTCCCACTGAGCAGGGAGCCCGATGCAGGGCTCGATCCCAGGACCCTGGGATCATGACCTGAGCTGAAGGCAGATGCTTAGCCGACTGAGCCACCCAGGCGCCCCAAAACATCTAAAATTTTTTAGAAACTGACCATATCAACTGTTGGTGAGGATTTGGAAAAACTGGAACTCTCAGCTCCAGCTGCACAGCTGCTGGGAATGTAAAGTGGTGCGATCACTTTGGAAAACAGTTTAAAAGTTCCTCAAATGGCTCAACATAGAGTAACAATGACCCAATAACCCAGAAGAAAGGAAAGCCTATGTCCACATCAAAACTTGTTCATGAATGTTCATAGCAACCATATTTGTAACAGTAAAAAAACTAGAAACAACCCAAGTGTCCATCAACGTGTATATGAAAAACACATTGTGGTACAGCCATATCAAGAAATGATACTCAGCAGTAAAAAGGAATGAACTATTGATATATGTAACAACTTGGATGAATCTCAAAACAACTGTGGTAAGTGAAAAGAAGCCAGACTAAAAAATTACTGACTTTTTTTTTTTTTAAGATTTTATTTATTTATTTGACAGAGAGAGAATGAGAGAGAAAGCACATGAGAGGGGGAGAGTCAGAGGGAGAAGCAGACTCCCTGCCGAGCAGGGAGCCCGATGCGGGACTCGATCCAGGGACTCCAGGATCATGACCTGAGCCGAAGGCAGTTGCTTAACCAACTGAGCCACCCAGGCGCCCCCAAAATTACTGACTTTTTATACCATTTATATAAAATTCTAGAAAATGCAAACTAATCTGTAGTGAAGAAAGAAGAGCAATGGTTGCTTTGGATAGGGAGACGACTTTTGAGGAGGATAGATAATGCTCATTATCTTGAATATGGTGATGGCTTCATGATGTACACATATATCAAAATTTATCGTAGTGTGTACTTTAAATATTAGCTGTTTACTGTATGTCAATTATACTTCAATAAAGCTGTTTAAAAATTAAAGATAAAAGGGAAAGTAAGATACTTAATAGATTAAGGGGAAAAAGAGAAAGAAATGAGGCGTTGCCCTCAGTGGCCTTCCAGAGCATTTGGGGAAGGGATGATTACAGGTGAAAGTACGGCTGTGACCCATTTGTGGGTCATGCAGTGAGTGCCACAGAGAGATATCTTCAAGGACTGGGCACTGGGGAAAGTCTCCTGAAGGTGATAAAATGATCCAGCAGCATATCTGGGCATGGGGAGAGGCTGTAGGGAATGAAATCCTGAGCACTGTTCTCAAAGGAGGAAAGGGGCTTTATGGACTTAGGCCTGTCCTGAGGGAAGCTCTCCCCTTGGAGTAAAACTTCACTCCTGAGGAAAGAGAGGCTTGAAGGAAGAATGTAGGCAGAAATCCTGCTTCTATTATAAGAAACAGAGCCAGTTAAGAGAGAAAGTGTTTGCAGATTCCATTTCATAGCTTCTTTACTCTGATGCATCAAGCCCATGGGATGGTACACCAATTCATTGATTCACTCTTAGTAGCACCAGGCACTTTGCGGGATGCTGGGGACACGGGGACAACGTGGAGGTTGCGTCAGTGTAGAGCCTGTTCCTCAAAGTGTAGACCGTGCCCTACCTGCAGCCTCAGCATTCCGATGCTAATACAAATACAGACCCTCCGGCCTCACCCCTAGGTAAGACCTAGACTTACCCTATCAGAATCTCAGTGCTGGTCCTGAGACTCTGCTCCACTTTGCAGAACTCCCTTCTGCAGCTGAAGTCTGAGGACCTTGGTCTGGTGGCTGTTGCCTCTGCGGGCTACTTGCAGTGCATCAACGTTCCCTTGGATTTGAGGCTGACAGAAACAGCAGCGCCGGCAGTTGGCTGCGGAGGCCGGGGTTCCCCCCCCCCCCCACCCCCCCCCCCCCCGTCCCCTCCCAACTTCCTCCCAGCCCCCACCCGAACCCCCTACCGGCGAAGGCCGGAGCGGAGCAGGGAGGCCCCGCCCTCCACACTAGCCCCGCCCCGGTTGTCAGGGGCGATGAAGCCCCGCCCCGGGCCGGGCGTGCGCCTTTTCTGACAAGCAGGGCCTCCCAGCTCTTACCCTCAACCCTCGCGGGGCTGTCACCAGAACCCTCACGCGTCCTGCGGACTGCAGCCTCGACTCGGCAGGGAAAAAACGACATGGCGGCGGCCAAACCCGAGAACCTCTCTCTGGTGGTGCACGGACCCGGAGACCTGCGCCTGGTAAAACGGGAAGGGGAAAGGGAAGCCTAGCCCGACCCTGCCCTGCGGGCCTCCGAACTCAGCCGCGGTCCCAGCTCGCCAGTTGCAGCACCTCCGTGTCCCGGCCACCCGGATCAGAGCTGGTTACCATGTTGGGGGGAGGGGGCTGGTGGTTGTAAGGTCGCGTGCCTCCCGGAACCCAGCCCCGTGGCTGGCACGTGGCCAGAGCCCCAGATTCATAGTCTAGCCTCTTGTCATTGCACATCAAAAGACCAGGAGGCTGCCTGATGTAGGACATGCCTTGGACTTCTCCGGGAAGACAGTGCAGGGCAGAAAGGAGGGCCAGAGGGACATTTAAAAGCTGTGGAACTCGAATTTAATCTGTCTTGCCTGGGGCTGATAAAACCTCCTTTGCAGGATTATTATGATCACAAGAGTACCCCAGCACTTATTAGGTACTCAGAAAGTGCCAGTTCCTGCCTCTTTTCCTTCCAGCACAGGCCTCCATCTCCAGGACTCCTAGTGTTCCCTGTGCCTATGCCAGACTTCTGGATCTGGATAGTGTCCATGTCTCTAAAGCTTCTTTCCTCCTTACCTCCCTTAGTCCACACTTGGTTCACTTTTCCGCCATTTTCCTCTCTGATCCGGCTCCCCTGTTTCTTTAAGAGCATTATGTGTATGTCTCCTTGGCACCATACCTTTCCCTCTGCTCCCTGGCTCATGGGGCCAAAGTCAGGGAGCTGCAGGGTTGGCCCTGTGGTCGTGTGAGGGGTCCCTTGACAAAGGCCATCTCAGATGGGCCTGGGATGGCAGTGGGTGTGTGCAATGGGTGCCAGCCATCTCTACTGCTCCCTGGCGCCTCCTTCCTCCTCAGAGAAAATATACATGAGGATCTAGATAGGAGAGACTCAGGAGATTATCCAGATTAGCAGTTCTTGACAATTTGAGAATCTGTGGTCTCTCTCCCCACAGAATGCAAACAGACTGAGTTTGGCAGCAATTTCAGAGATTTTGGTGGACTTCCTTTAAGTCCCTCCATCAACCCTCTGGAGGTTTGTGGACCCCAGACTACAAACTCCTGCCCTGAGCCAATTCTCCCATTTCCTGTTAAGAAAGTGCCGACCCCAGGGTGACAGGCTTGATTAGTTAACAGAGCCCAGATAAGAACTCAGGGGTTCAGGCTCCCATTCCGGTGCTCTCTCCACTCACTGTGGAGCCTCACTCAAGGTCCTGAATTAAAGTGACCCTATTAGTGTTTATTGTTCCCAACACCGGATGGTATTGTAAGGAAGGCAAAATGGCACAGCTCTGTGCAGCTTACAGAGTGATCTCCAACTCAGCCCTTCATTCCACAAACATTTATTAGATGAGAGGGTGCCTGCCACATGCCAAGCACTGGGCCGAGGGCTAGTGCCCCTACCCTCAAGCTGCTCTAGGGAGACAGACAAGCTGAAGTTAACAATGAGACAGTGTGACAACCTTGATGGAGGCTGCGCAGAGTAAAGACCTCACAGGGAGGGGCCCTTGGCCTAGGAAAGAGGTCCTAGAGGAGATGGGTGCTACCTGATCTGGTTCTTGAAGGATGAGTAGGAGTCATTCAGGCAAATGTAGGAACCAGTGCAAAGATATATGAAGTACAAGATTACAGGTCCTGTTTCCTGGCCCTGCAAATAGTGTGATGTACTGAGTGGAGTTTGAAGCTGGAGAGGTGGACAGGATCTGCTTTTCCTGCTGCTCAGGGCCTGCTTTAAGTCATGAACCTGTAAGTAGCGGAACTAGAATTGCAACTCCAGGATCTGCTTTGCCTTAACTCTTAAACTCATGCTCTCCCACTGCTCTACCAGATGACCTCTTTTTTTTTCATGCTCTCTAGAGCAAAGCCTTGAAGACTGGAGGGCCCGGGAAGCTCACCTTAAAATTGATATTATGAAAAAATAATAGACATTTTTGAAGATTGATTTTATCAGCTTTGCCTTAGAATCTACACTCTAAATTAAGGAGGAATTGGGGTAGGTGTATCCTAAAGGCTCTAGAAAATACGACCAGCTAGAGAATGTTGCGTTGTGGGATTGGTACACTAAAAGGCTTCAGGGTGGATTCATGAGTGCCTCAGGTCTGTTTGAGAGTAGCGGGTGGTGGGATCATTTTACTAGACAAAAGAGTAGATTAAAATGATAAGATCAGGTTTGAGTTTAAGATGTGTCTGGGACATGACATCAAGGTGTCTTTGAGAAATTATCTTGGTTCTAGAGATCTGGGATATAGGGACGATGTCTTGGGCTGGAGATGTAAATTCAGGAGTCCTCTGCTTCTTTACTGAGCAGTCCTGCACCCCCTCCCCATGAAGCATTTGTGAATGTGTGTGTGTGGGGGGGGGGGTTGTCACAATGACTGAGGGGCAGACTTCATTCAGTTTACAGCACTGTCCTGCTCAACAAAGTATTGTCCTGGCCAAAGTAGCACCCTGGTGGGAATTTGTAGATGGACGAGCTTGCCTAGGCTGAGCGGGACATGTAGAGTGAGAAGACAGCGCGTGGAGGACATTACCCTGGAGAGAGCCCCACGCTCGGGGGAAGGGGCAGAAAGCTGTCAGTTGAGAAGAGTGACCAGGGATGCCCATGCTGCCTCAGAGATACCTGGGCCTCAACACAGACCCTCCTGGCCCCTCACCACTCCCTCCCGAGAAGGACCCCCAGCACCTCACAGAGAGCCCCCTGACTGCCATAGCGCATCTCTGCCCCCTCCTGTAAGGCAAATAGATAAGTGGTTTGGGATTGGGGGGTGGTGATACTATTAGTAAACCAGGAAGCAACAAGGAGGAACAGTCCTACGGCAGCTTTGGGAGCGAACACCAGTTCTCCGTTCTGTGGGAGAACCAAAATAAATCCAAGATTTCCTGGCCATAGCAGGCTGTGGCCATTTTGGCCAACCAGGGTCAGCGTCCACTGATAGAAATGGTTGTGCCTCGGGAACTCGTGTGAAGGGAGTTGTCTGGGGACAGGCCATTTCTAAAATCTGAAGCAGGATTCGGAAGGGTTCTGAAGCAGGGAGCGAGGGCTCAACCCTGCCCGCTGCTGCCATCCCACCTCGGGTAAGCCCAGGGACCGGCCAACATCCATGGCAGCGGTCTCTGGGGGACATTTGACCTGCGCCTCTTCAAACTGCTGCCATCGTCCACCTGCCAGGAGGGAAACCTAACACCTAGCTTCTTCCTGCCTATGGAGGAAGGCAGGAAGGATTCCCTTTTCTTTCTTGGTGCTGGGGCTGCAGGGAAGGAAAAATTAAATTCCTTGCCTACTATGCAGCTAGTGATCCCCTTGGCCACAGCAAGGGAAGGGCCCTGGCAGCTCCAGTGCTCCCTGGCCTGGGGATTCAGGTCTGCATGATGCCTCGGCTCTGGGCATTTCTAAATTGGGTGGTAAGTCGGAGAGAGTATGCGTGCGCGCGCGCACACACACACACACACACACACACACACTGACTGGTGGTTTATCTTTTATAATGAGGAAAACAAAAATATGAGGGGGAAAAAAAAGACTTTTACTTTTCCGTCCCTAGTTTAAATAGAGCAAGGGAGAGAGGCAGCCAAGCTGATGCATAAAGAGGCAAACAGCCTGTCAGCAAAAACTGTCAGCTCAAAGTGCAGCTCACTGAAGTCCTCTTTAAATGGAAACAGTAACAAAGTCACGAGCCAGGTTGAGGCCCAGAGTGGGGTTTAGTGCTAGCTCTGCTGTTTATAGTTGTGTGACTCGCCAAATTACTTTCTGCTTCAATTTCCCATCTGTATGGTGGGCATGACAGGAGTTCTCATCTCTGGGTTGTGTGAGGGCTAGATGGTGTCAGGGAACAAGAATTCCTGTCCCCTCAAAGGTTCTAGCTGGACCAAGAATCAAATTGACATGAGACAGATTAACAGGAGAAAATCAAATTTTAGGGCGCCTGGGTGGCTCAGTCGTTAAGCGTCTGCCTTCGGCTCAGGTCATGATCCCAGGGTCCTGGGATCGAGTCCCACATCGGGCTCCCTGCTCGGCGGGAAGCCTGCTTCTCCCTCTCCCACTCCCCCTGCTTGTGTTCCCTCTCTCGCTGTGTCTCTCTCTGTCAAATAAATAAATAAAATCTTTAAAAAAAAAAAAAAATCAAATTTTATAGTTTATATGTACAGAGAATCCACACACACATGGAAATGCCAAAGACAGGCAAAATGAGGCCTCTGTGTCATTCTGAACTAAGGAAAAGGGGTTAGAGGCTTGGGACTTCAAAGGGAATGAATGCAATTTGCAGGAAGATCAAAAAGAGGAAATGTTTGGTAAATAAATATTTCCCCTCCCACATAGATGGATTACTCAGATAAAATTTATCTGTGGTCAAGACCCTCCAATTTAGATTCTTCTTTGTAGTTAAGGGTGGGGCAAAAGTTTCTCCTGAGCTTGTAGGACCTTGATTGCCTTCAACTCAAAATAATCCACATGCCAAAATGGCCCATCTTGGAGCAGCCTGCCCTCAATCAGCCCTTACAATGTGATGGTGTCTGTAAAAGGTCCAGCACAGCTAATGACAGGAGGCTAGGGCCTAGGAGAATCAGACATTTAAACCATCTCAGCATAGGGGTGCCTGGCTGGCTCAGAAGAGTACAGGACTCTGGATCTCAGGGTCATGAGTTCAAGCCCCATGTTGGGTGTACAGATTACTTAAATTAAAAAAAAAAACAAAAACAAAAACCATCTCAGCATAAAAAGAGATAAAGACCAAGATCTTCAAATACATGGGCATTTTTTTTTCTTTTGTGTTATGTGGGCATTTTTTTTTTAAAGATTTATTTGAGAGAGTGCATGCGTGAGCAGGGCTAAGGCAGAGAGAGAGAGGGAGAGAAGCAGACTGTCTGCTGAGCGTGGAGCTCTGTGCAGGACTTGATCCCACTGATGTAGTTTTGGAATGTTGGTGAGGCCTGGAGCCAAGGGCCAAGAAAGAATTCTTGAGACGTCTTTGGTGCAAAAAGGGTGATTTTATTAAAGCAACTGGGACAGGACCGTGGGCAGAAAGAGCTACTGCACTGGGGTTGTGAGGAATGGCTGATTATAAACTTGGGAGTTGGGGGAGGTAAGGAAAAATGGAGGTGTCCAAAAGGACTTTCATATGCTAAAGAAGACCCTCAGGATACTGGAGGTCTTGCTATTGTTAAGCTAAGGTAGTTTTTCCCTTAGCAAAGATAGTTGAAAGTTTCCTGGACGAATGTCACACATATCCCACCTAGGAATGGGGGGGGGGGGGGAGAGGTTGGTTGTGGGGTGTCACCTTATGCTTCATCCTCAGCTTGCCTTCTGTTCCCTCATCACCACCACCCTGAGATCATGACCTGAGCCGAAATAGAGTCAGATGCTTAACCGACTGAGCCACCCAGGTGCCCCTATATGGACAATTCTTAACTGAATTATAATAAATGTGGGCCCAGGCAATAATCTTGTATTCATCTGTATTTACCAGTTTAATTACTTTGTGCCTCTTTGGTCAGTTTTGAGAAATCCAGAAGTTCCTTTTGATTGGGAAATGAATTCTATCTGAGTTACTAGTTCATGAAGTTGGGATATAAAACAGATGAGTTTTTCTCCACAGAAGCTGTTTTTGGTGGGGGGGGGGGGGGGGGGGGGGAGGGGGCTTTGTTTTTTTTAATGCTCTAGGTTTCACTTTAAAGGTAAGGGAAACGGAGAGAATTAACATGTTGAGTGCATACTATATTATGGACATCTGCTGGGTGCTTTGATGAAGTGCTTCACAAACTATCCCAGATGAAACGCAGTTTTATTTATATTTTCAGCCATGAGCCAATATGTTTGTATTGCTGTATTTTGATATTGCAGCAATGTCAAAATGTGGTAAATATTTCTAAATGCTGTTTCTGTACATATTGCATCACATGTCAGTAGTAGGCCATCGACCACACTGAGTACACTTTATCTGCCTCACTCCTTTTTAAAAAAAAAATATTTTATCTATTTATTTGAGAGAAAGAGAGAGATCATGAGCAGTGGGGAGGGGTAGAGGGAGAAACAGACTCCCCGCTGAGCAGGGAGCCCCATGAGGGACTCAATTCCAGGACCTTGGGATCATGACCTGAGCCGAAAGCAGACGCTCAACTGACTGAGCCCCCCCGGGCGCCCTATTTGCCTTATTCCTCACAGCTCTGCCACAATTCAGGCGCCAGCATCTGGCCAGGGAGAAGAAAGGAACAACGCAGCCCCCGTTTCCAGGGGGCTGAACACTGGGTTCGGGATGGGGTATAATCAGATTTTTGTTTTGTGATGTAGGGGAGGAAAAAGAATTTTCTCCCTGTGCTTCTAGGTTCTTGGCTGAGACCCCTTGTAATAGAAGATTAACAAGAGAAAAAGAAACAAGTTTAATAATGTGTACTTTCTGTACCTATGGGAGGTATGGTGAGAACTGAGTAATTTCATGAAATGGCCCAAGGTACCACCTTAAGTACCATTTCCAGCTAAAGACAAAACATATTTAGGAGGCAAGAGGCACCTGGGATGATTCCAAGCTCCCACAGAGAGTTCTTCCTGAAGTATTTCCATGATTGATTCAGGGAGGTGGGGTGAGACCCGGAGGGGATGGACGGGGTTGGGGGGGGGCATATGTATGTGATGTATTTCTGACTGGAAGTGAAAAAGGCTGGAAACCCGACGTAACTACAGGAAAGAATAGTTACCTCCACTCCCCTTTATCCCTTTGTTACTGTCAATCACAGAAAGGTAAGAAGTCCTGTTCAGGAAACCATGACTATGCCTGATGACAAAACTTTGGGGATGAAAGGGCTGTGGGGGTAAAAGTGAAAGCTAGGGATCTCAGGGGAGCTAAGAAACTGGTAGATGAAGAATAGGGTGCATGAAAGAATATCATCACCGAAATCTGAGACAGAAAAGGAGATTAAGTAAACAGAGGACTGTGGCCAGCGTCATTCCAAGGAGCTACAAAGAAAAGCAAGGTGTTTTTTTAGTAACCATGCTGCGATAACTTTCTAAAACATCATCTCCACAGCCATGCTTAGGATAACATTTACAGACTTAAGGGCTGATCTTAACACGGTCCTGTGCTTCTGCGGCATGTCTCCTGCAGAGAGCGGAGTCAGGAGCCGAGCTGAGGTGTAAGGGTGGTTAGAGACAGCAAGAAACAACGAAAAGAAGTTGGTTTGCAGGGAGAGGTATTTAAGTTCTCCATAATGTGCAATCAGCCACTAAGGAAAAGCCAGGCTGTCTGCACAGCACCCTCTAGTGTCTAGGAATGTCACTGCAGCTTTGGGGGGGTGGAAGGGCCAAAGTTGGCCGCTCTGCCCCTCCAGCAAATGTTTACAGTAGTAATCGCTAGTGACCCAGGGCCTACTTGGTGTGCCCAGCTGTTGATTTGAGCTTGATTCTTACCCCTTCTCCACCCCTAAATGGAGCTGCCTACTAGAGCCTTTACTGGGAAGGACAGCGTTCTGTTCCATGTTTGAAATAAAGGCCTCAGTCTTCAGTTTCAACTAAACTGCAGTTTAAAATTCCACCCAGTTTAAGAGAAACATAACTTTATACAGCAATCCCTGATGTTGGGTAATGTCAGAGATGGGACCAGCAACTTTGAGAAGGGTTTTGGTGACAGCCGGCTGTCCTGAATTGTCCATTTCTAGATGGATTCCCTCCCCCCGACCCCCTCCTTCCTTCCTTTCACATGTAGCCAGTTTAAATTACTAATAGATGAAAAACTGCCTTGACACCTTTTCCCCACCTCAAGCGGCTTTGGATATAACTCCACCAGTGACCTTAGTGCTACGATGGGCAGATCACTACATCTCCCTGTCCTTCAGTTTCATCATGTGGAAAATGGAATAATAATAGAAGGTATCACATAGGGTCGTCATGAGGATGAACCGAGGCGATGGACATACAGCACTTAGCCCAGGACCTGGTAGAAAAAAGCTGGTAGTGTTTGCTAATCAGCATTAGCATTGTCACTCTGGGCTTTGTTCCACTGGGGACAAGCAGGTCAAATTAGCATCAAGCTACTTCAACAGAAAGGCCAGTAATCTGAGGGGAGCGAGAACCGCAGACCTTCCTCGGGGTCTCTTATGGAGACTGGGTGTGTAGCAAGTGCATGCTCCCCCATGTTTGAGGCAGTGCACTGTGCCTGGTCACTGAAGAGACTGAAGCCATGGTCGTTGGCATCAGGGTTATTTTGTTAGCAAAAAAGCCCTGGTGTCATTTACTGCTACCTGTTAAAGCATCTGGGGGAGGCTTTCTGAAGGAGGCAAGCTTGGAGCAGTGCCCCTCCCAGAGTGCTCTGCGTGGGCCCCAGCCCCAACCTTCTCCTCACCTGTCTGCCTGCTCCTTGCATCGCCCTGGAAGGAGAAAAGGCATATTCCACCCTTGGGGTGCAGTGGGGTGCAGTGAGGCAGGCCGGGGAATCAGGTTTAGTCTTGGCTTAACTACTCTGTGGCGGTATGACTTTGACCAACTTATTCCACTTCGAAGCCTCGGGTTTCTCGTCTGCACACTGTGGGCCATGTGCCATGATGTGTTTAAAGCCAGAACATTGTCTGGTAATGTAGTTGGTACAGTGAACGTTTCACCTTCCTTCCTTTTCTTGGCTGCCTTCAAAGAATTCATAAAATGAACGCTTGGATCTGGCCACTCACTGCCCTGCCTTCTGATCACCATGAATTGCTCAGCTCGTTGGCAATGGGAAGAAGAGTTAGTTAATAATAATACTAGCCATGAATGCCAGAATAGCTCAGATTGCCTTTTGAACCCGGAGAGTGGCCAAAATGCAGGTCCTCTGTGTTCCCAAAGGGCCTGTAAAACTCCACATGGGAGGTCTCAGAAGAGAGGGCTGAGCGCTGGTCCGTCCGTGTGCTGATGTCAAGGGAAGAGTGGCAGCACGCACTCTCTCCAACCTTGTCTAGAGGTCAAAGCCCTCACATGCAACTACCAGATACCTTCACCCTTTTCCCTGTAAGAGTTTCCCAGACCAAACAAATCTGTATCTTAAGAATGTGGTTTTTGAGAAAGGAAGGATCTGATATGGAAGGCAGTCCAAACGTCCTTTCTGCCTAGGGGAGCATTTAGTACCCTTTTTTATCAGTCTAGGGCAAATGGCACCGGGAGGTGGGGTGGGGTGAAGTCAGGAATCAGAGGCAGCACGATTTAGTGGGCCCCCTCAGGCATCCACCCAGCTGCGATATGGCCTGAGCCTATGTTCATTCTAAGAAGAAATATTTGAATGGAACTCCACGTTGACTAAACAATTGAAAATATTCATAAGGGAAAGTTATTATGCATGCTAAATGATTTTTCTATTTTTATTTCCTCTAGGAGAACTATCCTATCCCTGAACCAGGCCCAAATGGTAGGTCCTTGGGATACTCGACTTACATTTTATTGTTTCTTATTACTTACCCTGAAGACACCTGGGCATTGCTCGCTTACCCCACTTTTCCTACCGTTTATGACTTTGCCTCCAATTAAAAACTATCTTTCTGTTAGGCTGTCAACCTCGTCTGTTATCCACGACACGACTGGATAGATTCAACTTGACTGCCACATGAAATAAACAGTGATGGAGTCAGCAGAAGACTTACCATATCAGACTGCTGACTTGTCCCAGAGTTTTTGACATAAAATATCTTTCTGTTCCAAAGGCAGAGTTGTTCCTCATTTGACCTAACCTAGAGTTGGGTTACTCTATCTACCATAAGCTGCTATTCGGGTGGCCAAATCCCCCCCTAACCCTAACCCGAGCTTTGAAAATGAGTGAGTCGACAGAGCTTAATTTCAGAAAGAAAGAGAAATCAGAATCAGAAAGAGAGGGTCACTATAGGAAGACTGGGACCTTCTGTCCAGTGAGGATGGGAGGGGCCGCATGGAGTGCGGCCCCACAGTCCTGATCAACCAGGCACAGACAGTGGGTGAGTGCTCTGGGGCAGGCTTCCTGCCACCTTTGTTCCAGTGCTCTGGCCTCTCACTGGGCAAGCCTGTAAGGCCCAGCTGACAAGCACATCTCCTGGAGTGATGTGTGTACCTGGGGAAGTCATGCCCCCTGTTGGCTGGGGCAGATACCTGCTGACAGTTTTCCAATCCCTCCCATCCCTGGAGTCCCACTTCATAATCTGCAGGACTCTGAAGTGAGGCTGAGAGCAAGGGGAAGAGTGTCTATAGATAACTGCTCCCATACCCAGCCACTCGGGTCTCCTCTCTGTCCTTGGTGAGTTGGGGATGTGCTTCCCCACCTCACCCCAGAACTGTAGCTTCTGTGCGAACTTCAGATTGAAGGCAGCTTTCCTGGAGCCTCCAGAGCTTTGCTACTCAAAGGTCAGCTAGCTTATTGATTTATAGTGATAAGCATAAAGACAATAGCTGTTTCTATCAGTGTTCAACACGTAATGTATATTTAGGGCTTAAGCATTTTCACCAAGATATCATGTTCAGAGAAGTGAAAGAGGCCCCTCACTGTGTCCTGAAAAGTTGGTATTGATTCTAGAAGTAGCCAAACAAGGGCTGTCTTGGACTCAAAGGACCCTGGTACTGTTTCTCTCTCTGACGCAGCATTCTGCTCTTACTTTCTTGTCTCTTGCTGCCCTTGAATTTGGAAGGGGAAATTATGGTAAATTTCAGCTAGCATCCTAGCAAGTCAAACTTAATCTCTTATTACAAATTGGTAACTTTTAAGAGAGGAAACTCAGATAATTTCCTCTACCTTGATCTCAGTCTTCACCCTGCTGTACCCTGCCATTTCTTACTCTGTCACCAAGGCCAAGGACAGAGAAGGTTCTACGGAGCCACACCTGGGGTGGATGGCTGGTGATTTGTGGCAAGGGCAGGGTGTAAGACACTTGAATGCACAGCAGAGTTTTAGGTCTCTTTGTCTTTCTAAGGCAGAGCTTTTTCTCAGGGAGATACTTGCAACATGGTCACCTTAGTCAGACTAGGCCAGTAATCCTTTAGCACTTACTTTAGCAAAGGGGCTCAGTAGCGTCATTATTTCTAACTTGGAAAACTGACAACAACAATACCAACAAATCTCACTTATTCAAACCTGTGAAGGGGAAATACCCTTTGAAACCTTTGGATGGTTTAAATTAAAGGTACACCTTTAAACAAAACAACAGGCATGAAGAACAAGAGAGTTCACAAAGTGTTGCCAAGCCTAGATTTTGCCAGGCTTTCTCTCATGATAGATAAGAATCAGGCATAGCATATTAATTGTGTGGAATCAGTTATCTCCTAGAAAACAGTTTTTCCCTTAGATGGCTGATACATTTTTTCCTATTAATAATATCTTGTTTATGCAGTGTGTGAGAGTTCTCCAGAGAGACGGAACCTAGAAAGAGAGGAGAAAGATTTGTTACATAGATTTATTTATATATAGGTTTATTATATATGTCTATAGAGAGAGGGCTGGGGGAGATTTATTTTAAGGAATTGGCTCATGTGATTGTGAGGACTGGCAAGTCTGAAATTCATAGGGCTGACCAGCAAGCTGGAAATTAGGTAAAAGTTGATGCTTCAATCTTGGAGGATTCCTTCTTCAGGAAACCTCAGTCTTTTCTCCTAGGGCCTTCAACTGATTGGATGGGGCCCACCCACATTAGGCAGAGTAATCTGCTTTATTTGAGAGAGAGATAGCGAGAGAGAGAGAGAGAGAGTGAGCATGAGCAGGGGGAGGGGCAGAGGGAGAGGGAGAAGCAGGCTGAGCAGGGAGCCCGACACGGGCCTCGATCCCAGGACCCTGGGATCATGACCTGAGCTGACGGCAGACGCTTAACCGACAGATCCACCCAGGCGCCCCGACAGCTACTGTTTGACCAAACAACTGAGCACCATAGCCTAGCTGAGTTGACACATAGCATTAACCCTCAAAGGCAACTATTTCGCTCTATGGAAGCTTTCTTGGCTTACAAGCCTTAATTGGTGTTGCTGGTTAGCTTGTTTTCCTCTGTGGTCTAAATATTGTACCTGCCCTTTGAAACCAAGCCAGAGGGTTGGTTTTCCTGTCCTGAGGGGAAGCATGGTGGCGCCTCAGACTGCAGAGGGGTCGTTCCTCCCCTCACTTGTTCTCTCCTTCCTCTTATCAGAAGTGCTGCTGAAGATGCATTCCGTTGGGATCTGCGGCTCCGATGTCCACTACTGGCAGCATGGTCGAATTGGGGATTTTATTGTGGAAAAGCCAATGGTGCTGGGACATGAAGCTTCAGGGACAGTCGTACAAGTGGGATCACTGGTCAAGCACCTAAAACCAGGTCAGCAAAACCCTTCAACTAACTGATTTATTTATTCCTCAACATAAATGAATATTTGTGTGTACTTTCTTGGGGCCGGGCCCTCTGTTAAACCTGGGGGGGTTTACAGCAGTGAGCAGGACAGTCTCCATTTCTACACACAGGGACTGTAACCTTCCACGGAGGAAGACAGGTCTGGGACACACATACAGTTACTTAATTACCGTTGTGTTGAGGGCAACAGAGAATAGCGATGCGATCAGTGTCTTCTAACCAGATCCCTGGCTCTTCTGAGGAAGGAACAATTAATCCGACATCTGAAGGCGTGGAGGGGTAAGCCAGGTAAAGGGGTAGGGCAAATGTTCCAGGCATAGGAACCACAAACTGCCTCCACCTGCTGAGAAACAGGGTCTTGGATACAGTCTTTGATCTTACTGGATGACTGGAAAACCACCAATACTTTTCTAGATTTGCTTACTTCATTCTCTTGGAGGGAGGAAATCTCAGCTGTGGCAGCCTGCGATGTTACCCAACACAGTGAATTAAATCCCAGCTGTGTGACACGGCCAGCCATTGACTTTATCCTTCCTTTGCTGAGGAGAACACTGTACATCCTGGAGAGGTCATCAGATTATTCGAGACAAGGAGAAGTTTGGCGGGAGACGCCATTCTGTGTCAGTTATAAGGCTCTCTGAGCGCAGCTACACGAAGAGGAACGACCCAGCCCTGAAGAAGCTGGACTTGTGTTTCCCTGAGGAACATTGTCAGGCCCTCCATTCATCCTGAATGGAAGTCGAGGCCGCCCCTGAGGTTTTGTGGAGTTATCCCAAAGAGGAAGATTCATAGTTTCCAATAGCCACTGATTGGTTCTTACCTGTGGGACGAGATCTCTTAATATTAGTCATAACAGAGTGGGGTTCTTTAAATTTAAGTTATAATAAGTGCTTAGATACAGAAAAATGAGAAGATCCAATCCCTGGATACTTTGATCTAGTTGGGGAGATCAGACGTCAGGACATACATAAATACCAGTAATTAGAGAATAAGACCATAGTGAGCTATCAGGTGTGAAAAAGAATAGGCTCTGGCAGTTCAAGGAAAGGGCATTTGTTGTGGGCAGAGGTGTTTAAAGAAGGTTCATGGAAGAGACAGGTCTTTGAGCTGGACATTTAACAATAATAAGGCAGCTAATACTCATTGATTTACTATTTGTTAGTCTCCATGTTAAATATTTGCATGTATAATTATGTATTTCACTGTTGAAACAACTCTGAGGTAGGCATTATTTTCTTCCTTAGCAAATGAAGAAAGCGAAACATGGTGACTGCCCAGGGTCACAAACTAGCGAATCTCAAGCTGGGGTACCGACCTTGGTCTTTCTGACTCTAAAGCAAGTGCTCAGAACCCCTGGGCTGTCCAGCAGCTGGAGACCTGAGAACGGTTTTGTATTTGAGTTAGTGAAGAGGTCAGAAGCGAATATTCTGGTTAAGAGGAACAGAGTAATAAAATTACAGAAGCAAGTGTAACATATCTGGGGTGCTAATAATTCTATGCTGTTCAGAGTAGAGGTTCTGTGTTGGGGAGTTAGTGGAGATGTTAAAAATGCATAATCTGTGTAAAAGTCCCTCTTCAAAAAGCACTCTTCAACTGTGAGTTTATTATTATATTATTATAATGTAATCATTAGAAGACAAAACTGAGGCATACAAAACTCCACCTGATTGTGAAGAATCTTGAATGCTAGCCTGAAGAAGTCATTGTCCATGGTAGAATGTAATTTGGAACAAGGGCTGCAGAGAAAGCGGAGAGGTACACACACAGGTGGAGCAACACATTTTGGTGGTTGCAGGGATTTCTGTAGATCCTTTTTTTAAAGATTTTATTTATTTATTTCTCAGAGAGAGAGAGAGAGAGTACAAGCAAGGGGAGCAGCAGAGGGAGAAGCAGGCTCCCCACTGCGCAGGGAGCCAGATACGGGACTTGATCCCAGGACCCTGGGACCATGACCTGAGCCAAAGGCAGACGCTTTACCAACTGAGCCACCCAGGCGTTCCTAGAACACAAAATTTTTATTGAAGTGTTTCATATGCTGATTTGGACTGAAAGGTCTAATCAACTAGTCTAGAAAGAAGAAAAGCACTCACTGAGTAGTTCTTAACATTTGTTTCTAAAGTTTTAACATAAATCTTAAAGAATCAATAAATCTAAGGCATGGAAGAATTCCTAACTTATATACAATCTGGCTCTCTATCTTATAGTGTGAATTTCCTGTTCAGTAACACCAGCTCAGATAGTTATAATAAACACAATATAAATAGTTAATACTACTTACATGACTACTATCATCACTGCCACCACTACTGTTAAGGAGCGCTCACTATGTACCAGGACTCTGCGCTCTTCTGTGGGTAGTTTTAACACAAAAAGACATAAAAATAACTTAACATGTATCTGTTTAGTAAAGGGCAAACCTCCCACGGGTGACATGCATCAGGCTAAGGAGGGCCCCAGCTCCACTTACACACCCCTCTGGGGGTAGGGGGTGAGGATTGACTGGGAAGGGACACAAAGGAAGGAATTTCCAAGGTAGTAGTAATGTCCTGTATCATGATAGGGGTTCATATTACACAGGTGAGTACATTTATCAAAATTCATCTAGGGGCGCCTGGGTGGCTCAGTCATTAAGCGTCTGCCTTCAGCTTGGGTCGTGATCCCAGGGTCCTGGGATCGAGCCCCGCATCGGGCTCCCTGCTCCGCGGGAAGCCTGCTTCTCCCTCTCCCACTCCCCCGCTTGTGTTCCCTCTCTCGCTGTCTGTCTCTCTGTCAAATAAATAAAATCTTAAAAAAAAAATTCATCTAGTGATCCATGTAAGATTGTGCATTTTATCAATACCTAAATTTTACCTTAAAAGAGAACCAGAGACAAGTATTGAACTCTGGTTAACGATATGCAGGCTGAGGTATTTAAGCGTGGCGTATACTAATGGCTACATCCTACTTGGGAATGCATCAGGAAAGAAGATGGGGCGATGGACAGAGGAGAAATGGATAGGTGGGATGGATGGGTAAATATGTGATGAAGCGAATTAGCCCCATAGTAATTGAAGAATCAAAGCGGAGGAAGTCTGGGTATTCACTGTACAGTTCTTTCAACTTTGATGCATGTTGGAAAATTTCCATAATGGAAAGATAGAAGAGCACTTCTAAGGCTGGGTTTCCAAGCAGGCGCAGTGAGACAGAGGGGAAGGACGCTAGTTCACAAGCCTGAATGTTATTCTTCACTGGAGTCTCAGGCCTCTGTGGGTCATTTGCCCAAGCCAGTCTGTTAACCCATGGATCCGTCAATTCCTAGTTACTGTCTAAATACAACCAAACTGAACATAAGACACACCATAATTGGTGGCTCTTGTGTTTGTAAAGGCCTTGCCCCATATTTTCAAAGCAGGTGAAGGAAAAAAAGTCTGCGAACCCCACACAGCAGCTTGAGATGGGTCCTGGCTTGCCTTGGATTTGGGGCTGGTTCTCTGTTTCCCAAGCTGGGAAGTGGTTGTGCAGCTGAGGGGAGAGGGGGTTGGCTTGCTCCATGAGTGGGTGAACGGCAGGCCAAACCAGTCTGTGGAGAAGTATGCTGGTCACTCTCTCCCAGAGTGTAAGTCTGTGCTGCATCCCGAGTTTTCTGTGGCAGCTCTACCGGGTTGGGCTTGTCTGGGGCGCCCTGGATCCCAGGTAGGGGGGTGGCTCATTGGGCCAGAGTCCCCTGTTGGCACCTGCCCAGGAGCTCGTGCCCCTTCACAGAAGCTCTGCCCCTGCTCGCGTTTTCCTCTTCAGGGGATCGTGTTGCCATCGAGCCTGGTGCTCTGCGAGAAATGGATGAATTCTGCAAGATTGGCCGGTACAATCTGTCGCCATCCATCTTCTTCTGTGCCACGCCCCCTGATGACGGGAACCTCTGCCGGTTTTATAAGCACAACGCTGACTTCTGCTACAAGTTAGTGCCCGAGGCCCAGCCCGGCCACCTGGGACCTCTCCCCACTCCATTTGGTTGGGGTTCTTTCTTCTAGTTTCCTGTGGTGATTTCTTTGTTCTTTTTATTTTTAGCTCATAATTCCAGACATGAAGCATCCCCTCGACAGGCCCTTCTTGGTGGCATCGAGGGAAGGTAGCTTGCCTAGGGCTGAGACTGACTCACAGTACTGGGTTTAGTCTTTGAGTTGAAGCTCCCCTCACCTAGGACAACAGTAGAAAATTGTTGCGAACTCACTCACTCCCCTCCAGCTATCCTGCACATAACCTACTGTGGTTTGTCCTCTATTACTGGTTTCCAAGGCATCTCCCAGGAAAGAGAACTTATTACAGCAGTGACCCTGGTCACAACACCAGTAACAACAGCCACTGGGGTTTACTGAGGAAGCGTGGCCTGGAGCCAGCGTGTGAGCTCTGGGACCCTGGATCCACTCCCTCCTAGTGAGTGACGTCCCCTTCCGCTGCTTCGGTCTCATTTAGTCAGCTGAAGACCCAATAAGGCAATGCATGTGGAGTCACAATTGTCAGTACTCCGTGCCTGGCCTTGTGCTCGTCAGTGCTTTGCAGGCTTTATCTGACTTAACCTTCATAAGAACAGTGGTGAGGTGGGCACCAGTGTAGCACTTTTGTGCAGGGGTGCAGAGGCCGGACGGAGGAGGCTAATTGGGCACGCAGCAGAGCCAGGAGGCAAGCTGGGGCAGCCATGAGTCTTAAGTTCCTGCCCTGTGCTCACTACCCTATCCCAACTCTCCATATGGTTTTGGGGGGAGAACTCGTATCCGGCAGAAGCAAAGTGTTGCCCCTTCTGCACAGGTCCCAGCCCATGGAGCCGTGGATGCTGATGTGCCACTTGCCTTCTGGCCTTCTGACAGGTGTGTTTTCCTCCATCCCGGCCCGGCCCCAGCTGTGGCTCTGTTGGCCAGGATGGGGCTTGCCTGAAGGAGGCCAGGTGCCAGTCACAGGGGCAGTCTGACAGATCTGAGTTTTCTAGTGCCCCCTGGAAGCCTTGAGAGAGTCACAGGCCAGACCTCGTGATGGGTTTAAGTCAACACCTAACTGCTCTAGGAGAAAGCAGGTTACCTGGGTAGAGTCCACCTTTCAGCAAGTGGTTCCTGAACCAGCCCACGTTGTCTGGGCCCTTTCCAAGTTGAGGCACCAAACAAGGTTTTCGTGAGAGGCAGAAAAGCAAAATGGTAAAGTTGAAGACTAAGCGCTGGTCTGCGCCTTCTACCAACGGTGTGACCTTCAGCGAGTTAAACTTTGTAACCTAACGTCCTTGCCTGGAAAATGGAGATGATAATAGCACCGATATGTTGAAATGCATAGAATTATTGACAGAATTCAATGAGAAAAGCATTTCAAGTATTCAGCACGAGGCCTGGCACATAGTAGGTGCTCAGTAAATGGGGCCATGCTATGGCATAGCCATGGCCTTGTGTCTGGGGGATAGGTACAGGTTAGGTCTGAAAGGAAGCCTTGCACTGGGGTTGGGAGGATGGGGTTTGTAGGGCATGGTGGGGGAGGGTGTGTTCTGTTGGCAATGTTAATGGGAGGGTTGAGGAGGGGACAGGCAACCCCCCACCTCTCCTTTCCTCCCAGGGTGCTTTCTGCTCATGTCCGCACACCAGCCTTGGACCCACGCCCTTCTCTCTGGTTTCTTTGTGAGGATTCCTGTACTGCCACGGCCTTTTTATTTTCCTACCCACCTTATTTTCTTCCTTTTTATCTTCCTGTTTCCCCCTTGGCTTCTTGATCATCCTCTACCCTTTAGTTATTCCCTCAACCCTATTGTGAAAACCACCAAGTTGTCTTATTCTCTGGTGTTTATAAAGTCATGATTAATTGGAGCTGAGAAGAAACTTAGGGTGCTCTCATCCTCCCTCTCCCTCAATCCTCACCGAATAAGGTCGGGGAAGGAGGACCCAGTGACTGTCCAAAGATCAGTGGCAAAGGCGCTGGGCCTAGGACTCTGCCTGGTGCTTCTGCCTCGTCAGTAGCATAATCTCTCCATCACAATCTTCCATCATCGCCATTCCAATCCCATTTTTCCTGGGTGTTCTCCTGCCAAGGGGAAATCAGAGCGAAGGTGAGAGGAACGCACCAGTCCTGACCAAAGGCCACCCTCCGCTCAGAGCCCATACAAGCTTCGGGGGAATCCCAGATGTGAAGGGGCAGGCTAGTCTGAGAGTGGTTGGCGGTTCCTTGGGAGAATTTGGGAGTCTTCATTATTTCATTTCAAACTTTTGTCCCTTTTATAGAGTTGATGGGGTGGGTGGTGTGGGTAGAAGGGGTGATGGCGGCAATCTGAGCAGGAGAGGACTGAAGTGGGAGGATTGTGGGAGAAAAGCAGAGGGGTGGGGGGGGCAGGGAGAAGGCAGGGCAGCAGGCAGGCCGACTTCGGGCCTCATTATTCTGACACATCACGGGAATGAGCACTTGGCTTGGCTGCCACCTTTCTTTCTTTTTGGAACTTGAGGAATTTTATGTTCTAGCATGTGGAGGTTTGGGGCACTGAATAAAAATACCGGACAGTGAGGACCATGCAGAAATGAGATATCCACAGAGCCACTTGTACTAGGAGGCAGCTAATATGGGGCAGGCGGGATGTGGAAGGAGGAGACCTGGCTTCAAGTCTTGCTTTTCTACTCATTAGCCTTGTAACCTTGGGCAAGTCTCTGAACGTCATTGGGCTTCAGTTTCCTCTTCTGTAGAATAAAAGTAAAAATAAAGCCCTTCCTTCCTTCCTGACAAGGTCATGGTGAGGATCAAATGAGATAATGGATGAAAAAGCCCTCTAATCTGTAAAGCCTTATGCAAATGTTTGCTGTCATCATCAGTGGGATGGGTAATAGGGTCAAGTGGACACAGTGAAAACCAAGAACCCGGTGGTGAAGGTGACACAACATTTAATCATCTGCCTGGAAGACAGGTCCTTTTCCCATCATGACCGGTCCAGGGACAGCCAGGCAGCTGCTGCCATCAAATGTGGTTCTTCTGGAACATACCATACAGGGACAACAGAGTGACACCAGCTTCTAAATCACTGTTCTGCAAAGCTGCTGATAGTTGGGATTGTTTGCTGAGGTGAAACCAGAAAGGCTGTATGTTAAGTTTGAGAAGCAGATGAAATGCTGGCATGTGGTTATATTAAACTCTTGTTAGATGAACTTCTCATTATTTATTAATGACAGCCACACCATACCTTGTCTTGGACAACATGTTAAAGAAAACATAATGTGTTCACATTCACCGAAGTGATTTGTCCAAAGAAAACCATTTTCAGAGGAGGGCAGTGTGGCCTGGGCTCTGGAATCAGGCGTATCTGGTTTCCATTTCAAATCCTTCGAGCCTCTTACTAGTTTTGAACCAAAGTCATTTAATTCTCCCAAGGCTTTGTTTCCTTGTCTGTAAAATGGGAATATTAGTACCTACCCCGGAACTCTTCCAAGGATTTGTGTGAGTGAATATATGTAAACTGCTTAGCACATAAATAAATGCTCAATAAATATTAGCTCTTGTTATTATTAACCCAGAGGGACTAACTGAGTGTGTTGAATGACACCCCAGGCTTCCTGATAATGTCACCTTTGAAGAAGGGGCCCTGATTGAACCCCTGTCTGTGGGGATCCATGCCTGCCGGCGAGCTGGAGTCACCCTGGGGAACAAGGTCTTTGTGTGTGGAGCTGGTAAGAAAGATGACACCCTGGTTATGAGTTCATTGAAGGGGAATGTGGAGATCCCTCTGCCCATCTCATTCCCTCTCCAATGGCTGAAATTGAAATTGGTCCTAGACTCTTTCTAGGCGGGGGAGGGTTACATGTCCCTTTCCCTCGGTGACCAACACTTTGCTAAATAAACCGTCTGCAGACATAATAGTAACTCAGGTTATTTCCCAGGCAACATAACCCTTTTGGTCATTTAAAGAATGCAATTTGGAATTATTTTTTAACTCGGCAGGAAACGAGGGACATATTTTTGGTAGTAAAGGGAAGGGCAACTTTTGGAACTCTCAAATCATACCAGAGAAGTGGTCTCCCGGTCCATCCAGGAATGAGGTGTCGTGGCCAGTGGAAGGAATGGAGTCCGGCTCACTGTGAGCCAGCACTCTTGCTTGTTGGGTTCGCGGGTGGCTGCCTTCTTTCCTTCCCTGCTTCCAGCCACCCAAACAAACCTTAGCAGCCTCAGACTGAAACATTCTAGGTGTCTAATGCTAGTGACACAGACAGCATGCTCATGCTCCTTACCGATGTGATCTGGTGTTCCTCATACACTTTTTTTAGGTATAATTAACATATAACATTACATTAGTTTCAGATGTACAATGTAATGATTTGATATTCATATATATGACAAAATGATCACCATAATAAGTCCAGTTATCATCTGTCACTATACATAGTTACAAAGTGTTTTTTTCCTGCAATAAGAACTTTTTAAGATCTACTCTTAGCAACTGTCAAATATGCAATGTGGTATCATTAATTATAATCACCACACTGTACATTATATCCCCGTGATTTATTTTATAACTGGAAGTTTGTACCTTTTGACCCTCTTCCCCCTATTTCACTCATCTCTCACCACCCCCCTCGGGCAACCAATCTGTACTCTGTATCTGTGAGCTTTGTGGCTTCATTTTGTTTTTTTAAATTCCACATGTTTGTGAGATCATACGGTATTTGTCTTTGTCTGTCTCACTTACCGCACTTAGCATAATGCCCTCAAAGTCCATGCATGTCACAAATGGCAAGATTTCCTTTTATGGCTGAATGATATTCCACCGTGTACATATATACCACATTTTCTTTGTATCTTCATCCATGGGTGGACACTTAGGTTGTTTCCATATCTTGGCTATTGTAAGTAATGGTGCAATGAACATGGGGGTACATATATCTTTTTGAGATAGTGTTTTTCATTTTCTTCAAATAAATCCTCAGAAGTGGAATTATTTGGCTCATATGGTAGTTCTATTTTTAATTTTGTGAGGACTCTCCATGTTGTTCCCCATAGTGGTTGGAAATTTACATTCCTACCAAGAGTGCATGAGGGTTCCCTTTTCTCCACATCCTCTGCAACACTTGTTATTTCGTGTCTTTGTGTCTTTTTAATAGTAGCCATTCTGACAGGTGTGAGCTGATATCTCATTGTGGTTTTGATTTGTATTTCCCTGATGATTAGTGATGTCGAGCACCTTTCCATGTGCCTGTTGGCCATCTGCATGTCTGCTTTGGGAAGGTGTCTGCTTAAGCGTGCCTGGCTGACTCAGTCAGTAGAGCATGCACATTGGGTGTAGAGATTACTTTAAAAAAAAAAAGAAAATGTCTACAGATCCTTGGCCATTTTTAAAATTAGATTGCTTGGTTTTTTTCTATTGAGTTGTAGGAGTTCTTTATATATTTTTTGGATATTAACCTCTTATCAGATATGATTTGCAAATATTTTTTTTCATTTGGTCAGTTGACTGTTTCATTTTGTTGATGGTTTTCTCGGCTGTGCAGAAGCTTTTTAGTTTGATGTGGTCCCACGTGTTTATTTCTGCTTTTGTTAGAAAGCGTTTGCCTTTGGGCTTAAATCCAAAAAATCATGTCGAGGCTGATGTCAAGGAGCTTATGGTCTGTTTTCTTCTAGGAGTTTTATGGTTTTAGGTCTTGATGTTCAAGTCTTTAATCCATTTTGAGTTAGTCCTCATACATTTTTCAGGACTGATTTTGACAGGGCCAAATAAATGACTACAGGGCTTTCTAAGAGAGGTGATGGGTATAGAACAGACTTGCCTCAATGAGCTAACACAGTGTAGTGTTCAAGTGACATATCTATGTTAAATCCACATAAGTAATACCTTTTCGACATAGAAAAAGAAGTCACACATCCCACATGTGTACATACACGCAGAGAGATTCACCCATAGCTCCATCACCTATCAGCCTGAGAGAACCACTGTAAATATTTTGATGTAGAATCTTTCAGGTTTTTCTAAAATGAGATCATGCTAAACACGCTTTATTTTATCTTTTATAAAGACAAAAATCAATATATTATGAACATCTTTCCATGACACTAGATAAGAGAGTTATGACACGATTTTTAAGAGCTATGTGGTACCCCACTGTAGTTTGTTTAGCTAATCACCTCTGTTGATCATTTCACGTATGTTCCAGTGTTTTGATTTTGGGGGGAACTCACAAAATTATTTTCAAAGGCACTGACAAAAAGCCAATCCTCAAAGATAATCTGCATAGCTTCATTTTGTGGGTCTGGTTTTTTGTGTATTAAAACTGTGTCATCTAGCATGCAGATTCTGTGGGAAGCAGGTGGTCTCTGGGCTGATTTTTTAGGCACCTGAACAACTTAGAGCTGCTTGAGAAGCTGGGTCAACCCAGGGAGCCAGTTCACTTAATGACACCCGCCAAGATAGTTCTTAGAGGGCACCTGTAAAGGATGTGTCTCTCCTTGGGGAGATGTGATGGACAGTAAGAAGGTAGGGGTCAAAGAGAGAACAGGACAATGTATCCAGACCTTCTGAGACATCTTATTCTCTTAACAAATATATGTTTCTGGATGCCTGGGTGGCTCAGTCGTTAAGCGTCTGCCTTCAGCTCAGGTCATGATCCCAGAGTCCTGGGATCGAGTCCCACATCGGGCTCCCTCCTCGAGGGGAAGCCTGCTTCTCCCTCTCCCACTCCCGCTGCTTGTGTTCCTGCTCTCGCTATCTCTGTCTCTGTCAAATAAATAAATAAAATCTTTAAAAAAAAACAAAAACAAATATATGTTTCCTTGAGCCCTCTGGTTCTTTGACATTACCCCAAGCAGTGTCCAAGAGTAAATGGCAAATTTCTACCTCTGAGGTCTGAGAGAATTAAATAGAACTCAGCACTAGGAGCAAAATTTCATGTAGAGAACAGTTCTTCATATAGTCATTTACTTATGTATTCGAACAGCTGTTAAGGTCTCACTATGTGTCAGCACTGGGATAGACGCTAGAGGTGCACAAAAGATGTGGTTCCTGTCCATGGCCTGGACAAGAGGGGGAGAGCTGCTGTTTAATATTGCACAAACATCTCCCATTTTCTGCTTTATTTAGGGCCGATAGGACTGGTCACTCTGATCGTGGCCAAGGCAATGGGTGCAGCTCAAGTGCTGGTGACTGGTAAGAAGGTTTTCTTTTTAAATCTTCTTGAAGAGGGCGTGCCTGCCTGGCTCAGTCGTTAAGCGGCTGCCTTCGGCTCAGGTCATGTTCGCTCCTCAGAGTCCTGGGATCGAGTCCCGAGTCGGGCTCCCTGCTCAGTGGGAAACCTGCTTCTCCCTCTCCCTTTGCCCCTCCCCCTCCCTGCTTGTGTGCTCTCTCTCTCTCTCAAAGTAAATAGTAAATAAATTAAAAAAGTCTCCTTGAAGAGGAAACAGCTGGCTTATAGTTTGGAGCAAGGGCATGAGAACTCTTCCCTTCCTGGGGTGCTGGGTTTCTAAAGAGGCTCCTCCTTTTTTCCCCTGGGTTCCAGGGTTGAAAAGCCCACCCAGGGGATGACCACCTCAGGGCTCAGGAGGAGAGTCTTTTGAAGCTTCCGGGAGAGGGTAGATGCTATGGAGAAGAGGACCTGGCTCTTTATGTGTGGACCTCAGATGCCCCTACTGCTCACTTGGTTCTAAGAAGAGGCTTCGCCCTCGGTCCATTTGGCCAAACCCAGGAGGCGCAGAATGTGTGCTCGTGTGTGTGTGATGTGGAGTTAGTGGGCTGTATATGTTTATAAAAGGGTGTTTGTGTGTGAGGTGTGTGGTATGGGCGGGAGATGTGTGTACGTGTGAGGAGAGCTTATCTGTGACAGCACATGCGGGTCAGTGTAGTATGTGTGGAAGCGTGTAGGGTATAGAAGGATGTGTGTGGAGAAGACTCTGTGAGAGAGAATGTGTGTGTGTAAAGGTATCTGTGAGAGTGTGGGTGTGGGTAAGTGTGTGGAGTTGTGTAGAGTATGTGAAGGGGAGTAGGGATATAGGCGAGTGGATGTGTTTTGTGTGCAAAGAAGGTATCAGAGTGTGTGTTGAAGTTACCTGAGAGTGTATGTATGAGGGGCAGTTACCTTTCAGAGAGAGAGTGCGCCGCTGTGTGGTGTGTATAGGGGTGTGGGGGGGTGTAGAACAGTGTGGATGTTTGAGAAGTGATCTGAGTGACGGATGGGGGAAGAGGAGGGAGAGTGTGTGTGTGCACGGCTGTGTGGTGTGTGTAGGGGTGTGTGAAGGTGTAGAGAGTATGTGTGTTGGGCTCATTGGCACCACCCACTACACCGGAGCTATACTACCATTAAAACCTGCCCCTCCACCTTTTTCTCCCTAATCCACCATCCAGTTCTCAGTTTGAAAGAAACTTTTGTTCCACTTTAGATCTGTCTGCCTCTCGGTTGTCCAAAGCCAGGGAAGTGGGGGCTGATATCGTCCTCCAGATCTCCAAGGAGAGCCCTCAGGAAATCGCCAGTAAAGTGGAAGATCTGTTGGGGTGCAAGCCGGAAGTGAGCATCGAGTGCACAGGGGCAGAGTCCGCCATCCAGTCAGGCATCTATGTGAGTTGGATGAGGGCGGCTGGTGCGCAGCTTTGGGGAATCAGCACAGGGTAGGCGGCGGTAAGGAGTGCTGGAATTGAGTGTCTCCACTACCTTACCATGTGACCCCCAGACAAAGTGAGGTGATCTCGGTATCTCTGGTTTTTATTTGCTTATTTGTTTTATCTCACTTGCTTCACATCCTTCCTTATTGGGTCATTGTGAGGCTCAAATGAAGTAACAGGTGTATATGGCCGTTGAAAGATGTTAGGAGACCCACCCCTGAAGTGATCATATCTGATCATAAAAGGACTCTTGGTAAAAAAAAAAAAAAAAATCAACAGGAGGAACGGGAAACCATGCTTTAGTTGTGTGCGGGAAATCCCTATCTTCCTTTATTGAGGAAAACTGCTGTCTTTGAGTCACTGATACAAAGCAACAGCCATTAATTTAGTTAGTCACGAAGGTGGGGTGGTTTTTCAGGGTCACAGTTGGCTACTACTCTTCTCTCCCAGACCTGGGAAAGGGTAAGCTGCCAATACCTGATTTGCCCCTCAGTGACCCACCCAGAATTTATGGGAAGTTGGTGGAAATGGGGGGTGGTGGGGGAGGGCGGGGAACACGCAGGGGTGGGGAGTGGCGTTGAGGGATCCAAGTATGACGAAATGAGGGGAGAAAGAATACCTTCTAGGTTCCAGCCCTACCGTGTGTTGGGTCTTCTGCTGGGGGCTTTGTAAATGTGATGTCAGGTCTGCACCGTGGCCATGAAGACTCGTTACCCCTTTCCACATTTTCCCACGGGAGGCCTGGTGGCTTGCCTCGAGCACACTGCCCCGACGTCTGAGCGTGTCTCACCCTGTCCGCCGCTTAGGAGAGAAGGCAAGCAGGGCCCAAGGAGCCAGTGGGCAGCTGTGCTCGGGCGGGAGGGATGGGGCTGAGGAGGGCGGTAGCAGGAGCTCCCACCCCTGGGCATTCCTGCCCTGCCGCCCGCACTGCTGTCCCACAGTGGCGCGGGCTTCCTCCTTCCTTCTGAGTCACAGCTGGGGCATGCAGAAGGGCATTTGCAGCATGCCAGACCTTCTGGGGATAGCTGACCTGGTACCCGGGCCGAGCTGCCTCGCCATCTTCCCACCAGGATGCCCCTGGCATCAGGGGTGAGGAAGGGGTGGGACGGGAGAGGAACAGGTGCCACTTTCTCTTGCTTTGTCCTAAGTTGCAGCTGGAGCCGGCCCCCCCTCTGCTCCACTGTCAGAGGTACCGGCTGCCTTGTGGGAAGGGGCAAAGAGAACCCCGAAACTCAGAGGGTGATGGGTCTGTGTGTGATCAGTCGACCAATGACATGTCTTGGGCACCTGCTGTGTCGTGGCTTTGTGCCGGGGCCCTTGGGGGCTATGATGCATAAGGCATGTCTGGCTGTCTTCAAGTTGTTGGCAGTCAGTGACCCCTCACTCCACAGACAGGCAGTAAAAGACATGGCTCCCCAGTGCAAGACTTTCCTCCCCTTCTCTGCTGCCTGGAGGGCACTGGGAACAGTTGGCATCTATCTCCAGCTGTTGATGGGGGGGCCCAATTGCCAGGCTCCCTGAGGTGGGTGCAGAGGTAAATGTGACCCGAGGGCCTGCCCTGTCCTGAGTGAGGGGTGGGGCCATCGTGCATGACAGACGCTTCAGCACACTGCAGGCCACCCCGCCAGTGTGCACGTTAGGTGGAGGCACCTTACATGGACATACCTGAGAGCCACTTCCCTGCCAGAATCGTGACTAGAAAATGTTTGGGAGGAGACGTGGCAAAGGCTCAGGGTAGAATCCGCGTCATCTTGGTGCAGAGGTCACACCCACAAAACAATGGTCAGGTAGTTCATGTTCCTTTGTCTGTGGTCAGCAAACTGCTGGCCTCCCGGCACCTTGGGATGGCCAGTCTGGCAGTATTCCTCCTCCTTCTGACTAGGTAGAGAGGAGATGCTGATGGGGGAACAGTTTTCCAAGGAAATTTCTCACTCAAAAGAGTTTTCTGTGGCTCCGTCACAACTTTGATCCCACGCCCCACCCCACCTTTTCCAGTGGGGAGAGAGCCTCCCCCCTTACCAACAGGGTTCATAAGTCACAGGTGGTTTGTAAGGGACTCTGTGCTTCAGTAAAAACAGAAAACGTGCCAAACCATGAGCCCAACCAAGTGCTGAGCACTGTGATTGTTAGGCCAACCGCCCTGCTGGGGAGGCATCATCCTGATCCTACACATGAAGAAGCTGGTTGAGAGGGTCCCACAGCTCAAAAGTGTAAATTCCAGAGTCACCCTAGTGCTGCAGGCCTCTCTTCATGGTGTATCCTTCCCCTCAGAGATAGAGGCTCTGGTGGATGCCCCTTTGCAGCTCCGCTCAGTAAACTGAGAATGGTTCCAGTAAGTGCTTGCTCCTGCCAACTGTCATGAAAACTGAGGCAAGTGAACTATTTTTCTGTCTCTCACAACGTTGACCACAGTGATCTCCAAAAATCTCTGGAGCAGGCACAACACTCATGTGGAATCACGTGGAGATTATCGGGAGAAATTTCCATGTCTGGTCCACTCCAAGGAGGGAACTGATAAAGCAGATAGATGTTCAAGGAAGACAAAATCTGTTGTGATTGATGATACTATTGGGATGAATGTCTCTGGAACAAAAATATTTCTAAATGTCAGCTAGCCTGCACGAATAGGGCAATGTTCAAGCCACAGAATTCTAGTGGCCCTCCCCGTTTGTATGTGCTTGGTAGTTTCCTCACCAAGAGGGTGCTTCCTTAGAGGTTTGACAAAAGTCCTATCTTTTGTGGCGTTGACATTCTGGAGGAGGGATGGGTGCTGAGATGAGGAGGTGCCTGAGCCAACACCTGGTACGGAATTAGTAAAGCTTTGAGAGATGCCCAGGGGCTGGAGGGGCTCCCCCTGTGCCCGGCCCTCCACCAGTAAAGTGTGTGACTTCAGGGTCCTTAAAGATAACTCTGCTGCTCTGCTAAGTTTGGTTGACATATGGAAGAGTTCAACAGTAGAGAAAGAATCATATTCTCTGGAATATTTGGATACTCACCTGATGCAAACAGATATTTATGTGACAAAAGTCATTTTGAGTGAGAAGTCTGCATTTTCTGATCTTCTGGGTTTTCTTGTTCTCATCTCCTCTTCAGGCTACTCGTTCTGGTGGGACCCTGGTGCTCGTAGGCCTGGGCTCCGAGATGACCAGTGTGCCCCTGGTGCACGCGGCCACCCGGGAGGTGGATATCAAGGGCGTGTTTCGATATTGCAACACGTGAGTATGTTGTGGGTGAGCCAGGGTGGCGAGCGGCCAGCAGGACCCCTGCACGGCCTCTGGGACCAAGAGTCTCTCCCGTTTATTCATGAAGGGCACTCCCTAGCCACACTGACAGCCACGTGTCATGGTAGGGATCCAAAGAGAGAGCATCACTCCTGGTTAAAAAACAGGAAGGCAGAGATGGCAGAGGGAAGGAGGGAAGCTGGGGGATCTTGAAGCATGCTCTTCTTGGGTATCTGCCCCTCATCACCCAGGCCCTCTCTTCTAAATTTCCTCAAATGGCCAGCTCTTCATTTTCTCCCTTTAAAGGGAAGAAGGAGAGAAAGGGGGACAACAGCAAGAACTCAAGTCCCTTGGTTTCCACCCCAGAGCCCCAGGGCCCACCCTGGGAAGTGAGAGGGTCTTAATTCACCCCACCTCATGCTCTGTGGCTCTAGCCTCTCCCCAACCGGGCAATTTTCCCAGGACCACCTTCCCCAGCAGTGTCCTTCCTCCCACCATTACAGTCTGTGGCCATTCTGTCAGCAGAATGCCATTTTCCAATAAACTCTGCCACGCCATGCTGCAAAGGGATATGGATGTATTATCATCGGCTGCCTCTCTGAGGCTTATCTCCCTTTCCACAGTGGCCTCCATATGCCTTATGCCTTCATGCCAAAGGAATTCTAGGCTCTGTGACAGACATTGCAGAGGGGTGGAGGCATTTGGGAACAGACCCTGTACTCCCATATTGCAGGTCATAAGATCATTTCTACCATTGTTTGTAGAATAGACCTTGTAGAACCACAGCACTATAAATAAATATGGCCAAGCTGATCGTGTGCTTGGTGGTTTTGGGGACCTGGTTCTGTCCTCCTGTAGGTTGAATGTAACACTTGTGATCTCTTACAGGTGGCCGATGGCGATTTCGATGCTTGCCTCCAAGTCTGTGAACATAAAGCCCTTAGTCACCCATAGGTTTCCCCTGGAGAAAGCTCTGGAAGCCTTTGAAATAGCCAGAAAGGGATTGGGGTTGAAAGTCATGCTCAAGTGCGACCCCAAGGACCAGAACCCCTAATATGAATTGGGCTCTGCCCTCATCCCCGCCCCACGCCAGTATCTCAGGGCAGGGCAAGGCTGTGATGCAGAAGTTTCTTTTGAGTAGCAAGAATAATTAAAATAATTCATTATAAGCAGAGAGCCTTACACAGAGGAATTGGTGTGCCTTAAAAACACAAGTAGGGACAGTTTGGGGGAATTTGCGGCCGGGGTGTCCTACCTGTTCCTACAGAGCAAAGTTCAGCAAGTAGAGCAGAGTTTGTTAGGTAGGTCCTGGGGAACTCCCCTTCTTCCTGGAATGCCTAAGTAAGGGAAAAATCTGCCCGTTGGGTTCCTGGTTCCGCAGTGACTGGCCAGGTGGGGGTGGGAGCTAAGTTATGAAGAGACAACTTTATCCAGACTCAACTGGCACAGAATTGATTTCCATCTTATTTCAGGGTCTGGGATGAAGGATTGTCAGCAGTTTTTAGAGGACAGCGTTTCTAGACATACGTGCCATTTGGTTTGATGATAAAAGGAGACTTTAAGGAACTGACCTGCCTGGGTCTAGGATCATTTTTAAATCAATTAAAAAAAACCCCAAAAACTGAAATCCCAAGTGAGATCCAACCAGCTTGCATTCTCCAATTGTAGAAATAGTCAGGAAAGTTCTCAATACTGCTGGAAGATTGCCTCTTCTTCAACTCCCGAGAACTCTGTGTAACTTAAACTGCCTTCCCCACACTCCCCACCCCCACCCTTCTGCATTCAGGGGCTGTCACTGTGCGCTCCTTTGTCACTACGCAAATAGGAGGCTCCTTCCTTAAGGCAACAGTCAAGGGGAGTCCCCCTGGGAGACTTGCCCAGGAGGGTTTGGCCAGTGCACCTGTCTTCCCACCCCACAGGGTGAGCATTCCCTTCACACTCACTGATGATAGACAATTCCATTAAATTCTGATGATTATAAACAGAATTCCCTCCTCCTTCTCATAGACCGTGAACACTCTTGGTATCTTTCTGTTGGAATGATCTCTCCTGTCTTATTTTAATCGTAGGGTTTTCCTGTGTAAGATTTGGGTCCAAATCACTTGATGCCCATTAGTGACTTTGAGATTATTAGTCAAGAATGAGGATATTGTAGTGGTGACATAACTTGACCTGCAGACTTTTAATCCTTCCCTTCAGCTGGGAGTGGAGGCTGAGTTTGAAGAGGCTCTGGCTTTCTTGTGACTGGGGAGGGCCGTGACCAATGCTTGGAATCCCTCAGACTACTTTGGGTAATAAATTGTGGTTGTGGGGCCTCACTGTTGCCGCCTGTTTGTGCCCCCTTTTAGGGGGGGAATGGCCTCTGGTTACTCGTTTTATAAAGGGAAGGATCCAGGATTTTTGAAAGGGACACATTTTCTGCATCGAATATGTCATTAACTGCTGGGAATTTATGTTAATGAACTCTAATCCTCGCAGCAAGCCAAATGCCTAGGATTATTTTACAGCTAAGGAAATAGAGAAGCCAAGCAATTTGCTCAAGGTCACCCACCGCCTTTCCTCTCTCATGTTATCTCTGGGCGGGGGGGATCTTGACACTTCAGTGCACACTCAGAGGCACACAGCCCACTTGTGGAACTGTCCCATTTTCTTCTCGGAGTCCTGCTTCGCTCCAAAGCCACACTCACCAGCTGCCGCCTCTTGAACCCCCTGCCAGCTCCGTGGTGCCCAGAGTTCCTTGAATATGGAACAAGAAAACCTTCCCCCTCTCGATGGAAGGCTTCCAACAGGAATGCCCTGAGGGAAGTGGATTCACTGTCAAATTCACAAGTAGCCACTTTTCCTTTGATTGTGGTCTGTTGGGGGAAAGAGGCCACTGAACCTGAGAGGAACTTAGGAGCTAGGGCGGCGGAGGGGGGGGGGCGGGGCGTGGCAGAAAGGTGGGGCTACCAAGGACAAACAGGTGTCATTTATCTCACAGTCTTGACTGGGCTGGATCTTCCCAGTCGGTGGCCCACAGTCTCTGTTTCCTGGTGCTTCTGGCATGTGGGCAATCGTGAAGAGTGGACAGCCTGATGGAAAACAGCAGCTCAGAGAGCACCTCCCCTTTCCAAATCCGCCCACCGCTCCCAAGCCATGGCGCACTTTGGTAGCTCCCAAGCAGGGGCAGAGAGGGTGGCAGGAGAGGCCACCGAGGGCTGGCTACCCAGTGAGCCCTCCGGGCGGTGAGGGTGGGAGGGCCCGAGCTCTGCCTGGCTCCCTGGCCTCTGCAGCCTTGTTGAATGTTCCCCCTGCTGTTGGGAAGGAAGTGCGGGAAGCCCAGGAATTGATTCCTCCCACCACCTCCACCGCGAGCTCAATAAATATTGATTAACTCAGTGAATCAGTCCCAGAACCCAGAATTTGGCCCCACTGGTCAACGTGTGCTCGTCACCAGTGCCTGGCACCTTGTTGGCTTTCGATCAACACCGAGGACCCCACCCAGCCGGCACTCCCAGCATTGGGGGCGGGGGGTGTACCGGTGGAGACCTGTGAAGAAAGACCCTGAAGACAGGCTAGACGGTGGAAGGGAGAGGCCAGCCCACAGACCCTACAGGAGAGAAGGGGCCACAGCTCCCTCTTGCCGTCCACCTGCGGCTCCAGTGGATGTGAACTCACTGCCGGGGGGCCCGTCCCTGGTTCTCAGGCCGTCCCCGTCAGCCTTACTTCTGTGTGCGCAGGCCGGCCTCTTCCTTCGGGGCTCCTATTTTACTCCCTTTGGGAGAACAGTGGGGGCCTGCGGCCAAGTTGCTTGGGCCAGAAGTTAGGAGTGCAGGAGGCAGACAGGATTTAGTGGGTATTTGCCTTTTCCCGAATTGTCCTCTGCACATGATCTCAGCCTAGGCTTGGAAAACAGAAGGCCAACAACGGGACCCACATTCCTGAGTGGCAGGCAGATCTCTGCCACCTCCACACCCCCCAACACACACACACACACACACACACACACACACACACACACTCAAGTCCCAGGAGGTTCGGGGAGGAGCAGGGAAGTGGTGTGACCAGGAGCTCCTTGCAGAGGGGCTGTTCTCCGCGCAGCACCTGCCATGAAGAAGCTGCACAGCAGTGCCCCCCTCCCCAGGCCTCTGTTCCCCACTCCCAGCTTCCCTCTCCTCTTAAAACCCTCCTGGAGTCAGACACTGAGCTGCTTCCCTGGCCCCTGGAAGTGACACGGGATGTCAGACGGTGTTCCTGCCAAGGGACTGTTCCGCCGCTCTTACCATCGGCGGGGCGGCGGAGTAGCCTCTATCCGCAGAGTCTTCGACCCATTGGGCCGACGAGAGGCAGCACGTTGTAAAGGGTTTGATGCCAGGATTCTTGGGTTCTATCTAATCCTGGACTCATCACTGACTCACTGATTGGCCGGGTCACTCCCCCACTCCCCCCGGGTCTTGGTTTCCACCCTTTTCAATGGAAGGGTTGGGCAAGATGATCTCAAGGTCTCTATCAACACTGATAGTGTCACCAGCTAGACCCTAAGATCTGATCTTTACTGCCCATTTGCTTGTACTCACCGACCTTTGCCCCACTTTTCCCTTATGCTCTTCTCTCCAGCTTATCTCTTAGCTCAGGCAAAAGACCCAATGGGCATAACATCCCGTCATGGAAACCAAAACTCAAGCAATAACGTCTGCCCTAATAAGACCCAGACGACCCAGCCCAGTTTGAGCTAAACCCCCAACTTGAGCCTGCACACATGAACCATGGAGTGGCCTCTGGGATGATTGGCAATTACCTTTATCCCCTTATAATACCAAAATCCCCATTCATTGAGGAGCACAAGCCTCATTTACGTAATACACAACGTATGTATGCACAACACTATGCCCACCTCTACATACCATGACAAGGATCCCCTTTTTAAATATTCATCCTAACCCTAAATAAGAGGAACTCATCCACCCTTGCTTGCGGAGTCACAGCTTTGGAAGTTATTCCCCATGATCTTATTTGTTGCAAATAAATTTTAGATTGTGCAACAACTCACCTGGTGTAGATTCTACCTGCAACTCACCAAGAAGGGAACTCACATTAGTTCAGTTACAATGTTATACAGGGTTCCCATCATGCCAAGGCCCTGGGAGGTGAGGACCCCTTAAGGGGGGGGGGTGGCCCTCAGGCTGGAGGTGTGAGGGGTGTTCTCGGGTTTCAGTTCCAGTCCCGTGTGTGCATATATGTGTGTGTGAGGAGGTCCCCTGAGGGAGGGAGCTGAGAGGAAGCGGGGTGGAGACGCTGCCTGTGGAAGCACCTGCGTCCTGGGCATCACCTTGTTCTGTTACTTGGCCTCGGGCCCCCAGGTATGGTCCTGAGGACGTCTGTACAGCCCAGAGCTGGGCCTTAGGAGAGCTGGCTCCATCACCGACTTCCCTGCTGGTGGGCACTGATTGGCCTTTCTGTGCTCTACATAGGACTGGAGGCAGAAGCACAGCCGAGCAGGGGGTGGGAGACCCCAGCAATCCATCCATGGTTAGGAGGGAGCTCTGGGAAGAAGGTGGGTCTGGGCCAAAGTGGGCTCATTGTGGGCACAGCACCACCGAGGAACGGTGGGGGGGCAGCTCCCTTGGGACGGGCTCCAGCCTTCAGGAGGTTGGTGCTAAAGCCCGATGTGTCCTGCCCAGATCTCACAGGCTCCCTGTGTACTGAACCACCCGCTCCTTGGGCCTGGAGGCCTGTCCCACAGATCTGCCTCAGCTCCTCCTCCCTGCAGGAATTTCAAGAGGAATCCCTGCAGGAATCCCAAGAGGAATCCCAAGAGCAGAGCCCTTGCCACCGAGAGATAAGGGTATCTGTCCCTCCCCTTATCACACACCTTTGTACATTGTTAAGAAAATAGGGCGCCTGGGTGGCTCAGTTGGTTGGGCAACTGCCTTCGGCTCAGGTCATGATCCTGGAGTCCCGGGATCGAGTCCCGCATCGGGCTCCCTGCTCAGCGGGGAGTCTGCTTCTCTCTCTGACCCTCCCCCCTCTCATGCTCTCTCTCTCTATCTCATTCTCTCTCTCAAATAAATAAATAAAATCTTAAAAAAAAAAAAAAAGAAAAGAAAGGCAGGTAAGTAAGAAGAAGAGAAAATCAGCCATAATCTGTTCTCCAAGGATGCTAATAAGTTGGAGAGCTTCCTTCCAGCTTTTCCCTGTGCATCTCTATACATCTCTAAAACATGTACCTGTATTTATAATCAGGAATGGGAATGTACTTTACCTACTTTCCCCCCATTTTCACCCATAACAAATAAGGACTTTTTTTTTACTTATCACAATTCCCATTAGTGAAATTAACAATAATTGCTTCACACCATCTAACACCCCATCAATCCAAGTCCAACTTTCTCCAATTACCTAAAAAAAAAGTGAATTTCTCCACCTCATTTTCATTTTTTCTTTTTCTTTCTTTCTTTCTTTCTTTCTTTCTTTCTTTCTTTCTTTCTTTCTTTCTTTCTTTTTCTTTCTTTCTTTCTTTCTTTCTTTCTTTCTTCTTTCTTTCTTTCTTTCTTTCTTTCTTTCTTTCTTTCTTCTTTTTTCTTTTTCTTTCTTTCTTTCTTTCTTCTTTCTTTCTCTCTCCCTCTCTCTCTCCCTCCCTTCCTCCCTTCCTTCTCTTTTCTTTTTTTCTCTTTGGCTCAAACTTTTAATATAAAAAAATTCACTGATGTACAAAATGTGAAAGTCTGACAATGACAACATATGAAATCCTATGATTTGAGAGTCCCCCCGAGTGCGTGCCATGGTGCCCATGCCCCCTCCCATACATACCCTGGCGTGGAAACAGAAACTAATGCAAACCATTGCTAACAAGCTGCGCAGATAGGTGCGTTCTCTGCTCCTGGTCCAATCACAGACCAATATCTACTCCAAACGTTCAGTAAGGAAAAGCAGAGCATCTTCCGAAAACAGAAGGCAGACTTCTTACTCACGATGGACCTGCACAAATACACCCAGCCGAAAGAGTACTGCATAGTCATTCATGAGGATCGTCATTCATGAGGATCGTCACAATCCTAATATAAGGAACAAATCCCCTTGCTCTCCCCACGACATTTTTCTTCTCTAGCCAGTGTTGTCCCTGTTTATAGAGGCCTCGGTCATCAACCACGTTATTATCTCCTTTTGTCAAAAATTGGTATGTCCATTTTGCTTCTTCTTTTTTTAAAAAAAGATTTTATTTATTTGTCAGAGAGAGAGAGCACAAGCAGGGGGAGCGGCAGACAGAGGGAGAAGCAGGCTCCCCACTGAGCGAGGAACCCGATTTCGGACTCGATCTCAGGACCTTGGGATCATGACCTGAGCTGAAGGCAGATGCTCAACTGACAGAGCCACCCAGGGGTCCCCATTTTGCTTCTCATGAGTCTTCAAAACTCCATGAACTATAGGAGTTTCTCTTCCTTCTATCCTAAAAACAACCATTTTCTCCCAATCAGATGGGATCTTCAACTCGATTTGCTAAAAAGAGAAGATCTCTATGAAATGCAGGTTCCATGCTGCCCCTGAGCACTGCTACAATTGGACTTTCACTTCCAGTTATGAGCACTAACCCCTTCCAGATCATTAGAGCCAAGGAGATAATCATTCCAAAATTTAGGACTTGAAAATACAACGGAGCCCTGTCCCTGCACTCAGCTTCCAACCCCTCGAGTTTAGCTGGGAGGCTGCCCTGCTCCAAGGCATTTTCTTGAATCAGGATCCAAACACATTGCATGTGGTTAATATGTCTCTTAAGTTTCTTTGAATGTATTATAGTTCCCCTCCATTTTGTTTAAATGTCATTATTATGTTGAAGAAACTGGGTCATTTGTCCTTTACATACTGTTTTGCATTTGTTTTCATTTAATAAATTGTTATATTCCTTTTTATGTCAATATTTACACACATCATTATTTTTAATCACCATATTCCATTGTGTCACTCATAAAGCAAATCATAGTATTTTGGGTATTTGTATAGTCTACAGGGTTTGGGGCTTACAATAAAGTTGCAATTATTACTTTATCCATACATTTTTGTACTTCTTGCTTTCTAAAGTTATGTTTTTAAAATGAAAATAGCTGGGGGCGCCTGGGTGGCTCAGTCGGTTAAGCAACTGCCTTTGGCTCAGATCATGATCATGGTTCAAGAACACTAAAGTGAGTCATCTCCTTTGTCACCTGCTTTGTGCGGTGGGGTGGGATGGGACTGCCATCATTGCTGATACAAGGATTGAGATTCTAAGGAACTTCTGAAAAAACTGTTAGTAGTAAGCAGAAGGAGGACAACACATGACCTGAGAGAGTGAATGAGGAAAAAGCTGAGAAACAAAGGAATTAGTAATCTAGGGCAGGGTGAAGAATGTGACTCAGCTGTGGCCTTTGGATACTGGGGCTGCTGGTTCTGGGGAGCAGCTGGGCTTTCTGCATAGCACAGGGACAGACAGGCTCCAGCCAGAGCTTCCCTGAACCAGCCCAACTTGGCTTCTCCTGGTACCACGTATAAGATTCCCATATCTCACTGCACACCCAACAAAACTAGAACCTGAGGAACGCCGTTGCCCTGTTCACTGGTCCCCAAAAGCCATGGTGCCGTGCTGTCTTCTCTCATAACAGGGTTCCAGAGGGAGTGAGGCTTCCAAGGAGAAGACAGATATTGTTGGGGTGGTTGGCTGGGGAGGTGTTTCTGTCACCCAAAATATGTCTTATCATGGGCCCACCTGGAGGAAAAACTCCCATGCATTTGGAAGAGGTGGTAAAGAAAGAGGCTAGTGGGGTGTTCCAATGTCGTGACCTCCTTACAGTAAGAAAGAGGTAGGTACACATTAGTCTACTCCATTTCCTTATGACCTTGAGCAAATCACTTTAATTCTTTAAGCCTCATCGTTCTTCATCCTTTAAGTAAGAAAAATAATACCTAGCTCAAGGTTGTCACTGAAACAAAATGAAGTGATTTTGAAGTTTTTTTTTTAAGGGTAGAATCAGTATTTTATTTAGTCACTTATAATCAGAAGGCAGTTGAGTATGTAGCCTTCATACTCAATCTTTCCTTTTTATAAATAAAAAAGAATTACAAGTTTTAAACAGCCAATGGCTGGTTATGTTTTCAGAACACATAATTAGATTAATTCATTAATGGTGGCTTCAAGTTTTTCCTTATTAGTTCCAGAAAATTCACTCACCTTTTGTCCCTTTTTAAAAAATGGAAGGTTGGCATGTATTTGGCTTCACACTCTGAAGCAACAACCTGACTGTCACCCATGTCTACTTCAAGGAACATCACGTTGGAAGTCTTCTCAGAGAGGGAATGAAAGAAAGCCTTGCTCATGGGACGCCTGGGTGGCTCAGTCAGTTAAGCGTCTGCCTTCGGCTCAGGTCATGATCCTGGAGTCCTGGGATCGAGTCCCAGGATCGAGTCCCGGGATTGAGTCCCGCATCGGACTCCCTGCTCAGTGGGGAGCCTGCTTCTCCCTCTGCCTGCAGCTCCCCCAGCTTGTGCTCTCTCTCTCTCTGATAAATAAATAAAATATTTTGAAAAAAGAAAGAACAGATTCCTAGAAAGAAAGAAAGAAAGAAAGAAAGAAAAGAAAGAAAGAAAGAAAGGCTTGCTCATTTTGCAAGGCCCACACCATGTGACTGAGAAGTTTATCTCCTGCACTGTTCAAGGCTTCCTGAAAAGCATACTTGTTCTCCATCTGCTTCACCATTTTGGCGGCTGGGGTCTGACAAGCAACTGTAAGGATTGATGAAAGTGAATCTAAAACTCCGGACAGAGCTTAGATTTGAAATCTAGCTTGGTGAATGGCGCCATGATTGTGCTTAATAAGGCCCTGCCTCTCCCTCACCTAACCTTGTCTCTTCATCTGGTAAATGAGCAGGGGGGCTGATCCCCAAGACTTTTCCGGCTCTGTACCTGGAGTCTGGAAAGGCACTTGGAAGTATGTGAGAAGTTCCCAGGGTGGCAGAAAAGGCCTCAGCCCGGCACGACCCAGCACCCTCAACTCTTCCATAAACCTGTCAGGGCAAGAGCAGGAGAAGTAGATCTGGAGAGCTGACAGAGAGGAGGATTGGGAACCAGGTCATTGTACTCAGGAGCTATCTCTTACCTGGCTGCCCTAGGCTGCCCCCTGAGACCCGAGGAGGCCCTGTACCCAGGAGCCCTGAGCAGTTGGTCCCAGTGGGACCAGGACTCCCGGAGGCATGGAGGTATGCCCTCGGTTAGCACAGTGCCTTGCACACACAGAAGGAGCTCTAGAAATATCTGTAGCCTCATAAGCAGCCAGACCTCCCTCTCAGTTCCAAGCCACTGCCGTCCTGCGCCGTCAGCTTGAGCTGACCCCGGAGTGGCCAGGAGACTTCAGCAGGACTCATTGTGTAGAAGGAGAAGTCAAGCCCCAAGGACCCAAGAGGGGCATGTTGGGAAACTGCAGCAAGAGGAAGGCTCACCTGAGCCTTGAGCCCCCAGCCCTGGAGGCCCAGGAGACAGCCTGGAGTCCAAATAAGATGGGGACCAGCTGCCCACTCCAAACCCTTTTGGCTTTAAGAAGGATTGTGAGGGACCCTCTGGTGTGGTAAGAAAAACACTGTATCAGGAGTTCTCGGTTCTGGGACCAACACGTCCCCCCCACCCCAACTAATTTTAGGAGAGCTATTTAATTTGTGTGTGTTCTTGGGCATCTGTAGTGGGGTCAGTAACTCCTCTCCCAGTATCATTCTCACTTATACAATAGAATACTAAGCTGCTGTGAGAAAGAATGAGGGAATAATCATAACAATAATGCCCGAATGCTTACTACGGTCCGAGCCAGATGCTTCTAAGAATGCTAGATGTCTTAGCTCAGGTCACCTTCAAATAACCCTGTGGATTAATATCATTACCCCCATCTTAAAGCTGAGAAAACTGAGGTACAGAGGTTAAATAATTTGCCCCATTCCCACCCCAACCTCATATATGCATATGTTTGAATGTATGTGGGGAAAAAATTTCTATGAGGATAGACACCAAAGTGTTAATGGCAGTTAACTCTGGAGGAAAAAATTTTGAGATTTTGTATTGTTTGAAGGGAGGGTAACAGGAGGAATTTCTTTTTTAAAATCATATACATTTCTCTATTGATTGAAAAAATATACATTTTTTAACCAGGATCGTTCATCACTTTTGGAATTTAAAAAAATGAGTAAGGAGGAGGCTCCTGGGTGACTCAGTGGGTTAAGTATCTGACTCTTGATTTCAGCTCAGGTCATGATCTCAGGGGGATCATGTGGGATTGAGCCCCTTGTTGGGCTCCTTGCTCAGTGGGGAGTCTGCTTGAGATTCTCTCTCTCCCTCTCCCTTTGCTCCTCCCCCCCTTTCTCTCTCTAAAGTAAATAAATAAAATCTTTTTTAAATTTAATTTTATTATGTTATGTTAGAGAGAAAATGAATAAGGGACTCACAATTCGCTGGTTTTCAGACTTAACCGCAGAAGAGCATAAGTAGCCGCGCGGGCCCTCAAGGCAGGGGACACTCTCCATTCCCAAAAAGGCTTTGGCTGGAGCCAGTTCCCAGAAGCAGGGAGACAGAGGGAGCTACCCCCTCGCAAACAATTAGAACCCTACCCCTGTCCCCAGCAGACCCCTGTGCAGTCTGGGCAGGGTGATGTATGACATCATGGGCCCAAGGGTCAGTCATGTGGCCTCAAGGACTGTGGGGTGGGTCCGCTAGTTCTGAGAAGCCGGCTGCCTGCATGCTTCAGCCATGAGGCTACATCCTTCGTCTTTTTAATTAATCACCTTCTGTATCCGATGACCAGCAGAGTGACTGCCAACAGCGGGCCAGGCTTTGGTGCCTCCTGTGAGTCCCCAGATGCCTGCATCTTTTGGTCTTAGCCATGTTTTGTGGGCTTCATCACCCTGAGTTTTGTTTTTGAATCATCGATGACCCTTCCAGTGCCAGAGGAATTCAGCCGGTCCTCACTGTGGCTTTGGCCGTGGCGCGTGTGGCTTCGTCCTCCCTCGGACCCGCCTCGCTTTCTTCTTTTGCTTCCTTTCCCTGTATGCAATTTCTGTGGGGGACTTTGTGTTTTCTGGGTCCTTGAAAGTTAGGTCAGATGAGAGCATCACCTCACCTGGCTAGTTTTTTAAACTGGTTTTTACCATAAGAATCTTTAACAGAATATTTTTATCCTTTCTACTACCGATTTCATATTTTAATCTTGCTTGAGAGAAATATGGGTTTAAGTTTCCTCCCCAGCCTTATTAACCCTTTGATATCATAGCGTAGTCTAGAAAACCCTGTGAACCTCACTGTTCACTTGCCTGGTAGTTGTCAGGATATCGAAGCTGATACACCATTTAATTAGACCTCATGCCATTAGACGTGACCTCAGTCTTTCAGATCACTTCTGTGTTAGTGTCCCCACTGTTACTATGAATTATTTCTACAGCCCATGACCTCTGTTGGTGAATTCTTTCAAGGTTTCCATTTCTTGAAATATGCTCCCAAAGTAGCAAAAATCAACTGGGGTCCTTATCTTATGTTGCTAGTTCCTTTTCCTTCGTGTTGTGGGGCTTTTCTTTCAGGCTCTTCTCTTTCCCCAGGCTTCAGACATGAGGCTCAAAAAAATTTATTCTAGCTTTCTTAAAACATCTCTTACCAGCCCCCCCCACCACTCACCAAGTAGTGCACCCATATTTATATGATCCTATTTGATCTCATCTCAGAATTTACAGACTTGGCAAATAGTTGTACAAGGAAATATGGAGGATTGGGTCGCACTGTGTGCTTTACAAACATTATCTCATCTTGCCCTCACATTAAGGGTCAGTGCAGTGATGGAACTTGAATGGAGATGACTGGCTCGTGGGGGTTTGAGCTCAAATGACAGATCCCTCAACCACAGTGATGCTGCATTTTCTTTGTGATATTCTTGATCACAGTGTGGCCCTTGGACCTTGATGTTCTCTCTGTTCAGCTGCTAGGTACGTGGTGGGGGCAGGGTGGTTTGCATTATAATCAACTTGTTGTTTAATTTGGCTCTATTTAGGCTTTCTAGGCTAGTATTCTTGGCATTGCTAATTATTTGCTCTCCTGTAAAATGGAGATTTAACTCAGCTGAGAAACAAAATGTCCCTACCTTACCTCAATCCCCCTTTTCGTAGAACCCTACATAGTTAATAATTTGGAGTATGTACTTGAAGATATACCCCAAAGGCTATCCATACACTATCTCCATTTATCTATATCATACATACACAGATTTAATTGTACAAAAATGGGATCATGTCCTCATTACATATATTTACATGATAATCCATGTAGACCATATTCATTCTTTTTAATGCTAAAATTATTCCATTGAATGGATGTACCATATATCATCATATATCTTTTATCATTATCCTGTAGGTGGGTGTGTAGGTTTCTTCTAATATGTTGCCCTTATAAATACAATGAATTTTATTGTACATATATCTTTCCACATAAATACATAAAATATTTCTGTAGGATTATTAGAAGTAGGATTTCTATGCTGAAGAATTTTTTTTTTTTTTTTTTTTTTTTAGAGAAAAAAAGGGCACAGGGGGGGGGGGGGGGGGGGGGGGGGGAAAGAGAGACAGAATCCTCAAGCAGACTCCCTGCAGAGCGTGGAGCCCAATGCAGGGCTCCATCTCACAACCCTGAGCTCATGACCTGAGCCGAAATCAAAAGTCAACTGCTTAATGGACTGAGCCACCCAGGTGCCCATGTGCTGACGGATATTAATGCAATTTTCAAGGATCACCCATCTGCTCTGTTGGGGAAGCAAAAATATTTTCCTCTTTTCTTTCTTTAAGAATAAATGCTATGAAGCATTCCTCCCACTGTTTCTTCCTTCTTTAGGTTCCTTTTAACCACCTTTTCCCTTGTGAGGGTGAAACACTGATTTAAAAAAAAAAAAAATTTCCAAGCATTTATTCTATGCCAGAGACCATTCATAGGAATGGCTCAGATGAACATGGAGCTGACATTTAATTGAGGGTGGTGACTGAAAGGAAAGAGATGATAAACACGACCCTTGCAGGTTGAGACATTATATAAAGTAAAATATACAGGATGATGTATTAGAGGATGTTACCGTTTTCTATCGCTGCACAAAAAACCAACACACATCAAATGGGTTAATACAGAAACACTGATTAAAAAAATTTTTTTTGACACAGCTGTAATACAAATTTTGATTTGACAACAACCATCACTGTAACATGTCAACTTTTAACTTTTCTCTGTTGCCAATCCTTGCTTATACATAATTATAATTTTAAGATATCTCTATTTTTTATGACTATGAAAGTGATATATACTTATTATAAAAAAATCACAGAAATGTGTAATTAGAAAATGAAAGTCACTCTCAATTCTACTCCACCCCCAAAGATAAACACTATTAACAATTTATAAATATTTTCTTAGTTACCATCAAAACATAGATATGATTTATTTTTACCCAGTAATAAATATTAGCCATTTTTATATGTTTACAAAATCTTTGTAATTACAGTTTCTCCCAAAAGACTTTTGTTTGGACTGGAATCTATTTTTTTAAAAAGATTTTTTTTTAAAGATTTTATTTATTTATTTGACAGAGAGAGCGAGAGAGGGAACTCAAGCAAGGGGATATAATATATATACTATAAATGTAAACCTTTGTCCAGATTTTTTATCATTTTCCTGGGATAAGTTCCTACAAGAGGAATTTGGGAGGAGAGGGCTTAAATATTTTAAGACTCTGGAGATATTTCCTATCCTAAATCTCTAAGTATGAGATTACTCATCTAGTGATTTTCATTGTAAGTGGTTACATAATACTGTTTGATTCTGTAGTTTACTTAACTATTCTCTTACTGCTGGATTTCCAGATGTTATGGCTGTCTCACAGGCTGCTGAGAAAATTAAATGAGAGAGCATAGTAGGGAACCCAGCCCTGGGCCTGAGAGGGCAACTCCATTACTTTGGAAAGAGCAGGGATTCTGAGATTTCATGGGACCTGGGTTCAAATCCTGATTTTGCCTGTTACCAGCTGGATATTTGTGGGCAATTTGCTCCCTGAGGTTCAGGGGCCTCCTCTGTACAATAGGGGCAACAATATTTCCCCCAAAGGGTTAGTATGAGGATTAAATGAGGAAATTTATGTAAATGTGATATAGAATCTTAAATGTCAGTTCCCTTCCCCTAGCTGATCGAACCTTGAATGAGAAGCCTAGGAAGCCTTTTTCCTAATATGGGGGCTTCCATTTGTTTGAGATGACAAGTGTAGAAGGGAATAGTGAAATTTTAGGTCTGGAAGGGGTCTTAGCTTAATCCCTTTATTTTCTTGGTGAGGAAATTGAGGCCCAGAGAACTCAGGTGACTTCCCTAAGGTCACACAGTGATTTTAGTAGGATGGCTGGAGATAGAATCCAGGTTTCTATTCCAGCATTCAATGTGTTTTGGGCAGTCTCTCCTAGAATCTCACGGCCAGCCTCTCACTCTCAGAAAAGGAAGTTCCTTCACATTATGATTCATCTGAGGTCACTCTCCAGGGAAATTGGCTGGAGAGATTCTCACACCCTTTATAGAATTCTTGGAGCCTGGGTCAGGAGGTGATCAGCTCACTTTGTCACATTCCATTTCAGGCAAGGCCAGGATGGAGTGACTTCCAGATGATTTAGGGGCTAGGTATCCCTAGAGGGTAGGGCAAACTTCCTCTCTTTTCTTGGGGAGATGAAAAATTGGCGGAGTGGTCACACAGGACAGGCCTGGACTGGAAACAAGGCACTTGACATCACTCAAGACCCAAACACTCCAGGGATGCCTGGGTGGCTCAGTTGGTTAAGCATCTACTTTCAGCTCAGGTCATGATTCCAGGGTCCTGGGATTGAGCCCCGCATCGGGCTCCTTGCTCAGCGGGAGCCTGCTTCTCCCCCTCCCTCTGCCTGCTGCTTCCCCTGCTTGTAATCTCTCTCACTCTCTCTCTGACTCATAAATAAATAAAATCTTAAAAAAAAAAAAAAAAAAAAGACCCAAACACTCCAAACTCCTCAGAATATAGAGCTCTGCCTTCTGGATCCTCAACTTCTCTTAATGAAAGTAATAATAAGACCAATATTACTAGATGCCAGGCACAGTAAAGGGCTCTCCACACATTATCTTTGGCTGAACACTTGTAACCTACCAAATGAGGCACTGAGAGTTTCCTTTGTTTGCTCAAGGTCACCCAGCTGGGTCTTTTTTTTTTTTTTTATACTCAGCAACATATTTTATTATATTTCTCAGTGGTGGCTCCTTTCTTCCCCTTTTATAAAACCCAGCTAAGGCTTTAAGAAAGGCTTAGTTTAATATAACTTACTATATAATTAGTTTTTCATTTATACATTGTAATTTAATTTAAAAAAAAGCCCAAAAATATGGGTTACAATCCATATTACTTTTGACAATAAATGACATATTTAACACAACCTATTCTGTATAATAAAAAATACTGTACTTATTTTACCATCAAAAGCTATCTTGAGAAATTTTCTATACACATTAAGTAAAAATACTAAAATAATATGTCAGTACTTCCAATGTAAAAATAATTGGGTTACCTAGCACTAATTTTTGTAACTACTAATCTTACAAATTGAAAATTGCTTTTCAAACCCATGTTCTAAAAACTGCATTTTGGAAATGCTTTTTTTTTTATGATGGTGGCAACATATAATGATGAAAAGAATATTTAAGTTATCAAACAGTATAAAAATACATATGACTACATAAATATGAAAATAGCCCCATTTCTTGACTTTAAGTGTAGACTTACACCTTTCTTAAATTACATCAAAAATCTTAGAAAACATCTAGTTAACTAGAATATACAGAAAGACTGTAAACAGACTAGCTGGAACAAGGCTTTATCAAAACCTATAATGATAAGGCAATTTATTCAAAACACCTATTAACTAGAATAAAGTAGTCACAGTGGGAATGACTTGTTTCTATTATTTAACAGCAGATATTGTAGTCTTTTATTCCTAAATTCAATTACATCAAAAGAAAAAAGTGTTAAAATTTCACTTAAAGTAATCCAGTTTCATCAGTTTTTAGAGAAATACAATACTTCAAAACAATGAAAATAAATCAGTGTGTCTTAACAAACTAAATTCATAAATGAAGTTTTAGTCTTCTTAACAGGTGTTGGCCAAAACTGAAATTGTAGAATAATCCTCACATACTCTGAGTTCAATTTAGATATCATCAATGTCTTCGTCATCATCTCCAATATCATCAAACTGGATTTCATCATCATCTCCAGGACCAAATGTATCTGTTTCATTGATTTTAGCATATTCTGGAAGCTCGCCATATGCCTTCAGACTTCTAGCTTCATCAGCATTGTACTTTAAAATTACATCAGCTTTGTATCCTGGTAGTCTCAAAGACCAACCAATATAATGTTGGAGGTATTTATCCAAACCTTTTTTCTCAATTTTCCTCTGATATGACATAATCTCTTTACACCATCAAAACACATAGCTTCTAATCGTCCATTTCCCAACATTTTAATTACCTGAGCATACTCTTGTCCATCCTCTTTAAACACCAATTCTCTTTTTTCAGATTCATTTTCATTCTTACCCCTACGCCTGTTTTTACCTCTTTTACCTTTATTCTTTGGCATGGTGGTGACTGCTACCTCCCGGCGCTTTCGACTTCTTTCCCGTGTAGGCCACCCAGGTGGGTGCAGTCCAGTTTGACTCAAGAGCCCCTTACTCTTGGGACATCTGGGTGGCTCAGTGGGTTAAGTGTCTGCCGTGGACTCAGGTCACAGTCCCAGGGTCTTGGGATCAAGTCCCACATGGAGCTCCTTGCTCAGCGGGGTGTCTGCTTCTCCCTCTGCCTGCTGCTCCCCCTGCTTGTGCTTGTGTGCACTCTCTCTCTGACAAATAAATAAACAAAATCTTAAAAAAAAAAAAAAGATTCTCTCGCCCTCTGCCCCAGCCCCATGCTCACATATGCGCATGCGCAAAGCTTTCTCTTAAATAAACCTTTAAAAAAAAAAAAAAAAAAGAGCCCTTACTCTCAACTGCTTTGCTAGATTGGCTCCACTTACTCAAAAATTCTTAGCAAGTGAGTGGGAAGGTTTCCACATCTTATCAACTTTCTCTCTTCTCAAGTGGGGTAGGTTTCCACATCTTGTCAACTTTCTTCTCAAGTGGGGTAGAAAGTCAGTCTGGAAAGTTGGAAAAAGAGGCAAAGAGCTAGCCTTCATTCCTTTCCTATAGAGCTCAGCCTCAACACCTGCCCGTCCTCATCTACTCCCTGCCTGACCCCAAAGCTCTTCCATCCAATTTCATCCTCATCCTCATCTTCTCCATCCTCATTCCCATTGCCATCCAATCCCACCTGATTCCTTCTTCATCCCTGTTCCATTTTCATCCTTATCTCTATCCCTTCGAGGCAGAATTTGCGTTGGGCTTTGTCCCAAGGCCTGAGATCAACATCTGTGACCTGAGGTAGAGGTTTGTTCCCTTTTACACTGTTAGGATGAACGTTTCCATGAATTTCCTCTAAGTCCACTTCCCCAGTCCTCTTTCCCTGAGGTATTTTTGTGGCTTCCCTTGTTTACATAATTTTCCAGAGTCTGTCCTCTCCCCTACACCCACTTGTGTAGTCGATGACCTCATTTTCTCAACCCAAAGGCACATCATGTGTTGGCTGCCTGTTCCTGGCTTACCCCAGGGGCCCTTACTCTTATCTCAGCAACAAATGGCTCACTAGAAATCTGGGCAAGGTTAGACTGAGCAGCCAGATCACAAGAATATATACCTAGTGTTGACATTGAGAACCTGGCTGGAGTAGGGAGTCAGAACGGAGGCCAGGCCACCTGAGGCTATTCAAGATCATGATGGCACGTCCCTCTGTTGAGCTGGACATGCACTTGACATTGTGTGGTGTCTGGTCAAGCATGATCATGGAGTCTTCAGGAGATCCTCAGGCTCTAGCATGGCAGGGAGGGTAGGGCTGAGTAGAGTGTTATGGATAATCATGGCAGCCATATCAACAACATTCTCTAGTCTGGCAAGGAGAGGTGAGTTAAGATGGGGCAGATAAATACTTTGAGTAGTCTTTAGAAAGGAATAAGGAAGGCACTGATGAGCCAGATTTGGGAATAAGCTAAGGTCGAGACTTAAGGGACTAGAGTTTAGGATTAATCACTGGTTGTGCACCAGTGAGGAGCAGGAGGGCTGGAAGCTCATAGGCTTGATGGTGTTAATAAATAGGTAGATTAATAATCATCACATATTGCAATTATATAATACATTCTTATAGTATAGTGCAAACCTTGATAATTTTTTCTTTCTTCTTTCCTTCTTTCCTTCTTTCCTTTTTTTCTTTCTTTCTTTCTTATTCTTTATTTTCCTTCCTTCTTTTCTTCCTTCCTTCCTTTTCTATTTTTTTTTTTTAATGCACGTGACTAACTTAACTTTGGATTTTGACTGAGGCATTGGCTCAGTCCAGTTGAGCATCTGACTCTTGGTTTTGGCTCAGGTCATGATCTCAGTGTCCTGGGATAGAGCCCTGCCTTGGGCTCCATGCTCAGTGCAGAGTCTGCTTGTCCCTCTCCCTCTGCTCCTCCCCCTGCTCTCTTTCTCTCTCATAAGTGAATAAAATCTTTTAAAAAATGGTCAAAGTACCAAAGAAGACATACAAAAGATCAACAGGTACATGAAAAGATGCTCACTATCACTAGTCATTAGGGAAATGCAAACTAAAACCTCACGCCTGTTAGAATAGCCATCATCAAAAACATAAGAGATAACAAATGCTGGTGTGGCTAAGAAGAAAAGGGACCCTTGTGTACTGTTCTGTTAAGAGGATGGTAATTTGGTGCAGCCACTGTGAAAAACAGTATGGAAGATCCTCTAAAAAGAAAACATAGAGCTACCATATGATCCAGCAATTCCACCTCTAGACATATGGTGGATATGTCTAAAGGAAACAGAAATGCTAACTTGAAAAGGTATTTGTACTGCCATATTCATAGAAGCATTATTCACATTAGCCAAGACACAGAAATAACTCAAGTGTCCATCAGTGGATAAATGGATAGAGAAGTTGTGGTATGTAAGTATATATATGGAATATTATTCAGTCATAAAAAATGAGGACATTCTACCTTTGTGGTAACATGGATGGAGCTTGAAGGCATTATGCCAAGTGAAACAAGTCACGCAGAGAAAGATAAATACTGTATGACCTCACCTATATATGGAACAACAACAAAAAACGCCTCCAAACTCATAGAAAAAGAGATCAGATTTGTGGTTACCAGAGGTGGGGGTGGGGAGGGGGAAGTGGAGAAAGGGGATCAAAAGGTACAAACTTCCAGGTATAACATAAATAAGTACTAGGGAGGTAATGCACAACATTACATTAGCTAACACTGCTGTGTGATATATAGGAAAGATGTTAAGAGAGTAAATCCTAAGAGTTCTCATCACAAGGAGAAAAAAATGATTTTTTCTTTTCTTTTTTTCTTTTTATGGTAGTTATATGAGATGATGAATGTTAGCTGAAGCTATTGTGGTGATCATTTCACAATATATGTAAATCAAACCATTATGCTGTACTTCTTAAACTTACACAGTAATAGAGTGATACAGGTTAATTATTTCTCAATAAATACAGAAAAAAAGAGACAGTCATTTAAGAGATGGCTATCTTGAATAAACACGTTGCCAGCCACACGATTGGATAAAGAGCCAGGATGCGATCCCTCCCACCTCACCAGTCAAAGCTCCATTGTTTTAGAAATCTATGTTGAAGTTTGTTTGATAACTGACTATTTGAGCTGCTTGTTTTTTCTCCTCCTGTACTTTCAATTCCCACTCTTATGGGGTTTTTAAATTTTTTTTAGAGGTGTCGAGGGGCAGAAAGAGAATCTTAAGCAGGCTCCACGCTGGGGCTCAATCTCACAACCCTGAGATCATAACCTGAACCAAAATCAGGAATTGGATGCTTAACTGACTGAGCCACCCAGGCACCCCTCTTATGGGTTTTTTTAAAAAAGATTTTATTTTTAAGTACTCTCCACCTAACATGGGGCTCAAACTCACAACCCTGAGATCAAGAGTCACATGCTCCTCCTACCAACCCAGCTAGCCAGATGCCCCTCCACTCTTGTTTTAAATTCACCAATAAAGAGTGAGCTTGCAAAACCCTAAGCACCCACCCTCTAGCCCAGTAGAAGCAGAATCCCAGGCCCGAGCTATGACCTCACTGTGTGGCCCCAGGTGTGTCATGTAATTTCCAACACTTACAAGTAATAAACCTCATCTCTTTCAAAGTCTCCTGATGGTTATTCCTGAGGGCGTCTAGCAATCATAAGGAGAACCCCAAGGGCTGGTCCAGCTACAACACTGATTATTGGTAGGCTGAGCCTGGCACACAACACATACATTTTCTCATCTGAATCATTTTCTGGGCCAGTATTGCTGTCTGACTTCCTAATACCCACATAGACATTTTAATATATGAGGAAACAGACTCAGAGAAGTTAAGGGTTTTTCCTTTGTAGCTACTTAGGGGTAAAGTTGGCACCAGAATCCTGGTCTCTGAGCCAGCGTTCTTTCACTTCTGTCAGAGAGATTCCTTCAATATAGAGGGTTGGGAGCCAAAGGCATTTGGGCTGTAGGAAGAGGTTGGGTGGGACCAATGAGGAGAGGAGCCTGGGGCAGGCATACGGAGATGGGCAGAAACTCTCCCTGCCACAGGTTGGCTGGCGAACTCTGTGACCCAGCAATTCCACTCCTAGATACATACCCAAGAGGAATGAATGCATTATGTCCACCAAAGACAGGTGCGAGAATGTTCATTGACGTTCTATTGAGAATTATCAAAAACTAGAAACAACCCAAATGTCCATCAATAGAAGAATGGATAAACATTTTGGCACATCTCTATAGTGGAATACAACTCAGCAATGAAAATGAATATACTACTGATACACACAACAATATGGATGAATCACAAGGACATTGTGCTGAGTGAAAGAAGCCAGTTTCCAAAGGATGCATTCAGTATGACCAAAACTAATCTGGAGTGACAGAAATCACATCAGTGGTCGCTTCTACTGGTTGAGGGAGACTGACTGGAAGGGGTACAAGGAAGTTTCTGAGGGTGATGGAAATGTTCTATATCTTGACTTGGGTAGTGTTAACACATGTACACGTAACTTTAAGATTTGTACACTTTGCTGTATACAAATTATACTTAAATTTATATTTAAAAAAACTAAAGCTCAGCTTTTCAGGAAAGGGTCAGTTACAGAAGGAAAAGGAAGTGTCTCAAAGAGCCGAGTATGGAGGTGACATCCCAGGCTGCCTCCTGTGTGGGGTGACCAACTTTGAGTTGCCTGGGATTGAGGTGTTTCTGAGGACAGGAGACTTTCAGTGGTTGTATGGAGAGTGTCCTGGGCAAACCAGGACAGCTGGTCACCCCTCTCCTGTGGGAATAGGGAACTGAGAGGGAGTTTTGGGCATCTGGAAGACAGGCTGGATTCCCTTGGTCTCAGAGCCCAGGGGCTGCTCCACAGGCTCAGAAAGGGGCCACAAAATGTTCACAGCAGTAGGCATTGCTGGTTGACCACCGGAACATCAGTACGAGGGAGCCATGCTTGTTCTCTGAGCTCCCTTTAGGAGCAAGAAGGGGTCGGGAGCAGAGCTGGAGGGACAAGGCCTCAGAGACTGAATAGAGTGTGACTGTCCAGGTTCAAAGCATCATGGCTTCTGAGGTAGGCTCTGAGGTGAGTCCCACTTAGCTCTCTCTTCACATCAGATATCCCCACCCCATCATCCCTCAAGTGCCTTGGCCAAGAAAATACCAAAGCAACACATCGATTTTGTGTAAGGAAAACAGAGACATGGGGACCTATTAGAGGCAACCGCTGTTGTACCTCTTCACCTCTACTGATGTCACAAGGCAGGGGCTGTCCCCACCCTGCTTTTGTTTGCCATAACCTGCTGTGACTTGAGCCGGAGGGGCCTTCTCTACCTTCTCAGAGCATAGGACAGATGAGGCCATGAGGGAGGGGCGCTTCCAGCTTTCTAGCTGAGGCCTGAGGTGGATTCTGACTGAGAAACTGTTGGCAGGGCTGCCCACAGAGGGGAAACAGGAACCAGGAAGTTCTCAGAGGTTCTCAGAAGTTCTCGTAGTGGTGCACAAAGTGGGCCTGGTCCTGCCTGTTGATGAGCTGACAGGCCTTCTCTACATTCTTGGTCATTCCTGGAGGGCCACAGCTGAACACCCCAATCTTCGGTACCTGTCAAGTGTGTTGAGGGGAATGGTTGCAGAAAGGAGAGCCCTGAAGGCTTAAGATGCTCACCCTGGGAAGAAGCTGCTTCTCAAGCCTGCTGGAATGACCAAGGCATTGACCCCGGCCCTAAGGAGGAGGTTTGAGCTGAGGGCAGCAGGGGGTTGGGCTTGAAGCCTTCCTCCACACTTGACCCTATCCTGGGGCTGGCATGGGGTGGTCCTCCCCTCAGATTACATCTGCAGGGTGCTTGAGGGCAGGATATCCTGGAAGGGGAAGGTCAGGGTCCCAGGACAGGTGGGGTGGGACTGACCTGCGGGTGGACCTCCTGCAGGGACTTGAAGAAGCGCTCAAAGGGGGGACGGCCAAAGTGGGTGATAGAGCGCAGGCCCGTGAACAGACTCCGATTCAGCACCTTCTGGAAGTGCCGCTCACAGATGTACTGGGAGAGGAAGTAGAGGAGGAAGGTCACAACCAAGCAGAGCCAGGGTCAGTTCTTAGTCTAGATGGTGACCCACCTAGCCACCCTGACCGGCTGGCCCTGACCTACCAGCATGGTGGTCCTGAGGTCAAACTTCTCGGCCAGCTGGGTGATGTAGATGTGCACAGACACCAGGTCCTGGCGGTCATTCTCCTCCACCTCCCGGATGATGTCAGCCAGCCACTCAAACTGCCGCTGGGTTCGCGTCACCCAGATGAAGTAGATCTGGGGACACATGGCGAGAGCTCAGGACCTGGCTCAGCTCAAGGTTCCCCCACTCCAGATGCCTTCACCGAGAGGCCAGAAAGCCTCTGACCACCCACAGACACCAAACCTCGGCAGCCCCACAAGCTTTTAACCAACAGACCCCAGCAGAGGCCCTTCTGTCTATACCTCCTACCCTCCCTCAAATGTTGGGCACGTGGACAACTGCGTACGAACGACCCCAGCAGAGTCAGTGTCTAGGAGCTTTTAGGGCTTTTCCTCATATTACTCTGCTGTGACATGGGGACACAATCAGGCAGTCTGTTCCCATTCCTTCAAAGAATGGGAGAGAGACACTCACCTTTTTACAGAGCATTTGGCTGCCCAAGGATGACTTGAAGACTAGGTCTTTGAGGATGGAGGCAAAGGGGGTGACCCCAATGCCCCCTCCCACCAGCACTGACACCTCAAACTTATGCCATTCCTGGTGGCCCTCTCCAAATGGTCCATCAAGGTATAGCTGCAAGAGGAGGAGTGGGTTTGAGTTAAGCTCCACCACCACAATAGTTCTGAAGCTAGAAATGGGAGGCAGGGAAAGGCAGGTATGTTTATGGAGTGAGGAGAAAGGGGGTACCATGGCATTACTTGGAAAGACCAGTCTCTGGATTGCGGAGGGGAAGAACACAGTGGGGAGCCTGGGGATGCAGGGCCAAGGCCTACTAAGGGGATGTGGGGGCGGGTAGCTCATCTGGCCTGGGTCTGGTCACCTTCGGGTATCTGGCACAGCCATCTCCCGTTGGAGGTGAGTAGATCTCCCTGAGCCGAGTGGTCCAGGGCCCTGCCGCCCGGATGTGCAGGCTGAGAGTGTCCTCATGGGGTGCAGAAGTCAGTGTGAACGGGTGGTACTCAGTGGTTCCCAGAGCCAAGCAGGCGATCCGCACCCACTGTCCCGACTTGTACTCAAAGCCTTGGGGCCGCTGGAACTGCAGGTGGGTGACTCCTGGAGGTCAGAGGCAGGCAAGGGCAGGGATCAGAAGCCTTGCTCCTAGTACCTGAGGACTGGCAGATACCCTGTCTTCTCCACACACCTGAGGCACCCTCCAACTCCCACCCTGACCATAGCTGAGCTTCAGGCCTGTTCTCTCTTTGTTAAAAAAGTTCATTAAAAGAAAAAGAAAAGTTGATTTGTGAGTACTGCAGAGTGCAAAGGGTGTACTAACACCATGCTGAGGCTTTGTCCTTGAGTAATCTTAATTGACATAAAGTTGAAATGAGGTTAATTTTCTTACTTAGTCCTGAAGATTAGATGGTCCCACAACAGCTAAAATACCTGGGAGCAGGGGGACAGGGTCAGGCACAGGGAGTGGGCATATGGTCTGAGCAAGTGGAGTTCCTCGGGGTGGGAGTTGGAGGATCCCCTTCTCTCTTTCCTGGGTAACCCAAGAGTTGGGTTTCTCTGCTCTGGTTCCAGCTCTCTCCTCCCCTCCACTCCTTGTTCCCATGAAAGGCCCAGGCCCTATACCACTGTCCTGAATATCAGCCTACAGGTCAGGGGACCTCAGGTTCCCCAAGGACCATCTCAGTGTTTACCAAACCTCCACCGTTTGAGAATTACCTTTGTGATGGGCCATTTCTGGACACCTCTGCATTATTGTTTACCTAATGTTTTTCTTTAAATTGACTTACTTTTTCAATTTGATTTACCTTGACAAACTTCAGATCACTAAGATGGGTGGAAAACCAGTATCATGTGTTCTAAATAGAAGGCACCAAATTTTATCAGATTTTAACTGGATACTGTTTGGTACCTGACCATCGCTGAGCTTCAGGCCTGTTCTCTCTTTGTTAAAAAAAAGTTGATTAAAAGGAAAAAAAAAAAAGTTGATTTGTGAGTACTGCAGAGTGCAAAGGGTGTACTAACACCATGCTGAGGCTTTGTCCTTGAGTAATCTTAACTGACATAAAGTTGAAATGGGGTTAATTTTCTTACTTAGTCCTGAAGATTAAATGGTCCCACAACAGCTAAAATCATCTGTCAGCCTCCACAGTGATGTGAACCCCCACCCTGGTCAACAGGGACTCTCAAAAACAGGCTCTCGAAATGTGGGCCAATTGCCCATCTCTGAAGGGGGGTTATTCTAGGAGAAGGGAGGGGTATATATGGTTCCCCAAGCTGCACCCAGGCCACACACAAGGGGGAGGTCTGTGTTGTCCTTAAACTTCTCTGTATGAGGCCTGGGTGGCTCAGTCATTGAGCTTCTGCCTTCAGCTCAGGTCATGATCCCAGGGTCCTGGGATTGAGCCCCCCATCCGGCCCCCTGCTCAACAGGAAGCCTGTTTCTCTCTCTCCCGCTCCCCCTGCTTGTGTTCCTGCTCTCGCTATCTCTCTCTGTCAAATAAATGAATCACATCTTTAAAAAACAAAACAAAACAAAACAAAACAAAACACCTCTCTGTATGCACTTCCAACTGCCTCTTCTCATGGTCATTTCTCATTGTTTGCAAGTCATCCTGGGGGCAAACATAGCTGGGGCTCCGTTCGCATCAGGAAAGTTGCACAGGTTCCCCAAGGGGCTATCAGAAGCCTCAATGGTGGTCTGGAGGCTTGGGGAGCTGTCTCCACACATCCCATGAGTTGGCTTCCAATGTTCCCTCCCTGGGGTCAGGCTGGGCCTGGTACCTGAAGGCAGCAGCTCCGCCTTCACCACACTGATCTCCACCTTCTTCCGGCTCAGGCTCACCAGCTTGTCTCCCCCATAGATTAGTGCCGGGACCAGGAAGTAGATGTGGAAACGGGGCAGCTGGATCAGGCCGAAGCTGCCGTGGATGATGAGCTGGAGACACAGCCAGTTAGTACAGCTCAGGCCCAGCCAGGCCCCCTTCATGCACTCCTGTTGTCCAGACACTTCCTGCCTGGGCCCTCAGCCTGGGCTGGGTAGATGAAGCTGGTATAGACTTTAGAGACTGGGGTCTCCCACCTCAGGGTCTCATTCTGAGATCTTAGGTCCAATTCAGCCTGCTCCCTACCCTGCTCATCCCTGCCCCATGGCCTGGCCTTGCCCAGAGGAAGCCCTCACCAGCACGTAGAGCAGGATGTAGAGGTGGTGGGTCAGCCAGAAGCCCCGGAAGCTGCGGCGCCGGAAGTGGTGGGAGGCAAAGACATACATGATGGCCAGGACCAGGAGCAGGAGCACCCCTGTCATACCTGGGAGCAGGGGGACAGGGTCAGAGAATACTCTCAGGACCTCTACATGGGCTGACAATACAACAGAGCATTCCCCCATTCTGCCCTCCTTCTCTGACCTCCCTGGCCCCCAGAACAGCTTGCCTGCAGGGGCTGCAGCTGGGGCTTGTCCTGGAGACTAGAAAGAAACCATGACCACTATAAACAAGGATGTACTCATGGGAAGATGAAGACAAGCAGAGATCCTCAGATAGAACCCCCAGACCCCACATACAGCCCCACTCCCTACCTGGGACCGTCTGGAAGAACCACCAGTAGAACTTTTGGGGAAGCTGGGACCTGTAGGACAAAGATATATGGAGCTTCTGGCTGGGGTAGGTTTGGCTCCCCCATTGTCACAATGTGATGCTGCTCCCGCCGGCCCTGACTGCTGCGCTTACTGGGGCTCCACTCAGATGGCCATGGGTCCGTTCCAGGAACATGGCACCCAACCTCCCATAGATCTACCCTCAGCTCTATCGGTCGTTCTTCCTCCTGTGTTATCTTGAACTCTCCTACTGTAGCTGACAGTTGCTTCATAAGCTCTGTGGAGGCAAGGGTGTGGCTCTGCTCTGCTCATTGCTCTAATCCCTATGCGCAAACAATGCCAGGCACGTAGTAGTTACTCAGTATTTGCTAAATGGTTGTGTGAATTTGGCCTGCTTGTTCTCTGGCACCTGGATGGGCACGTAAGATGTGCTCCATAGATGTTTGCCCAGTGAATGGACGATAAGCTAAGACGCCACGCTCTATGCCAAGTACACGTGGGAAAGGGTCTCCAATTGATCTCCAGAACATCTTTCCTGGCTAATCATGGCCAGCTTCCTTCCAGGGCAAGGAAGTCACCTTTCAGCTTCCCCAGCAGGCTTCTCACTCTCATTCAAAGGAAGAGTAGTGTGTCTAGGGCCATCTATTTCTTTTCCATTATGCCTTTCAGCCTGCCCCAAGTGTCCCAAGGGGGAGCCCTCCCCAGAACTGACCCATCATTCACAAAGACGTTGGGGAAGATGCAGGCCAGCAGGCTGAGGGGACTGACTGAGAAGATGAAGACATTGACCACGTGGCCAGCACTGTGCAAAACTGAGAGAGACCCTGTTAGAGATGCCACCCAGGGCCGATGGTACCTCCCACCCTGAGGGACAGAGGAGGCCCAGGGAGGAGAGAGGGGAGTATAAGTAGCTCCGGTCTCCTCACTGTTTCCCCCACAGCTAGACCCAGGGGGCTGCGACAGTGGGGGCGAGGGTGCCCAGGAGCCACACACTGGCCAGGACAACAGCAGCCATGGCGATCCAGCGATGGAAGTCCACGGCGGCGTCGAAGGGCACGTAGCGGTTGAGGAAGGTCTCTCGCAGGAAGGTGATGAGGTTGCGGCACATGGTGAGCAGGATGTAGGAGAACATGAAGGAGATGCTGGCGGCCGTGCCCCGGGACAGGATGATGCCCACAAAGGTGGTCTCTGCGATGCCCGAGGGTGGCGAGGCAAAGGCATAGTCTGGGGAGGGGGCGAGGGGTGGATCAGCATGGCACAGAGGCTGGGGCCCGGGCCTGAGTCGGCACGCCTGGGCTCCAGTGGGGAGAGCCACCAGAAGGCTCTCTACATCTCCCTTCCCACTGCCCGCAACCCGGAGCTCTTACAGTAGGCCCGCTCTGCAAACAGGCCCGCGCAGATGGCCGAGAAGACGGCAACGCACACAATGTGCCGCCGGTAGTTCTCCACGAAGCGCTTGTACTGCCGAAGCTTCTGGGCCAGGAGGCCCCGCTGCATCTTCTCCTTCAGCGCCTCCGTGTACAGCCGGGGAGTGGGCCCCACCGCCCTGCAGCCATGGGAAGCAGGTGGCCATGAGACCAGGGCACCCCAGCCTCCCCTGAATGCCACCCCATGAAGGAGACCTGGTAACCTGGCAGGGTCAAGAGGGGCCAGAACAGATGAAGGAAACAGCATCCGGGGAGTAGACTCCTCTCCCCACCCCAACTTTTACCTCATCTTTATTTGCTCCATCTACCCCACTCTTCTGTCTCCCCACTACTCCACTTCATCTTCCTCTGTCCATCTGTCCTTCCCTCTTGCTGCTCCCTGCACAGGCCTTGCTGCTGTGCCCAAAGAAGGCAGGAGCCAGGAGACCCCTTACTGCCATCTCAGTATTGCCTCTGAGTGCCAAGCCCCTGCCTGATGACGAGGGTGCAGAGGTTGGAAGATGTTGAAGAATCCTTTGACTCTGTGGCCCACCAGTCAGGGAATGAGACACATGACCTGGTGTGTCCATGGGGGGGTGGGCAGGGCCAGAGACTCTGAGACTTCTCCCCATGTTTCCTTGGGCCTGAGGTTCTGGAAAATACTCACTTTTTGCCAAACCTCTTCTTCAGCCCAGGGCCTCCCAGCTCTGGGGCTTCTGAGGCAGGGAGCTCCAGTTTCTGGGAGCAGGACCTGAGAAATGGAAAATAGGGCTTATTCTCCCCTTGTCTTTGCAGCCAGGAGAAGAACCCCCAGACCAGAACTTCAGGAGATGGGGATGGATCCTGGGACCCATCCCTGCCCAGAGAACCTGTCCATAAAACTGGTCAGAGAGAAGCCAGGCAGGAGAAGCAGGGCAGAATGAATGAATATGATCCGGTCATATGTTTTAGAGAAGGATTCTGTCCTGGAGTGGCAGGGAGAGAGCCAGGTTCCTGAGCCACATGGGGTGTGGGAAGCACTGGAATTTGGGCCAGGATCAATCATGGACTAAGAGCTACTTTCAGAGGGCAAATATCTGGTCCCAGGGACTGACTCAGCCAGCCCTACTTCCTTCATTTCTCTTCAGGGGACCTGCTGATACTCCATTCCTGCTCACCGTTCCCCCGGAGTCCGAGTGATGAATGAGACTCGACAGCTGATGTTTGGTTTAAAGATGCCTCCAACACCTGAAGTGAAGAACGAGAGTCTGGAAGCGTGGGAGACCGCTCCCACCCACTTCTCTAGGAAGGCTGCCACCGCACTTGCTAGTGACTTTGTCACGTTCTCATCTCTTGTTCCTGCCTTGTTCCCCTCACTGCCCACACTGAGCACCCATTGTACACAGGGCAGCCACTGCTAGACGAGGTGGTGACTTGGCACAATTAGGAAAGGGAACCGCTGCAGGCAGATGCAACCCTGCATCCTTTGTATAAAGAAAATAATGCCTCTTCCTCTGACTAGATACGCCCCAGGCCAATGTGCACGAGCTTAGTGAGTAGCATGTAGGTTGGATTTCAGCCCACCCCGACCTCTCAGGAGGCATCTTTGTGCAGTGCGCAAATTGCACAGCTGTGTGTGACACCCTAAGTGCCGGGCTCTATACTAGGCACAAAAGACTTGGGGAGAAATAAAACCTGGGTCCTATCCACCAGTAACTCTCATTTTGAAGGAACACCCCTCCCTGACTCCTACCACTTCTTACGTACACACCTCCACCTTTGACGCAGAGCTGCGTGAATCGGAGCTCGCTGTCATGGTCCCGCAGCATGAAGTGGAAGTCCTCCCACGTCAGCTCCTCCTTATCCTGGAAGCCGGACTCCCGGAACATGGACTCCACCACCTCCTTCAGCTGGGCCTTGGACAGGCAGTTGTTGGAGATCTCGATGAAGGACCTGGGGGAGGAGGAGAGACAGAACCACCTGTCATCCGGCAAGGTCAGGTTCAGGCAGGCACAGGGTGGGGCGGGCCCCAGATTATCTAATGTGGTTACCAGTGACCCAGGAAATGGCACTGAGAAGGTGTTCATCGAGCCTGCAGCTGACATGAGGCTGGGTGGGGTGGCCAAAGGTTTGAAATTGAAAGTGACCTTGACCAATTAGAGAAAGCAGCCCTCAAACAAGGGGGCATTGAGAGGTGGGATGAACGTCCATTTAGTGTAGGGACACTTCCAGATGGGCCATGGACTTCTTGCGTGGCAGGCTCTCTGCCCCCTCTCTCGTGTTGACACATCCCACGCCACCGCTGGCCTCCCCCTTTCACAGTCCAATGGGGGCACAGATAGCCCGGGTGTGGGGGGAGGAGATGTGGCTACAAGGCTGCTGCTTCCTTGTGCCAACACCCCAGGGTGCACGCAGGGGTGTCTCCACACCCCATCTGATAGAACCCGGAGTGGCAGATGCAGCGGCCATACTTTTTTCTTAGCTTGTGCTTTGGGATACAAACCAACCAACCATGCACGTTTGTGTGAGTCCAACAGAAAAAGACCTTTGTGTGCATGGCACAGCAAACACATTTAAAAAAGGCATCGTCCAAGTGAGACTGAGCAAGAGTCACAACTGGGTAAAGGAGGAGACGGTGGTTGCTCAGCCCTGGGGGTCAAGGACCCTCTCCTGGATTCCTTAGAGCCTCACCCAGGCCTTGGCCCGCAATGGCACACCCAGTGAGGGATGGCCAGCAGCCGGCTTCACCCTTGCCTTTTAAAGATTGATTGATGATTGATTTGAGAGAGAGAGATTAGGGGGAAGAATGGAGGGAGAGAATCTCAAGCAGGCTCCACGCTGAGCATGGACCCAACGCAGGGTTTGATCCCCCAACCCTGAGATCATGACCTGAGCTGAAATCAAGAGTCGGACACTTAACCGACTGAGCCACCCAGGCAGCTTCACCCCAGCCTTTCAGACGCCCACGCCCAGTTGTGGGATCTGGGCTGCAAGAGGGATGCGGCAGTTAGGGGGAATGCTGAAAGCAACAGAAAGGCTTGAGGTAGGAAAGGTAAAAGACTCCGCACCATTTTATGCATTCTATTTATTCATTTGCTCATTTATTGCACCTGATTCAGGTAAGTTTGTTTGGAATACCTGCTGTGTGCCAATCACAGTGCAGAAGAGGTGGATTCAGTGGGAAACAAAGGAGAAATAAGACCCCTGGCCTTAGGGAGCTGAAGAGGACTCTATTACCGGAACAGTGTCTTCAGGAATAAGAAGTCTATGCACTAAAAACTGGACTTTTTTTTTTTTTTAAGATTTTATTTATTTATTTATCTATTTATTTATTTATTTGCGAGAGAGAGAGAAAGAGAGAGAAACAGCACGAGAGGGGAGAGGGTCAGAGGGAGAAGCAGGCTCCCCGCTGAGCTGGGAGCCCGATGTGGGGCTCGATCCCAGGACCCTGGGACCACGACCTGAGCCGAAGGCAGACACTTAACCAACTGAGCCACCCAGGCGTCCTCAAAACTGATCTTTATCAGCACACCATAATCAGAAATAGCTTACGCAGCAGGAAGAAAGAAGGTTTGGAATATAGAGGAACTTCCCATGTTTCTCCTCCCACATGTCATGGTGATTAATACAGGAAGAGTGACCAAGGTCATCTGTCCTCCATTCATTATTTCACAGTGCAAAGCACAGTGTTATGTATGGTAACAAGAGTTTACAAAGGTCCAAAGGCATCCAAAACAGGCTAGTAGACTTCTGTTATTAGTCATATTGGTTTGGTTGTTGTTGTTGGTTTGTTTGTTTTTAACTAGGGAGGGAGAATTTTCTGGCTGGTATAGACAGTGCAGACAATAGACCCTCCTGGAGGCAGGGGCCTGGCCAGATAAACTTAAGAAGCTGGAGGCTCTGAGAGTCTAGGAAGCAGTAGCTAAGCCACCTGTCAATACAGATAGTCACATTGCCTCCTCGCCCACCCTCTGATTTGACTTTCCCTGTTTCAAACAGCAGGGAGTCTCAGAACTGGAAGGGCCCATACCATACCGCATCATGGTGAAGAACTCATCCTTGGAGAGGAAGCCATTTGCATCAAGGTCATACATGGTGAACATCAGGCGGGACTTGTCCTCTGGGGAGCCTGGGAAGAGAAAGAAGGATGCAGGTCACCTCTGTGCTGAAAGATTGCTGGTTCCTGGAACGGCCCACCCTCCCCCTACCTTTCATGAAGACCACCAGGATGTCCAGAAACTCCCGGAAGGACAGGTAGCCGTTGCCATCTTTGTCAGCCAGGGAGAACATGGACTCCACAAACATGTCCTGGGGCTTGAGGCCCAGGGACTCGGCAAACTCAGCTCTGCTCAGCTCGCAAGTCAGGGCCTCCCGTACCTTCTGTGATGAGTCCAGGGGCAGGGTCCCTGCGTCCGCCTCGTCGATGTCCAGCACCTGCACTCGGGCAGCAGCAGAGAGAGCAAGAGAGAAGGAGGTGAGGCCTGGGCTGGATACAGTTCAGTGACCCTTCCCATCTCCCCAAAGTCCAATTCAGAAACGGTGAGCCCTGGTGGCCATTCCCGGTCCTTAGATATACTTCTGACTTGGGCCTCTGCTCTCCTGTTGAGGTGGTGACTCAAATCTCTAGCAGCCAGTCCATTTTCTCCCTGGACCCAAGATCCAGGAGCTTTATAGAGTAGGAATGGTGCTAGGTCTCAAGGGGGGAGGGTGGGAATGAGAAAGGGCAAAGATGGGGTTGCAAAATGAAAGAGTCTATACTGGGGACAGAAGATGAAATAGACAGGAGTGGAAAGGCAGAAAGAGGCTAGGGATATGTTCTTTTGTCAATTTAGACAGGGCTACCACGTGCCTGATTTGGTACCTGCCCATTGTGCAAAGATTTTAAAAGTCCTATACATGTAACTACCACTTGTTAAATGCCTACAATGTACCAAGCACCTGGGCTAAACACTATACATAGAACAGTGTTTTTCAAACCTGAAAGTGTATCAGAATCCCCTGGAGGGCTTGTGGGCCCCAACAGCAGAGTTTCGGATTTACTAAGTTGGGTGGGGAGTGCTGAGGCTTTATATTTCTAACAAATTCCCAGGTGAGGTTAGGTGAGGCGGCTACTGCTGGTCCAGGGGCCACGCTTTGAGAACCACTGATATGGACTATCTCACTGAATCGTCACAGCAACTCAAGGTGGTGGATCCTATTTTAATCACTGTTGAATAGATGAGGAAATGGAGATACAGAGCAGAGACGATGTGACTTGCCCAAGGTCAGGCAGGGAGGGAATGGCAAAGCTATGATTCAATCAAGGCTGTCTGTCTCCAGCCCACAGACCAGAAGCTTAGTTCACCCCGTGTAGGATCCTGTCCAGCCCAAGTTCCCTCCAGCCCCTGGGCCAGGTCCTGTCTCCAAGACACAGCCATGGCACCTGGGCAAACAGGTGTCTGAAGAAGATCTCCAGGATGCGGCCCCGCTGCTGCTTGGTCACAGCCCTCCTGAACAGCTCGTTCTCGCTCATCTCAGCCACGTCAAGGCCCAGAGCCCATTGCACACAGAAGTCCTGCAGATGCTGCACGAAGGTGCCCCGTTCCTCGTCGGAGTTAAACAGTAGTACCTGGGTGGGAGGAAACCCGTGCCGGTGCTCGGAGCTTCAGCTCTGGCGCAGCCTCCCCTCAAAAGGACCTTGAGTTTAGGGAAGGGGAGAAAAGCTGCCCCCCAATCCATCCAGGCTGGAACCAGGTGAGTGGCCCAAGGTGGGGGTCAGAGGGAGGGTCACGTGGAGTGTAGGGTCTGCTGAAAGGGTGCCTCTCCCCAGCATTGCCTTCACAGGGGAGCTCTGCAGCTGAGGAGAGGGTGAGTTGACAGGACTGGCTCAGAGAGGGGAGACGGAGGAGCCTTCCAGGTAGGGGAGGCAGGATGGCCATACCAGGTCATACTCCTTGGGGATCTTGAGCAGCAGGGTCCGGCGTCCACGGTTGCTGGACAGGATGAGGTTGACCTGCTGCGGGGGCTGCAGCTGGATGGTGCGGAGCACAGAGAGCCGCCTGTCCAGGACCTGCAGACACCTGTCTGGGAGCAGCTGGATGGTGATGGGGTAGCTCTTCTCCCCGGGGCCCGGCCACTCCATCGCTGGGGAAAGGACGGTTGGGCAGAGCGGTTCAGCAGAGGTACCCAGGCCCCTGACCTCAAGCCAATTCCACTCTACCAGTCTGAGCAGGCCACCCCAAAGCCTGGCTTTCTCCCCATATCTGTACCCTGGTTTTTCTCCCAGGGCTCCGTATCCGGCCCCCGAGCTCCCTCCCTCCTTCCCTCCCCCCTCCCATCTCACCTGGCACACCATCTTTGGCTGCTTCTTTCTTCACACTCTCTTTGCCTTTCTTCTGTAGCCTCTTGCGCTCTCGGCTCCGGAAATGGGCCACCACCCCAGCGATAAGCAGACTCACTGAAAAGGATCAGAAGGAGCCAATGGGGAGGGAAGCCCCTCACCTGCAGCTTCACTGAGGGTTCTGCTGTTGCCCCTCCCTTCACAAGGTCTGCTGAGCCGGGCTTCGATGGTAGCAAGCTCGTCCCACAGACCAGCAGGTTATGAGGGGCAGGGACAGTTGGCAGGCAGGGGGACGGGCAGGGAAAAAGAGGTAGGTGAGGGTGTGAAGAGCTCACCAAGCGGAAGACAGCAGAGAGCCACAATGGTAATGCCAAACCCAGGACCGCTGCCCTCGAAGTAGTCCAACATGGTCAGGGGCACACAGCTGGGCAAGCCTTGGGTTGTGAGCTGCCGAGGCTGAGGGCACGGGGCACCTGAGGGAAAGGACACAGAAGGCCTCAAAGTCTGAGCACCTCACTCATGGCCAGGCACTCCTCCTCTCTCTCCGGTAAAGGACTAGGTACCATTCTCCTTCCAGGCCCACCTCTCTGGAGCTGGTTCCCCTCAGTAAGTTCCCTTCCATAGCCTGTTCTCAGCACCCACCCCAGCTGGAGCACAGAGTGCAGCCTGCAAACTAGTCCAGTCCCTACTAGGGGAGGCAGCCTATTGCAGGCTTCCCAGCACCACAGCGAAGGGACTGCCTGGCACCTGCTTCCCTGGACAGGACCAAGTGATCCGCTGCCCCCCTCCTTGCTCCTTTCTCTGGTTGCCACTCACTATGTTCTCCCAGGCCACCCACCTGCATGCCAGATAAAGACATTGGGCTGCAGGGCACTGGGGTCCACGTTGGTAACAGCCACCAGCACATCCCAAAAAGTGGTGTTTCTGATTTCTGCGATTTCCTCTTTGGAGAACAGCCTAAGTTGGAGAAAACCAGGAATTGTTGGGATGGGAAGGGGCTGCCAGCCTCCAGCATTCTCGGACCCAGGGACCCAGATGAGGGAAGAAACCCAGAGGGGCTGAGGAGCGCGGGAAGCCAGCTGGGAATCAAGGGCCCATGGGGCTGCTGACAGCACCTGCAAAGGGCCTGGGGCAAAGGCCAAGGTGAAGTCTGAGGAAGGGACCCAGGCAGGCCTTACCCATTCCTGGTGTTCTCAAACCAGTAGCGGTCGCCATCCCGCAGCCTCACAAACTGGTTAAGGACAATGGTGCTGAAGAGGGGCCCGGGGTCCCCATGGCTCTCCAGGAGCCCCCCAGGGAGCAGCTCCAGCCGGGACAGGTCCTGGTTGTACAGGGCAGCTGTGGCCTCCAGCACCTGGGGCACCACGGGAGGTGAGGAGTTTGTGTGTGCACGTGTGTGTGCACACGCGCATGTGCATGTGAGGGACGGCAGCCACTGTGGCTCCATCCTTCAAACACAGGACTCCGTCAGCTGCCTGGCTTGCTCCTCAGGCCTGAGGGAGTCTCCTCTTCCTAGGCAGTCCCCCTCAGGAGTGGCAAGTCCAGTGGGAGGACCAATGTGTCCCTCCCATGCTGAGACCACTGTGAGGTGCCTGAAGACCATATCCTGTGACCACCACTACCCAGACTATCTGGTCCCAATGATTAGCAGCTTCAGGGTCACCCAATTCATGAGGGGGGAGCCTGCAGGAATAGGACAATGGCACCCAACACAGGTCACCCTGCAGGAATGGTACAATGTAGTGGTGAGGAACATACTCTGGGGTCGGTTGGCTGAATTTAAATCCTGTCTCTAGGACTGACTTACCAACTATGTCATTGGTAAGATAAGGATGATGAGAGTATCTACCCTATAACATTCTTGATGTAGATTAAATGAGTTACACGTGTACAGGGCTTAAAACAAGAAAGTTTTAGCCCCTATTGCCATCATTACTATTTCTCACCTGGGGGTCCACATGGGGGTTGATGTGACTCCAGTTCCGTGGGGTGTCCAACCCCAAAGCCATCAGGGCTTGGGTATAGCTGGGCAGCCCCATATCTCGGCCACGTTGGATACTGCTGGCCACGTAGTCTGTGCGGGAGAACTTGCCAGGGCCGGGCCAGTAGTCTGAGAAGGAGAGAGGACCAGGCTACAGGCCGAATCCTCCTGACCCTGCTTTGCCCAGCAGCCTTACATTAGGCTATGGGCACTACCCGTCCCCAGCTCTCCCAACATGTGACCTGTGCCCATATCAACTTTGCCTCCAGGGGGGCGGGGGGGGAATGTTACCATGTGTGATTGGGGGCAATTTTTCTGGCAAGAATCTTCCCCTGGGACTCAAGACTATTCTAGTCACCAAGTACTGTATTCCCTGTTCTTTACCTCCTTAACCTCAAGACAGGACTGGATGAAAATCTTTAGAGACCTAAGCACCAAGGAGATCATGCTGTCACCCCTCCCCCCACATACTCAGACACAGGTAATTTAGAATAAAAACCACACTAAACCCAAATTAAGCAAAAAAAAGAAGTTAAAAGCTTTTTTCTTCTAATGGCTATTTGCAGTGTGTGGGTCTGTGCCTCCGCATTGTAGGTACCCTAGGGTCTGCCTGTTGATTCACCCAGAAGGGTCCCCAGGCTCCCTGGCCCCTGGGCCTTTATCCCCTCTGGCTCCCGAGTTCACCTCTCAGATCTTCAACCACTATCCTGTCCTCCAGCTCTGCAATCTGGGAGGCCATTCCCAGCAGCAGCTGGTCCACTGCCTGGGCACTGTTCAGGTTGGCGTTCTGGAAAAAAACAATACATTCAGGGTAGGCTCTTGGGCCTCTTCCCAAAGCCTGGTCCCTGTCACCCTAAAGCACTGCAGTACCTCAGGACAATGGGTCCTTGGCCCGTCCTAGACTCTTTTGAGCTGTTGTCTCCACCTAATTTTCTGATCATTCTCCCCTTCATCTCCTACTAACTGGAGCAGCAACACCCCAGAACTGGAATGGTTGCTTTTCCCAGCCTGTGTGTCAAGACTGACATTGACCCACCTTCCCCTGACCCGGACCCCAGGCTGACCTCCCGACGCCAGTAGCTGTTGCAGACTCTGAGAGCTGGGGAGCTGCCAAAACCCTCGTACAGGACCATCTGGAACTGACAGCTGGCATTTCTGAAATGGGGAATCAAGGATGGGATGAGAACTCAGGGAAAAAGCTGAGATGAGGTTGAGTGGGGTGAGGGACTCAGAGGAGTTTGGCCAAGACTGAGGACTGAGCTTCTTTGAACACAGCAGGGATGTGGCAATATGTGTGGATTGAAGGTATGGGTTGCTCTTTGTCCACCTAGAGTGGGCAGGGAAGGAGGGACAAGAGTACCCAGCTGCTGGACAAACCCTGCTCTCAGCAACTGAAGTTCAGCCATTAGGAGGGGTTGTTAAGTTTGAAACCCCTACCGCAGGGTCCTATTTAGGGTTCCAAATCTGCTTCTCTTCCCCATTAAACCGTGGAAGTGTATAAAAGCCTCCAGGCCCCCAAGGTCCTTGACCCTTCACCTCTGTCAGTGTGCTAAGCCTCTCCCACTGCCAGCCCCTCCCTCACCTCATGTAGACCCCAGGAGGCACCATGGTGGAAAAGAACTGCTCAGAGGCCACCAGGAACTCTGGGGAGATGCTGGGGTCCAGGAAAGGGCTGTATCCTGGGGGAAGGGGAGAAGAGAGAGGATAGTAACATTTAGCCCTTAAACCACCCACCCTCCCTCCCCCTCCAAAAAACTCCTGCTAGCTCTCCCAGTCTCCCTCCCCATCCCCTTACCTGCATACTTCGGGAGCGTTTTCTGCAGGAAGCTGGGCAGCCACTCATACAAAACGATGTTCTGAGGGTCAACAGAGGGCAAAAGGGAGGCAAGTGCTGGAGCAGCCACGCTGGGAGGGTCTGAGCCCCAGGAAGGCTTAGGTGGGAGGTGAGGGCCAGGCAGGGGCAGTCAGCAGGGAGGCGACTCCAACAGGACAGGTGCGGACGCCTGTCCCCCACTAGGAACACGGGATGGGCGTGGGCTAATAACTAATAACCACAGCCAAGTCTCGTGTGTGACGGTCCTTTGCCTGCTCTTCATCTTCGGGGTCCCTTCCTAGACGCTAGCTCCAGTTCTGGGGAGCAGTGTCCTCCCGGAAAAGGGCGTTTCCGGGGGCTGCTTGCGCGAGGATGGAGGGCCCCGCGGGGCAGCGGAGTCTCCCGCGCAGCCGTCGGGGGGAGGGGGCGGGGAGAGGGCGCGTGACTGACCTGGTAGGTGGCGATGACCCTCTTGCGCGCGTGCTGGAACAGCTCCTCGTCCCCCCATTGCGGGTGCTCGCGGGCCAGCCGCTGCGCGCACAGGTTGTGGTAGCGGAACCACAGCAGGCCCAGCGCCTGCAGGAACGGGTCGCGGTTCCCTCGCTCCGCCCCGAAGGCTGCACGCGACGCGGGGCCGCAGGGCAGGAGAGGAGCGGCGGTGTGACCACCAGCTTTGCCTCCCGCAGCCCGCGCCCCGCCCCGCGCCCCGGCCGCCGCAGCCCGCCCCGCGGCCTCACCGTACAGCCCCCCGGGCCCGCGCTGTCCGGTGGCGGGGTCGGGCGCCGTCCACATGAGCAGGGGGCTTTGCGCGTTCCGGGGGAAGGCGGGGTCGGGCCCCGACGCCAGCTGCCCCCCGGAGAAGCTCCGCAGCGCGTCGCTCCACGAGTGCGAGGAGCCATAGATGGCGCTGCCGTCCAGCCAGCCCGTCACCTCGTTGGTCTGCGGGGGGCACCGCGAGGGTGAGCCGGGGGTGAGCCGGGGGTCGGGCAGCGGAGGCGGGTGTCGGTGCGCGAGGGGGTGGGAGCCTCTCTCCCCGCCCCGCCCTGCCCTGGCCTGGCCGCGAACCCGGGACCCCGCCCGCCTCGTCTCACCAGGTCCCGGGGGTTACTGGGGCTCTGTCCGGTCTCGGGGTCCCAGCGGCTCCTCTGGAAGGGGAGGACCACGTCCCCGCGCCGGTCGGGGTCGAACACCGGGTCCCCGGGCGGGATGTGGATGTTGAGGAACTCGGCTGGGCAGCCGGGGGTCTCCACGCTCACCAGGTCCGAGAGCACGTGGTAGCCTGCGGCCATGGGGGCCAAACTGATGAGAACCGCCACTCCCCGTGGGCAGGGAGTTTCTCTAGGTTTCTCAAGAGTCAAAAGACATGTTGGAGTGCAAGCTCTGCCACCGGCTCCGGCTCTTTTTTCTAATTTTCAAAGTGGGGATATAGTACCCTCTCCACCCACCTCATAACACTGTTGTAAGAATCAAAATAATATAATTAATGTAAGGGCTCCCCCACCCCAATTCCCATCTCCCAACAGATCTTGCCTCTCCCTCTCTCTTCGGAGGAAAGAGGATATAATCATACGGTAGGAGAGCGGTGGCAGGGGACTCAGCTCCTAGAGCTATAATGGAGGTCCAATGACACTCCTAGGTTTGGCCTAAGGGGTAAGAGAGAGATTAGAGGAGCGAATATCCCTGACTCGACACTCCCAAATCTCTCGAGATAAAGAAGGGCTGGAAGTGTTGCTTAGCGCGGAGGAGGAGGTGCCTGGGAGTCTTGGGTCCGTCTCCCGTGCTCTTGAAGACGGGCCGCAGGGCCCCTCTCCCCAGGCGCTGAGCTAAGTGACTGCTCACCCCTGGCGTCCTCCCACTTTGCTCTCACCAAAGAAGACCCCCAGCACGGTGCGGTTGCGGCGGGATGGCTGCCCGGCTGTGCCCCGCATGGCGGCGTCGCTGAGTAGGCGCGGGTTGGGCAGCAGCGGCTCCCCTAGAGCCTGGTAAACGCCATCCGCGTAATTGGCTGGCACGAGGCGCTGCAGTCGGAAGCCTGTGGGAAGCAGGGAGCTGCGCTGTCAGAGCACCCCGTCCCCAACAAGCCCACAAGCTTCTCCCTACGCCTACCTCAAATCCCCATCCTCACTGGCGAGACCCTCTTCGCCAGGGTCTTCTGGCCCCAGGAGTGCGTAGGAGTTCGCTGCGGAGACAGCCCGGCTTCTCCGCGCCGTGTCTCCCGCGGCCCGGCCCCCTACCTAACCCCCCCGCCCTCCCCCCCGGACCACAGGACGCACCTGCTGCGCCACGCTCGTGATGCCTCAGGTTGTTGAACCAGCCGTCATAGCGCTGCACTTCCCACGACAGTGGGAGTGAGTCCTGGCCGCCTGCAGGTCAGAGAACGGTCCCCTCAGCGCTAGCCTCCCAGCGACCGCTGCGGGACGCGACGGCTTCCCCCCGCGCTTCTCCGCTCACTGAGCGCCCCCAACCCTACCCGAGAGGCAACCCCTGAGCGGCGTTGTGGCTGCCCTGGGAAGTTTCCCATCCCGCTGAGTGGCGCTGCGATTTGACCGATCTTGTAGCTCGCCTGCATCTGTTTCTTCCCCCAGCCTCAGGAGGTACAGGGTGACATCCCGAAGCTAGGGGCACCGGATACTTACCCGCTGGATCCAGGGATGCAGTCAGCAGAGCTCCCAGGAGCACCACTGCCTCTGGCCTTGCGCCGAGCATGCTGACCCTGCCGCCTGGGAGGTGGGAGGTGAAAAGTGAGTGACAAGGAGCTGGTGTCCCCCATGCCTACAACCCGCACTGGGGAGGAGGTGTCTGCTGTTTTCACTTCTGGAGCAAAGCTTTTAGAAGCATCACCAACGACCCACATCGGCATGCCACTCTTTTCAGGACACCTGGTAGGTACTGACACTGGTCCCCACTGTCCACCTGGTGGAAGAACTAACACTGGCCAAAGAACCCCTCCGCCTGCCGCCGCACTAATCTTCTGTGGTTTATCAGTCCAAGGCAGCACCACCACCCCCCCCCCAACTCCCAACCTCCTATCTCCATCCCCAAGCCCTCAGTAACTGCTTCTCCTAGAGGAGGCAGGGAAGGGAAAGCAGTTAGTGAGCTGGGAACCGGGACCTGCAGCCCCTCCTACTCTACTGTGAATGCCTGTGCATGGACAGGAGGGATGGAACGATCAGGCCCCAAACTCCCTCCAGCCTCTGGTTTAGGGCCCCTGTCTGGGTCAGAAGTCTTTCCTCTTGGAATCTTTGCTTCTCTGCCCTCCTCCCAGCCTCCACCTTCCCAACACAGCACCACTCCCACCCCCCCAACCCCTCCGAGCTCTGAAGATCCTCCCCAGCAGCACTCTCACCCTCTTCTCTGGATCCTCTAAGGCCAGCTGCCCTGGTGTCCGTTGAGGTCAGACCGGTGCCAAGTGTCCGCATCTGGGCGGGAGGCTAGCCCTCTTACTGTGGAGGTTGGGCTTCCGTCATTTGCATAGTAGCCTCCGCCTCTTATTTGCAAGATCTCTTTCCAACTGCACCCAGCTGCCAAGCCCTGACATCCACCCAGCAACCTACCCAGGCTACTATAAAAGGGCTCCAGGTCCTGCACCACTTCCAAACACAGAGCCGCAAAAGTAACTGGCTATAGCCAGTGAGAAATAATTCCTCTCTCCCACCTACCCAACCCTGCCTGGGCCAACCCAGAGCACTTGAAGGCGGCCAGCCACTACGCTTCCTTAGGGGCGAGTTGAGCAACTCAGACTTGACCAGCCCATTAAATCCTGTCCAAGAACGCAGGGGACCGGGTAAAGAGAAGTGGGACCTGGGTTCGGTTGCCAGGTTCGCACTTTTCCCTCTCCAGCGGACCAAGCTTGGCCCGTTGCAGCATGACTCTGTGGAATGGTGAGCTGCCTTTCTACCCCCAGCCCCGGCATGCCCCCGGCTTCAGCGTCCCGTTGCTCATCGTCATTCTGGTGTTCTTGGCCTTGGCCGCCAGCTTCCTGCTCATCTTGCCTGGGATTCGTGGTCACTCGGTAAGGGGGTGCTAGATGCTAGGGCTTGAGGGTCATGGGCAGCTTGTCTCTGGAAGACCTAGGACAGGTAATACTGTAACAAGGGCTTCCATGAATAGTCAGACGAAACGTTGAACCAGAGGAGCATAGGTGGAGCAGACCCAGAAGTCTGGGGGCAGCCGGCACCCCTCCCTGCCCAAGGACTGGGAGAGATGGAGACCCTGTATAAGACATTCTAGAGACTGACCCCACCTGGATCATCCAGGAGGCTGCTGCAGAGAGTGGGTGCCCAGTCCAGTAATCCTGGGGCTAATTCTAGTCTTCACATGCTGCTAGAGTCTCCCTCCTCTCCTCAGACTGCGGCTGCACTCCAATCTCAGCCTTCAGGTAATGACCAGTGGACCAAGAGCTGAGACTGCTGTGTTTCACTGGTGTGCTGGGTTGAGATGCATATGTATGGGTGCTCCCATCCTAAGGACTCAGGGACTTCCACAAATGATTCGAAGTTGTAACAGACTGGGTACTTGTCCTTGGACCAGCCCCCCCACCCTTCTCCCAGAACCTAAGTGGTTTATCCAGTCTAGGAGTACCTAGCCTCCCTGAGTCTTGATCTGTGTCGGTTTCCTTGGGAAACTGGTGCACCTAAGAATATCTGAGAGGCTGCTTTCCCACCTCCTCTACGACAGGACCCTGGGGCTGCCCTCTCCTGGGGGAGGTGACCCCAGCCAGCCGGGCACTTCTGGACTCACTGAGCCTCATCATAGTAGTGACTCGAGTAGCTGGCAAGACCAGGACCAGGAGCCAGATAGCTGGGGGAGTGAAGGTGATATGACAACACCAGGCAGGGAGCCAGGTTGCAGGGTGGAATGGGAAATGGGGCTAGGGAGGCAGAAGTGCATGGCTAGAAAACATCAGAAATGTCAGTGGCTCAGAGGGACTTGCACAAAAAGCAAGACAGACTTTGGCTTTAAAACCTCAGGAATGCAACTCGGAAAAGGGTGTGGGGCAAGAGGGGACAGCTGCAGGGACACTAAAGATCTAGGTGGCATGGGGTCAAGGGAGGTCTTGGGGACTCTAGTTGGGCAGTTACAAGACCTGACCCAGGTGCTTGTTCCTGCAGCGCTGGTTCTGGCTGGTGAGAGTTCTTCTCAGTCTGTTCATAGGCGCGGAAATTGTGGGTGAGTGTGTGGTGCAGCAGATGGGGAGAGGACCTGGGGTGAGGATGGAGGTGGGCAGAGGGCACCTGGGAAAATGGAGATTTGGGGGTTGTTTCCTGCTCCTTCTTTGCATTCTTCAGCTCTTCCTAGTGCCCACTCTTCCACTCTTACCATGTATACCACCTTGGACCCCTAGACCCTCCATCTCTCTTCACAGTGTCCTACCTGCCATCACCACTCTCCTCATTCCATCTCCCCAGTGCTCTCCCTAACCCTCCCCCGACACTGTGTTTCTCCCCACAGCCGTGCACTTTAGCGCACAATGGTCAGTGGGTGGGATGAACACCAACACATCCTACAAGGCCTTCAGTGCAGCAAGGGTCAGCGCTCACGTTGGTCTCCACGTCGGCCTGGAGGGAATTAATATTACACTCACAGGTGAGGGGGCTGGGGCAAAGTGAACTTCTGGATTGGCAGACCCCATGGCTGGGGGAGTGTGGCAGAGGCAGCTGGAGGAAATCTCAGACCCCACGGGCTCGAAGAGTTTTTATTCCTCACCGATCCGTGTTTTCCGCAACCGCTGCCAAACCCATGTCTCTCACACCTCCCCTTTCCTACGCGCACTAGCTTAGTTGCGGTGTCCCGGGTTGTGCGCAGCTCCACGACCCCGGCCGCCCTCCCTTCGCAGGGACCCCGGTGCAGCAGTTGAACGAGACCATAGACTACAACGAGCACTTCAAATGGCGTCTGGGTGAGAACTACGCCGAGGAGTACTCGGAGGCACTGAAGAAGGGGCTGCCCGATCCAGTTCTCTACTTGGCGGAGAAGTTCACCCCGAGCAGCCCCTGCGGGCTCTACCGCCAGTACCGCCTGGCGGGACACTACGCGTCCGCCACGCTGTGGTGAGCGCTGGAGGGAAGGCACCTGTGAGTGAGGGAGTGTCGGGGCGGGGGCGTGTGAGCCAGAGGATGTGAGGTATAGTTACAGCCCTATGGTGCGGGGAGTGAGAATTACCGCTCAGACGGTCGGAACCCAGAGAGCCCCAGCAAAGCCTGGGAGTCGGCTACTCGGCTGGAGGGTTCCCCTGCGCCTTCGCCGTCCCAGCCCCGGCTTTCGTTCTGGGGTAGGGACACAGAGCAAGCGAGGCTGGGGGAAGCCAGCTCACAGTGCGGCGGGCCCCCTCCGCAGGGTGGCGTTCTGCTTCTGGCTCCTCTCCAACGCGCTGCTCTCCATGCCGGTCCCGCTCTACGGAGGCCTGGCGCTCCTGACCACCGGCGCCTTCACGCTCTTCTCCATCTTCGCCTTCGCCTCCGTCTCCAGCGTGCAGCTCTGCCCGCTCCGCCTCGGCTCCTCCACGCTCACCACTCACTACGGCGCCGCCTTTTGGGTCACCCTGGCCACCGGTGAGGACCAAGGGGGCGGATTCCGGGAGCCTGGGCGTGGGAGCTGATGTGTGCTTTTCCCGTTTGCAGAATGAGTTCACATATATTATCTAATTTGCTCCTCTTAATAGTTTCTAGAAGCAGGCAGTTATGCCCATTTTACAGATGAGGCCAGGGGGTTCTGAAGGGTTCGGTGGCTTGCCCCAGTTAGCGCATGAACTCATGTATCACGTAATCCATATTAGAGGTCTTTCTGCCGTGTGGGTTGGGGGAGGAAATGCTAGGGGTAGCCCCCAGGAGATGCAGGGGGGCAGGCCAGGTTCTGGCCTGGAGCCCTGACTACCCTGTTTCTTTCTGTCCGCGCCGCCGCAGGCATCCTGTGCCTCCTCCTCGGAGTGGCGGTGGTGAGTCTCCACTACTCTCGACCCAGCGCTCTCCGCACCTTCTTGGACGGAAGTGGCAAGGACTATGGTAGCCAGGCGAAAGGGAACTTGCCTCTCATCCTGAACAACCCACTGCATAAGCAGTTCGGAGCCCTGGACTTAACGACTAGTACTAACCTTTGAGGGTTATTCAACCTCGGACTCCTACCCCGCCTCGGCCCCCTGCAGGCCGGGTAGCAATACCTGCTGGGCTCGGGCCAGGAGAGCTAGCTCCAGGAGGGTCACTGCGCCGCGGGCGCCAGGAAAAGCAGGCGGCCTCAGACGTGCCGCACGCCTACGCCCGGGGAAAAAGGGTCTTCCAAGGTGAGCTGTAAATAAATCCTTTTTCTTTTTCTTTTTTTCTTAAATTTGTTTCTATTACATTCAATGGCTTTTCCAGGCTTGGGGAATATGAGTCCTCGGCCGACTTCCCTGGGTTGGAAGCAGCCTACTACATTCTCTCTGCCTTGCCACAAGGCTCTGGGAGAGGGGCGCCCTCTAGTGAGCCCAAAGGGGAACCCTCCGGAGCCAGCATCTTTCTGAGCTGCCCCAGGCGGATGGCAGCAGTGACCAGACAGGTCAACCTCCCATTGGCTCAGCTGAGTGGGAGGGAATGGCATTTCTGAGGTCATTTACTAACTCCAGTTTATTCACTAACTAAGAGGTAGTGTCCAAGGGACAAGGTAGTTGTCAGCAAGGCATAAAAATGTAAATCCTGGGATTTTTTTTTTTTTTTTAGGTCCTTGGCAAGACCTACAATCTTATTTGGCAAATTTGAGAATTGAAGCTTAAGCTTAAAGATAATGTAGCACACTTAGTTAATATTAGACCTGGGACAAGAAGTTTGGTTTCTTCTGCTGCCCAGGGCTTTCATTGTATCAAGAGATCACACAAGTAAAAGAAGAACAAAAGGGACCCAGGAAAAAGGAAAATAAGAGGTACAGAGGGATGAGGGGGACTACATGGGAATCACACAGTAACCTCCCCCCCCACACACACACAATATAGATGAAGCTGAGTTTCAATAAATGGCCCCTCAAAGAGGCAAGCATCAAGGGAAGGCAGGGTTGCTGTGCAGAAATGGGCAGCACCTGCTTGGTCTTAACATGGAGACAGGGTTGATAGGCACCCCCAATGTCTGTTTAGCATATTAGGGCTTTTTGTTTTCGTTTTTGTTTTTACATCAATAGAAAGAGTCTCTTTTTCCTACTCCACCTGCAGATTGGGGCTGGGGACAGATTGGTTTCAACCCATCCTGCAGTCAGTTCTGGCAGGTTTATGGGGCTCCAATGAGATCTGCAACCAGATTGGAAGTCCAGGTGTCCACCAGGGAGAAGAACCTTATAGGGCACAGTCAGACTCTCTGTGATGCTCCTCCTTACACCATGCCTCAGAAGAAGCCTCTGACAGAAGAATGTCCTGGGGCTCAGGACTCTCAGCTGTGGACCGGTATCTGGGGCTCAGGAGTCCCCCTTCCTCAGGATTCCACTCCAGTGAAGGATCCTCCCCTGTACTCTGGTTGAACAAAGCCTTCAGCCTTTGGGGCTGCATCCTGTGGGCCACTGCCATGGCCAGGCCGAGCAGCATACAAAGCAGTCCTGGGAATGAGATAACAGGTGTCCCGCCTTGGTGATAGTAATGCCCTCCCAAGGACATCTTCTCCCAAGAGCATCAGAACAACTCAAAGAGAATCGCTGGTATCCCTGTTTCAGGGCAACTTGGGCTGAGAGCAGTGATGGACTTAGGGTCATACAGCTGGTGTGGCTCTGTTGTTCTGAGTTTTGGGATTCTAAGCCCAGTGCTCTTTGCATTACATCTCAGAAGAGAGAGAGAGAGAGAAAAAAAGAGAGAACTCTGAAAACAGAGAACCCTGGGGGAAGGGCAGAACACAGAGGAGGAGGCATGAGAAAGGGCATGAGAGAAGAGGAGAAGAGAAGAAATTGCAGGACAATTTAAGGCTACGTGAGGCAGGGAAAGAGAAGGAAAGCAAAGGAATGGGGGACACAGAGAAGAGTGTTTGGGGGAAGTGGGCAGGGACATAAGACTGGAAGATTTGGGAAAGAGCTGGGTGAAGAGAGAGTTAGGGGATGAGGGAAATGACAGAGACAGAAGACACGGGGAGTAGGCATCTATGGAGGGGAGGCAGGTGGAACTGGGGAGATAAAACCCAGAGATGAGTAATGTAAGAGGGATGGGGCTTTAATGAGAGGAAAGGCATCCTGGTCCCCAGAGGCAGACCCTCAACCCCCACTAATATGGTGGTCCCTGGCCCTCCTTCCCTAGCCCTAAGCCTTCTGGTGTCTGTCTTCAGGGCTGCACCTCACCTGTGGTCAATGTGATCCAGAAGGCAGGCCCATGGTGAGTGTGCAGCATAGCAGTACCCAGGTGCAGGGCACAGGGTGGTGTGAGTGATGTGGCCGTGGAGAAGAAGAGCAGTCCCAACAGCTGGAAGATGCCTGTGGCCAGCAGCATGTGGCCACCATAGACCAGCACGGGCATGGACAGCATCACATTGGCCAGCAGCCAGCAGAGGAATGCCACCCTGGAGAGCCAGGACCCAGTGAAGGCTGGCCTGGACACCTCTACTTGGAAGGGCCCAGGTGGAGGCTCAGGGACCCAAGAATACCCCAAAGATGTGAGATAGGGATTTCTGCCTATAGGTTTCCCAACCAAGCACCATGGGGCTGGTGCCACCCTGTCCCACCAGGGATTTCCACATAAGTGGAGGAAGATGGGTAGAAACTCCATTCCTGGGTCTAGGCCAGCAGGGCCTCCATCCCACCCTCACCAGAGCATGGCTGAGGTGTAGTGTCCTGCCAGGCGGTACTGGCCATGCAGACCACATGGACTGTTCGGGGTGAACTTCTCAGCCAGGTAGAGCACGGGGTCCGGCAGCCCCTTCTCCAGTGCCTTTGTATACTCCTTAGCATAGTTCTTGCCTAGGCGCCAGGTGAACTCCTCATTATAATTGATGGTCTCATTCAGCTGTTGCACTGGGGTCCCTGGGGAATAGGGCAGTTGTGCTCAGCAGGAACCCAAGGACCGGAGTGGGCATTTGCCTGGGTAGGGGCTCATCACATTGGGCAGAGGGACAGGAGCTGGTCTCAGTCTCTGGAAATTTCCCTTCCTACCATCCCCCCATCCTGTAGATCCAAATTAGATCCCAAAGACACAGCAGAATCTTCTCCTCCCTCACAGGTAAGAGCGATCCCTCACCTTTGAGTGTAATGTTGAGTCCTCCCAGACCAACCTGCAGCCCCACATCAGCGCTGATCCATTCGGAACTGAAGGCTTTGTATGATATGTTGGTGCTGACCTGGCCCACGAACCACTCAGAACTGAAATTCACAGCTGGGGTGGGGAGTTGGACATATGGGAACTCAGGAAGGTCCAGGCATTCCTGGGTTAGAGTCAGAAGGAGAGCTACAAGGGGTCTAGGTCTGTTTTGCTCATAATTGTATATCTGTTGACTAGCTCAGGGTCTGGCTCATGGTTAGTTTGTCAACAGTATATTTGCCCAAGATGAATAAAGGGGTCAGAATCCAAGATTTCCTTTGGTGACAGTCTGCTTATGCCCCCCCCCTCCCCTCCCTCCCCTGAAGCAGAAGATGCCATGAGGAAACAAGGAGAGGACAGGCTGACTGCTGAGGGAACTAGACGGGACAGAGGCAGTTGACCAGGATTATACTCACCCAGGATCACAGCCCCAATGAATAAGCTGGTCACCACCCGCAACAGCCAGAACAGCCTCTGAGTCACAGGGTGGGTGGGTTTAGAAGGAACACCCTCCTTCCAAATCCACCCTTCCTCTTTCCAGACTTGTGTGTGTGTGGTGGTGGTAGGGGGATGTTCTAAAACTGAGGTCACTTGGTCAGTTGTGATCAAAGTGCCTGGCATGTAATAGGTGCTCAATTATTATCCATTGAATCAATGAGTAGGGAACTCCCTCCTGGGGGTGGGGGTGGGTGACACTTTCTCAGGACTGGAGTCTCTTTCCTGAGTCTTGTTGTAGCCAGAGAGTCTGGCCCCCTCACCTTGAGGCCAAGATCTCTCTGGGGCTGGGGTCTCCAGGGTTGGGCTTGTTTCTCACCATCTTGCCCCGAATGCCAGGCAGGATGATGATGAAGGTGACCAGTGCGGTCACAAAGATGGTAATGACGACGGCCAAGGTGGTGTCCATTGGGAAGATCGGCTTGTGGCCCACATAGAAGGGGAATGTGTGTCCCAAAGTAGCCATTTTGCTGGGGTTGTGCAGGGGAGGCGTATGCTGTAGGACAATAGACGTGTATGTCTAGGTGCCAAGCCCTGTTCTTGGTGCGGAAGATACCGCAGAGCATAAACCAGACCGCGTCCCTCATCTCTGGAGCTCACCAGGTGATACCGCTCCTGCCATTCGGCTGCCCCTCTGCCATTCATTTCCCTACGTTTTGACTGTGAGGGAACGGGGGTCTTGGCAATCAGTCTCTGTTGCCCCATGCTCCTTTCCTAACCCGTAGGTCCCCTAAATCAGGGCCACAACCACCCTCGAGTCTTCTCTGCTTCCTCTGGGACTGTCTTAGGAAATATAATTCTCTTTTATCTTTCTCAGGCCTCCAGCACAATCAGACAGATCACAGGACATAAAAAGATCTATGTTTACTATCAAGTGAAGGCATAAGGGTGAAAGATGGTACAGATTACAACAAGTGGCTTTCCTTCTCAGTCCCCAAAGGAACAAAAGCCAGACAGCTCTGCTAAGTATCTAATCCAACTACATCATCAGAGGGCTGATTCCCAGTCCTGGCACTCCTCGGACTGGTCTGTCCAGCTTTCTCAAGCACCCTGGCTCCTACTCTGGCAACTCTAGAATAAACAAAATCAAGTTCACTTCATCTTACAGTCGATGAACCCAGCTCTACCAATATCCCTGTGTGTGATCTGTACTGGGGCCTTGGTTTGCCTGGGAGGCTCCATTATTTACAGTCTGACCTGGTAGTGTCTTGTTAAGCGATGCAGTGAAACAGTAAGTTTGGAGTTGTGCAGCTCTGTGTCTGAATTCTGCCTCTGCCTCTTGCAAGTTACTTGGCCCCTACAGAGACTTGGTTTTTTTACAAAATAGGAATGATAATATCTACCTCGCAGGGTCATTATGAGTGTGAAACAAGATTGTGTGTGTAAAGTGCTAAGAATAATACCTGAAACAGAGTGACATCAATAGATGGGAAATAGGGGACATTTTATTACTCCATTTATCTCTCTATCCAATCCTTCTTGGAGGGAACCCTGGGCTAGAATCAGTTCTGGGTCCAGTTCCAGTTCTTCACTAATTTTAAAACATTGGGCAGTCAAATGACAACCTCCCTGGCCCTTGGTTTCCTCATCTGCAATTGGATATGATGATCTCCAGGTCCCCTCTAGTTCTAAATTCTGTGATTCTTCTATAATACCTTGTGGAAGGCTCCCAGCCTTCCACTCTCCTCCTAGGCCGGGCCACCTCCTATGCTATCTCGGGGGGTAGCATAGTGTCAGACAGACAGTTTGAACTTTTAATCCCATCTTTTGGACAAGTCACATAACCTCTGAGTCTCAGTTTTCATGTGGAGTTTTGCTTTTTTTCTTAACTCCTCAATTCTTCCATTCCAGAGGAACAGGTATCTCTTTTCCTCCTGGGCTCTCACTCCAATCCTGCCTGCCTTCACTACCACCTTTCTCATTACTCATCCCCTTTCTCTTTACAACTTTTCAGCTTCTCTTTCTCTGCTGGCTGTGTAAATTTCTTCCATCTTAGGAACACAAAGAGAAGGGACTCTGTCCCTTGAACTTCTTAGTTCTTTCCAGCTACTGTCTTATCCCACTCTCCCCTTTTCACAGCCAGGCTTTCTGGAAGAATAGACTATGTTGGTGTTTTCACTGTTTTATCTCCTCAACCCATTGCAATCTGGCTTCTGTCTCTGAGAAGTCTCCGACTTCTCCATTAGGTTACCACATGCTAAATCCAAAGGGAAGTTTTCACTTCTTATCCTTCTTGACCTCCCTGTGGTATTTGGCATTGTGGAAGTTTCCCTCTTTCTTGTCCTCCTTGGGTCTCCATGACACTATGCTCTCCTGGGTCTGCTGCCTTTGGCCATTCCTTTTGTGGCTCCTTTGCTAGTCCTTCCTCCTTCTGACATATTTCTGTTTCCCAGGAGTCTGTCTAGGCTTTTTTCTTCTAGCACTCTTCATGATTCCCTAGGTAAACTCATCTATTTCCATGGCTGTTGCATCTCAAATCTATGTCTCCAGGTAGACCTCTTACCTGGGCTCCAAACACAAAAGGTCCAATTACCCTGTTGACATTTTCACTTGGCTTTCACATGGATGCCTCAGATTTAACAGGTCCCACACTGAATTCACTCTCTCTGCTCTGCTTTTTATTCTGTTTTCTTTGTCTCTTTGGTGGCATCACCACTGTACCAATAAAATAAATCAGAAAGCTAGACCATCTGACCTCCTAAACATTTCTTGAAGCCATCCATGCATTTCCTTCCCTACTGCCCTAGTTCAGCCTCATTCTATCTTGCCTGGTGGCAGAACATTTTTTTTTTCTAACAAGCAAATATAATCATTTTACTTCTTTGCTCTAGGTAAAGTCTAACCTCACAATCACATACAAAATCCTCTGTAATCTGATCTCACCTACCATTGCATCTCTATCTTTGGCCCAGCCTAACCTCTAGCCATACTCAACTATTGGCCTCTCCCTGAATCTGACATGCTCTTTCAAGTCTTCATGCCTCTGTAGATGCTATTTCCTCTGCCTGGCATGCTCTTACCCCTTAGCAAAGACCTTTTCACCCTTCAAGTCTCAGCTCGTATTACCCCCTCTGTGAAGTTTCCTCTGAAACCATTGGGCCAGTGTGGATGTTCCCACCTCTAATATTCTGATTGCATTTTGAATATACCTCCACAATCACAATAATTACACTGTATTATAATTATTTGAACATCAATCTCCCCATTAGCTTCTAATCTCCATCTTTGCATCCCCTGCTTGTAGCATATACTAATAAGTCTATGGGTTGAATGAACGAATATATGAATGAGTTCCTCTCCCTGCTGGTAGCATCTTCTATTTCACACACAAGAGGGAGCTATGCTCCCTCTGTGCTCTAGACAGTATTAAACTCTCATTCAACATTAATTGAGTGTCACGAATATAAGGCTAAGGATTGGGCAGGAAGGGATTTGACCAACCCTGCCCATTTTTAGTGCTTTCACAAAATTTTCAGAGAGCCTCTTCCAATAGTTAGAATCCAAAGCATGAGTGTTCATGTTTAATTGAATCTGAAACATATATTTCAACTCTAGCTAAAGATAAATAACTAAGAACGTGTGGATTAAGTTATCTTTTATAATATGTGATATATTTATTTTATTTATTGGCCTAACAATTTTTTATCAATGACACCTAGACTGAAGCCATTACAATTGTGATGGAAGGCTATATTTTTTAGAAAAGGCTATAAATGTAGAGTATCTTGGGTAATAAGGTAGGAAGATAAAGCAAGTTTACTGATCCTATAAATACATATTATATGCTGAAATTTCAAAAACAAATATTTGCAATATAAGCAAATAATAGTGTAATGTATTTGGGTTAGCGTTAGATGTTAGCATTATTCCTACATATATTTTAATGGGAGGTTATAAAATATTTTACAAGAATGGCTCATCTCTATTAACATGGTGCTTCAAAGAAACACTAACAAAAGGCTCTGTAAGTACAAAAGAACAATGTTAGCTTATTTCCAATTCTCCAGAATACTTACTAAAGATGACTAAAGAAAAAAGATAGTTGGTGAATAAAATTCACCTTTTTTAATTTCTTCTTGCTTAACTTAATGAATTAGGTTTTCCTTAATCTACATCGCCTAATCTAAAGTTAATTTTGGATGACGCTGATCCCAAATTAGTTTTAATTATTAAGGTAACAGGCCTCCTGCATGAAGTGGTGGGACTGAAATGAAAGTCCTCATGCCCAGCCATCCTGCTTTTCCTACAAAGCTTGTAGTTTCCCTCTGGAACATCTTCCTCCTTGGCTTGCCAAGGAGGCTCTGACAGTAGAATTTCTTCCAATCTGAGAAAAATCTCTTGTCAGTCTTCACTCACTTCTCCCCTAGCTCACCACCACGACTGACAGATATACACAATGGACATGGATATAAATAAGACAAGATACAGTCAGACATACACCCACAGTTTCACGTAAACAGAAATATAGACACAAAAAGAAAGTAGCTCTCAGTAACATAAAGAACTAGATACATAAGCCCTCAATCAGAGGCCCCGGTGACAAAACTGAGGTGCTTTCTCAATGGGTTGGGTCAATCCCCACGCTTTCTCCCTGTCCTGGAGAAGGGAGGGCCACTCTTTTCCCTTTCTGAACTCCCTTAAAATACTGAAGCATTTCTAATGCTCAGTTGTGTTTCAGACACAGTTACCTAACCCTTACCTATCTCAGGTTGAAGTGGGGTTCCTATGTGTGTATGAGGGGTGGGCAAGAAATAAAGTTACGCGTCTTTAAGAAAATTCAGCCTAGTACAGGGTCTTCAGCAAAGTTGTCAGGTGCTTTCTTAGTGCTCTGTGGCCCCTCTTGTAGCCTCCCTCTGCCCACCTCCCCCATCTTCTGGAACCCAGAAAGACTCCTAATTCTCTACAAAGGGGGGAATGGGTGACATGGCTGGAGTTGCCACGAGCTCTGATTGATGATACGCAGCTACTAGAATGTAATATTTTGTTTCTTTGGTTGGGGTTGATCCCATTCAAAGTTTACAGCTCTGGCTGGCTACAGGGACCCTGTCAGGCACTCCTGTCCCAGCCTCTTCTCATGAAGAAGGCATGTGGACATGTGTATGTGTGTTGTTGCACCAAGGAAAGAATTAAGTGTTGAAATAGAAGATCTGAGGAGTGGGTTGAGGCAGGAATCCCCAGTAAGGGCTGAGGTGAGTAAGGACCGAGATAAGGAGTCCATGTCTGTAAACCTAGTGGCATTTATGGATGGCCTCCTCTTAATTTCTTATCAAGCTCTCTTTGAGGAACTCCCACTTGATCTGAACTTGCCCCGGGTGGACGCGGGAACCCGCGGGGCAGTGGCGGCACTCCGACGTCCCCTTCAAAACCCTCCCAGACCGCACCGACCCCAGCAGCCTCATCCCCGCCACTCACACCCGGACCACCATTTCTTACCTTCGCGTCTCGCAAACGATGCGTGCGTGGCAGCCTGAGCCGCCGCTCGCCTCGTCCTTGTGGAACCTCACAAGCAGCGCTCCTGGGGGTGGGATTAGGGCGGGAACCGGGTCCAGACGTTGTCACCGAAAGCGCACTCCCTTTCTCTCGGCGGAGCCCGCTTCCCGCCCCACTCTTCTAATGCACTGAAGGACCAGGCTTCGACCGGACAAACCGGGTCCGGGGTGCTTCCCCGCCCACCACTGCAAGTCGCTCTCAACCTTCTCAGACCGCACCCGAGGCTCTGAGGCGCTGCCTCCCGTCCTCGGCCTGGGACAGAGGAGGGACGGCGCGCAACAGCGGTCCCCTCCGCAGCCATCCCTCCGGCCCCTCCTCCTCCTGCCCCCTGCCCGGAACCCCGGGCGGCTCCGGCACAAACCTAGCGATGCAGTCCGGGGACCGGCGGGGCGCGGGCGGGGCTCGAGCGCCGGAGACCCCGAGAGCTCACGAGGAACCCTGCGGGGGGAGGAGTGGTTGCCACAGACTCTTTCAGGGTCTTAGGACGAGGGCCTTGCTTGGACGCCTGGCCTGGTCTGCCGGCATTGACCGATCCTCTTGGTCTTGGAGCCCAGCTCCGAAGGTGTGGAGAGTTTGGGGGAGCGCCTCCCCGGCCCCCCCGCACCCGCTTGGCCTCCCGCCCACACCCCAGTCCCGGCAGACTTGCCCTTTTTGCTGTCCAAGTGGCCGCACTAGCCGAGCCCTCGCCAGGGACGGGACAGATCCCCCGCCTGCGCCCTGCGAGCCAGCGCCGTCTCACCTGGCGCGTCCCGGTCCCCTCGGAGCACCTCGGCGGGTCCCCGGCGCGCCGGCTGGTATCCCGCCCCGCCCCGCCCCGCCCCGCCTCGCCTCGCCTCGCCTTAGAACCCGGCCGTGCCGTCTCTTCTTCACCGCCGGCCCCGCCCTCCCCGCGCACCGCCGCGGAGGAAGCCGGCCGGGAGCGGGCGTCGCGGCCCCGCTGCGAGCCAGGAGGGAGGCAATCCGCACTCCGGCGTCCAGGGACGCCGCGGCCACAGGTCAGACCCAGAAGGGCTTCTCCGGCCCGCGGGCCTAGGCGCTCCGGGGGAGGGAGGGAGCTCCACTCGCGTGGCTTCGGCGGAGTGTGGCCCAGCTCGGCCACGCTTTCTGAGGGAAGAGGAATTCTAGCCCTGGCCCCCCTGCGCCTCCGTTATTAGCCTGACGCTAAAATGGAGCCGGTTCAGGCCTATTCCTCCCCCACCCCACCACCAAAGTTTTAGGTTCTTGGAGAACTGGGAGTGTTGGGTGGCCTAGTTTGCTTGGGCCTAAAGGATCCTAAAGGATCTCTCTGGAGTTCTTCCTGACACAAGCACATGATGCCAGGGAGGGAAGTTTGGGCTTTTAGAGTCCAGGCTGCCCCTCAACCTTCCCTTGGGATCAGGTTGGAATCCCTATGGCCTTGGCTTATATTTCCCCCACCCCAGGGTCACCACTCTAGGACTTCAGGCTGGAAAAGTAGCCATGTGGGACAAGAACAAGGTACGCCTGTGTTCTCTCCCTGGTTCTGCCACTGCCTGGGGCTTCACTGCCCTGTCATAAGGTTATGCCTTCCACTCAAGGCTGTTAGAAAGTTACTGAACCAATGTTGTATAAATCATTGTGGCTACCCACCCGAAAGGAGTGGTTATTAAGCATACCCAATTCCTCTTCAGGTTTATCTGCACAGCCTGGCCTGAAAGCTCACTACATGCTTTTTGTGGGCTGAGTGGTCTCTGGGGCCCAGGATCCTGAAGACACAGTGGTAGGGGGGAAGGGGCAGGGCATCCTAGATCAGGGAAGGACCACTGCGGCCACTTCAGCACATCCATCCTTATGGCTTCAACCATTCAGGACCCTGCTCTTCACACACTATCAAAGGTCACCATCTGGACAGTCTCTGGGATGGAGTGGGTAGAGTGGCTGAGCTTTTGAGTTATGACAGGGCCTAAGGTTTTTCACTTGTTTAATGGGAGATGGCAAGTTGGGATGAGATCACCCTCTGGGGCTCCTCCTCTGGGACTAGACAACCTGTTCAGGAGTCCTGAGGGTTTGGTTTGAGATAAGGCTTTCTCTGAGTTCCCACTTTCTTCCACTAGATAGTTCCCCAGCCTCACCCCCACCCCCACCCCCCAGTTTCTATGCCACCTTTAGAAAATCTTTACTGGCCTGAGGCACTCCCTGTGCCGGTCAGGAGTCCCAGCCTGAGTCCCCTGCTGCCTCTGTTTCCCTGTTGTCCCTGGGTGATTTGTTGGCCTGGGGAGAGAGAGCAGAAAGTTGGCACCAAGCACAGGAGTGCCTGGCGCTGCATTCTTTGATTCCACTGAGAGGAGCCATGCTCCAGCCACGCTCTCTCTACATCACATTTACATAACACCTGTCACCTTTCTTGCTTTGAATTCAACCTCATTCTCAGGTTTGATGTTTGATTCCGGCAACCATGCTAGGAGATAGACAGTTCAGGCATGTTTACTCCCATCGCTGGAAGAGGTAACCAAGGTCCAGATCAGATAAGTGACCTGCCTAAGACCACACTCGTGGACTAGCAGCAGCTCAGTGTCCTGGCCCCCAAGCAAGGCTCTGTCCAAGGAACATACACTTTGGAAAGCTGGACCAAAGCAAGGTTTTTCGGTTAATCTAAGAAGGTAAGTCCAGGAAGTCAGAGATTTTTGTCTGCTTTGTTCATCACTTAATCTCCAGTTCCTAGGTCAGTGCCTGATACATAGTGGGTGCTTGTCAAGTGTTTGTTGAATGAATGAAAGATTCTTGGGAGACAGTGTGTCTCCTGCTCTCTGCTCCTCACTGTGGTGTTGGCCCAGGCCACACCTAGATTCACAGGGGCCTGCAGAGGCCCTGGCCTGACTCTTCTGAATTGCTGGGACTCATTCTTCCTGTCCTCTTTTTCTAGGGTCTCCATTTTAGGGTGTTCTAATACCTAAGCCCTATTATCATATTCATCATGGGCTTCTGCCTGGCTCTGGCATGGACACTCCTGGTTGGGTCATGGACATCCATGGGTAAGTATAGATTGAAGAAGTATAGCTAGGAACAGAGGAATCCTGCTGTATCAGCATTTCCTATTTCATTCCTCAGTCTGGAGGCCCTTTCTCTCTCCCCTGTCTTCTCTCTTTCTTCATAATGTAAGGACCCCTGATCCCAAGTGGCAAAAGACTGATGAGGCATACAAGATAATAACGGATCTTGTGGTCAGACTAGACCCAAAGCTGAAGGGAAGTCACCAGTGTTTTAAAACAATATGGAAAAAAAAAAAAAAACCAACACAACCAACCACCACCACTAATATGGTCGGTCCATTCGATTTCGTCTTGTTTCTGTCAGCTTTGGACAGTCTCTTACTAGAATCTGAGGCCATTCTCTGAAGTCTGGGTCTCTGAGAAGGGAAGTAGGTTTAAGGTGCTACAAGTTAGGTTAAAAAGAGCCAGTTCCTGGGGTGCCTGGGTGGCTCAGTTGGTTAAGTGTCTGCCTTTGGCTTGGGTCATGATCCCAGGGTCCTGGGATAGAGCCCAGCTGTTCAGCAGGGAGTCTGCTTCTCCCTCTCCCTCTGCTGCTTCCCCTGCTTGTGCTCTCTCTCTCAAATAAATAAATAATTTTTTTTTAAATAGCCAGTTCCTTATCATCAAGGGTTGGAGGATACAGGAAAAGGAAGCAGAGAAAACCTTTGGAATGATCTATTCTGACTGGGCAATAGATCCCTGCAGCTTCTCCCAGGACAGAGCTGTTACCATTCCCATTCCTTCCAGCTCTCTCTTTGCCTTGACCTTGGATTTTCCTTTTCTAGTAGGCTCTTGCCACTTATTCCCAGAAGGCATTCTTCCTTATGCTCCCTCCCAAAGGCCCTCCTCCCCCTTGTTCTGCCACCAGTTCATCTTATTTTAGAGATCACATGTATATAGCTGCACTAGTTCCTGCCCCAAGTCCTGGATCCTTAGTTGAGTTCTTTGCTCAAACATCAGGGCCTGAGTCATTTTCCTTCTCTGACCTGCTGGTGAGTGAGTGTGCACACATGGGTGTGCACATGCACATGGAAGTGTGGGGCAGGAGGGGAGCTCTGAGATCTTGTTCTTGGTCTGAGTGGAAAGACAATCAGGAATGGGTCTCTCGCTGGCTGATGAGGGTCCTTTTCTTTGTTCTGTTCTATGAAGTGAGCAGAGAGGGAGCTTTAGCCCTGTAACCTTCTAGTTTGGGGAAAGGAATCTAACTGGTCATCTGATCTACTGACCAGAAGGACCCCCATTCCACCTCTGATTCTGGACCCTTCCCTCTGCCCTCACTGCCTGAGTTCTTCCCTCAACAGCTGAGTGCTCCCTCCCAGATCCTAGTTTTTGGAAAGTACAATAGGGTCAATAAGAGGAATTACATGAGGAACCTGATGCCTCAAAAGAGGAGGCGGGAAGGTTATCCCGTGACCAGGCAGTCCCTGATCTGATCCCCACCCCAGAAACTGGAAAAGAGACCAGAGTAGCAACAGGCCCCAGAGCCACAGCCCCAGGGCCCACACACTTGCCCTGGGGGCTCTGCTCAGCAGGAGAGGGCCAAGCCCCTCTTCCACACTTCCCCTACCCAGGGAGTGGTCACAGAATGACCTCTCCTTCCCTGGTTGGCGTTTGGGGTGCGGCTGGCTCTTACTCCCTATGGTATCTTAGGGCTGGGAATGGTTTCTGTCCTGCCTTGTCACCCCAGGGAACTGAGGTGTGAGGGCAGTAGAAGGCTCCTGCATGCCCTTCCACATAGCCACTGTTCTCCAGCTTCATCTTGTTCTCTGAGGTTACTTGTCAGCACACACTGCCCCTGGCTACGCTGCTTCAGTGCTCCCTGCCATGTTTCCCCCACTGAGCTTGAGTTTGGATACCACTTTGTCCTCGGTTCTCTCCCTCTGCCCCCTACCTTCCACACTGTGCTGGGTGTCCACCTTCTGCTGCTCCCCTTACCAGGCTCCCAAGAGCCATATCCTTCAGGCTTGCCTGTCCTCTCATGCCCGGACTTGCCCAGCTGCCCCTTCCTTCTGTTCTCACACAGGAGCTCAGAACCCCATTTCCTGGGAGGTGCAGCGATTTGATGGGTGGTACAACAACCTCATGGAGCACAAATGGGGCAGCAAAGGTAGGTGAGGGACAAATAGAGACAGCCCCAGGGCAGGGGTGCCCGAAGGGGCAAGGCCTGGCAGGTACCAGCAAAGGCTCATCCATTCTTAAGGTTTTAGGATCTGTGGTATGGAGGGAAGCCTGGGAGAGAGGAGGTAAGGGAGCCCCACTGAGGATTTATCTTTGTCCCTACCCCTCCTACCCCAGGCTCTCGGCTGCAGCGCCTGGTCCCAGCCAGCTATGCAGATGGTGTGTACCAGCCCTTGAGAGAACCCCACCTGCCCAACCCCAGAAACCTTAGCAACACTGCCATGAGGGGCCCTGCAGGGCAGGCCTCCCTGCGAAACCGAACAGTGCTGGGAGTCTTCTTTGGTGAGGCCCTCAACCTCTGGGGGAGGGAGGCCAGTAGGGTCAGCTGGACACCTCTATGTCTGAGGTGGGGAGTCAGGGAGTGAGGGAGAGAAGTGATGGAGGATCTTAGAGATGCGGGTGAGAGATGGAGGGGGGAGGCAATGGGATGGGGTATTCTTACCCAAAACTGGATTTGCCTCTCGGTGGATATTGAGCCAAAAGACAAAACCAAGACAAGAATAGGAAGAGTTTTATTTAGAACAAGTAAAGGAAAACATGGAGAATATTTCCTAAAGCAGTGTCTTCCCAAATAATAAAACTGGGGAAGTTTTAAGGTAAGGGTACATATGCATTCATGAAGGCACTTGTCCAATGGGGAATAAGCCTAGAATTTAGGCAAAAGTCATCTCGGAGTGACAGAGTCCAGGTCTTAATTGATGGAAGTCACAAGGGCCAGCAAGGGTTGGCATCAATTGTCTGCCTTTTAATTGCTCTAATATCTGAGTGCTCAAAGGGGTTTAAATCCTGCAAAGATAACTCAAGAATGTGCTTTGTGCAAGTAGGCATAAATCATAAGATGTCTGGGGCCTAAAATGACTTTTCTTAAGTCAAGAAAGCTATGTCTTGTATTTCTTTTTCTGGGGAAGAAAAAGTAGAGGGAGAAAAGTCTGGTTGGGGGAGGCATAAATTTGCCCCACATTGAGCTGTTGATGGGACTGCAGGTAGAGACAGGAGCATGACAATAATCTCGTAGGGACTTTTGGTGGGACCCTGTTCTCACTCTTTGCCCGCTGTGACTCCTAGGACAGTCTTAGGGCAGGATTCTGATTTTGACAAGAGGGCTGGTGGGCATGGTGTCAAAATGCGGGTGCTAGGGTGGGTGGCTGGACCCCAGTGACTGTGGGTTGTTGGCTCCCAGCAGGAATGCCGGGCTCCTGCTGGCCACCCAGGGTGCCTACATTTGAATCCCAGTGTCCAGTGTTGTAGTGAGCCTGGCAGGTTCTCTGGGCAGGCTGCTCCCAGCTGCATGTTGGAGCAGGTGTTCCCAGCCTGACTGCCTAGGCACACTCACCCGGCACCTCCCAGTTACCAAGGAGAAGACCAAACTGACAATGAAAACAGTTTGGACCAGGGTGTAACAAAGGATTGGGAAGGGTGGGGGAGGTCAAGACTTGGACTTGCCAAAAATGGCTGAGGAGTCTTTTGAAGCTTCAAGGGTAGTCGGGGAGGGCTAGATACCTGATGCAGAAGGGAGAATGATCCTTAGCTGGTCCTTGCACGCCCTCCCCATTGCGGACAGGCTACCACGTGCTCTCGGACCTGGTGAGCGTGGAGACCCCCGGCTGCCCAGCCGAGTTCCTCAACATCCACATCCCGCCCGGGGACCCGGTGTTCGACCCCGACCGGCGCGGGGACGTGGTCCTCCCCTTCCAGAGGAGCCGCTGGGACCCCGAGACCGGACAGAGCCCCAGTAACCCCCGGGACCTGGTGAGACGAGGCGGGCGGGGTCCCGGGTTCGCGGCCAGGCCAGGGCAGGGCGGGGCGGGGAGAGAGGCTCCCACCCCCTCGCGCACCGACACCCGCCTCCGCTGCCCGACCCCCGGCTCACCCCCGGCTCACCCTCGCGGTGCCCCCCGCAGACCAACGAGGTGACGGGCTGGCTGGACGGCAGCGCCATCTATGGCTCCTCGCACTCGTGGAGCGACGCGCTGCGGAGCTTCTCCGGGGGGGCAGCTGGCGTCGGGGCCCGACCCCGCCTTCCCCCGGAACGCGCAAAGCCCCCTGCTCATGTGGACGGCGCCCGACCCCGCCACCGGACAGCGCGGGCCCGGGGGGCTGTACGGTGAGGCCGCGGGGCGGGCTGCGGCGGCCGGGGCGCGGGGCGGGGCGCGGGCTGCGGGAGGCAAAGCTGGTGGTCACACCGCCGCTCCTCTCCTGCCCTGCGGCCCCGCGTCGCGTGCAGCCTTCGGGGCGGAGCGAGGGAACCGCGACCCGTTCCTGCAGGCGCTGGGCCTGCTGTGGTTCCGCTACCACAACCTGTGCGCGCAGCGGCTGGCCCGCGAGCACCCGCAATGGGGGGACGAGGAGCTGTTCCAGCACGCGCGCAAGAGGGTCATCGCCACCTACCAGGTCAGTCACGCGCCCTCTCCCCGCCCCCTCCCCCCGACGGCTGCGCGGGAGACTCCGCTGCCCCGCGGGGCCCTCCATCCTCGCGCAAGCAGCCCCCGGAAACGCCCTTTTCCGGGAGGACACTGCTCCCCAGAACTGGAGCTAGCGTCTAGGAAGGGACCCCGAAGATGAAGAGCAGGCAAAGGACCGTCACACACGAGACTTGGCTGTGGTTATTAGTTATTAGCCCACGCCCATCCCGTGTTCCTAGTGGGGGACAGGCGTCCGCACCTGTCCTGTTGGAGTCGCCTCCCTGCTGACTGCCCCTGCCTGGCCCTCACCTCCCACCTAAGCCTTCCTGGGGCTCAGACCCTCCCAGCGTGGCTGCTCCAGCACTTGCCTCCCTTTTGCCCTCTGTTGACCCTCAGAACATCGTTTTGTATGAGTGGCTGCCCAGCTTCCTGCAGAAAACGCTCCCGAAGTATGCAGGTAAGGGGATGGGGAGGGAGACTGGGAGAGCTAGCAGGAGTTTTTTGGAGGGGGAGGGAGGGTGGGTGGTTTAAGGGCTAAATGTTACTATCCTCTCTCTTCTCCCCTTCCCCCAGGATACAGCCCTTTCCTGGACCCCAGCATCTCCCCAGAGTTCCTGGTGGCCTCTGAGCAGTTCTTCTCCACCATGGTGCCTCCTGGGGTCTACATGAGGTGAGGGCAAAGCGAAAACATTTGTGTGTTGGGAGGAATGGGGATGTCATTTGAGAAAAATCTGTCCTCAGGAAAGGATTATCAGTCTGAAGTGTGCTAATTTCCCCAGAGAACAGTGAATTTGGAGGGGGAAGAACAATTGTTTAAAAAGACATTGTTGTGGTTTTGAAGCACTTTATGTCCATTTTCCTACGGCTGGTGTATATATTAACCCCCCAATTAAACACAGGCTAATTGAGGCTCAGAGGGTGAGTCACAAAGCCTGCTGGTCTGAATCTTAGGTCTTGACACTACACTGGGGGCATTTTTAACTATAAGCACAGGACCTGGGTCTTGCAAGCCTTTCTAGGGAATTATAATTAAAAAAGCGTGAGAGCTGAAGAGAAATTTTGACTCCAAAATAAGGAAAAGGGAAATTTAAACTAAAATATACATATTTAATTAAATGTATATGGAACAAAACATGTCAGTTTATTTTTATAAGTGCATTATAATTTAAAACAATTTGTAGGTTAGGGGCACCTGGGTGGCTCAGTCAGTTAAGCAGTTGCCCTGGGCTCAGGTCTTGATCCCAGGGTCCTGGGATTGAGCCCCACTTCCGACCATCTGGCTTTCTGCTCAGTGGGGAGTCTGCTTCTCCCTCTCCCTTTACCCCTTCCCCCTGCTCTGCACTTGCACACGCATGCTCTCTGTCAAATAAATTAATAAGATCTTTAAAAAAAACAATTCATAGGTTAGATTTTCTTACTCTGGGACAATTTTTGGATATGCCTAATCATAGCCAAGAAATCATAGCATTTGACTTATCCATAGACAAGTAATTTCAAAAGAACAATTAAAAATCCTTTTAAAATGTTTTAACATATATATATACACTCTCTCTTTGGGAATCAGGAGAGAAGAGGTGCTCTAAACAGAGCCCCATGCTGTTTAGTAATATATACATAGACAGAAAGATGGAGAAAGAGATGGGGGAAGGGAAGCATGTGCATGCTTTGGGCACATTTTTAAATGCTTTTTTAAAATACTTTATTTATTTATTTGACAGAGAAGGAGACAGGGAGAGAGGGAACACAAGCAGAGGGAGTGTGAGAGGGAGAAGCAGGCTCCCTGCAGCAGGGAGCCTGCTGCAGGGCTTGATCCCAGGACCCTGGGATCATGACCTGAGCCGAAGGCAGACACCTAACGACTGAGCCACCCAGGCGCCCCATGTTTTTAAATGTTTACACTGACCTGGGCCCCTGGCTATGTACAGTCTTGGAGATCAGAGCAGATGCCTGACTTTAGGACCCCATGGCCTCAGTCATCATTCCCCTGCTCCTTGCATTTCAGAAATGCCAGTTGTCACTTCCAGGAGGTCATCAATAGGAACTCAAGTACCTCCAGGGCTCTCCGGGTCTGCAATAGCTACTGGAGCCGAAAGGTCAGGGCTGGGGGCACATATGTGGGTGGGTGTGTGTGTGTGTGTGTGTGTGTCTGAGGTATATGATGAAGGGGGACAGTAGGGCCTAGGCAGCCAGCTGTACATGCTCGAAAGTCAATCCTCCACCTCCACCTCAAGGCGGTGTGAGGGACAGCGAGGCCTATGCAGGTGTGGCTCTACATTCATTCCTTCCTTGTAGGTTTTTCTTCTCCCTTGACAGTTCTGAGTCCCCCATAGGCCCGGAGTACCCCAGCCATCCCACCCCCCCCCCAAGGAAATGTCCCAATTAGACATACTGAAGGCAATGTGTGAATGTGTATGTTGAGGGGGGAACAAGAAGGAAGGAAGAGTTCTGAGATTATCAGGGATAATCTGTCCCATCCAAACCAGGCCAGTGTGGGTAAAGAGCATTGATGAATAATTTAAAGCAAAATCTGATACTTTGTGTAGAGTGTTCACAAGAGAAGAGAGGTAGAAGGAAAAGGGAGAAGAGGAAAGCACAGAATCAGAGTGATAAAGCTGAATTGAAGAAGACCTCAGTATCCTCCTAATTGTTTTAATTTAATTTAACTTAATTTAATTTTATCCCTAATGCCCTTTTTATTAAGGAAAAGGCACTGAGTTCAGAAAGGTCCTGTGATTTGCCATGGTCACACAGCTGCTCACTAACAGAGCAAGGACCAAGACCTAGATGTTCTAGTGTCTTTGTTGATCATACTGTCAAGTCTCCTAAAATAGAAGTAAAGTTTTAGATCCCTTGTGTTTGTGGGGACCTGTCTCCCAGCATCCTGAGCTTTGGATGGGGACATCACTCACCCTGAGTGGGGAATCAACCTATGGAGGAGGAATGGCCTGCTGGTTTCAGAGCAAACATCAGCACTGGGTGGGCCCAGGACATGGACTGTGGTGTGGGGAGAGCTTGGCTGCTCAACCTCCAGCCCCATCTTCTCTCCCCATTCCTAAAGCATCCAAACCTACGAAGAGCTGAAGATGTGGATGCGCTACTGCTGGGCATGGCCTCCCAGATCGCTGAGCGAGAGGACCATGTCGTGGTTGAGGATGTACTAGGTGAGGCTGAGGCTGTCCCTGAAGGCTGTGCCCTGCTAGCCCCTGGGTGGGGATTCTGCTGGAGCTCCAGTGTCAGGCCAGGAGGAGTGTCTGTGCCTGGGAGCCTGTACTCTTTCACTGCTGAGAGATGTGGTGACCATGGTTCCCTCTGTGTGATTCTGGTCCCCCCTGGGGCTGGTTGGAGCCCGGGTCCTGGGCTAGTGGAGCCGTGGTGGCCCTGAGCTCCCTCAGACTCTCTGCTATTTCATCCCCAGATTTCTGGCCTGGGCCCCTGAAGTTCTCTCGTACAGACCACCTGGCTGGCTGCCTGCAAAGAGGCCGGGATCTGGGCTTGCCCTCTTATACCAAGGCCAGGGCAGCACTGGGTCTTCCTCCTATTACCAGATGGCAGGACATCAACCCTGCACTCTCCCAGAGCAACCATACCGTAAGGAAGGGTTGGGACACGGAGGGCAGGGTGGGAGGGCCAAGGCACATTGGCCCAAGACATGGAAGGGAGGCAGTGAGACACAAACACTAGAGACAAGTCCCTGGGGAGAAGGATGGGACTCACCCAGGTGGCTTTTCCCAGTATCGTACACCAGGATGGAAGTTTCCAGACCAGTAGGATTTGGCAGTATATCTTGTGACTCTGCAGATCTAGCAAATGTTTGTTGAGCATCTCTTGCATGCTAGGCACTTAATAGGCATTATCTCATTTGCTCTTCCCAACAAGCACCTGAGCAGGTGTAGAGGGTCCTCGACCCAGGAACAAGCTATACTTTTTTATCCACCGATACTCAAGCTGCCCTTGGGGAGTTAACTGTCACACCCTGAGCTATCACCTGGGCAAGTGGCATTGCCTGCCAGCCAACAGACCAGTTTTGGTGGCCTTAGCATCTTGGCATAGTGGCGTTTCTGCAATTGCATGCTTGTTTTATTGCTTTTGTCCTTACTATTTTATAAGATTGTTGGAAAGTGGAGAATTGAAAGGCTGATGAAGAAGCAATACGCACATGGGGCTTGTAAACTTTATAAAATCAATATAAAGATAGGAATCACCAGGCATACTGAAAGTAGCAAATCTTTAGCTTACCTGGGCCTCACTGGAATTAAGCTGAGCAAATGTTTGTTTACATTGCAGAGAAAAGAACTAAAGTAAAGGTCAGGTAGAAAATGCTGCTCATATAATATTGAAGTCTGTCTCCAAAAAGCAATGTATATGCAGGGATTTGATTTTTAAAAACTTTTTTAGCTCTAAGAATAGAAAGCTTTTCTAATACATCATTCTACCTTTCCAACTTTTGTACTGGTTTTGACCCTCAACTTTCATACTGTTTTGAGCACAAGCCACATAGGGAACTGGCTGCCTGTTTTGTTCCAACTTTCTAAAATAGGCAGCTGAATCTGTGAGCGAGTTCCCATAAAAGAGTTAACTTGTGTAAAGCACTCGGAGCGGTGCCTGGGGCATAATAAGTGAGTGATTGTCACTGTCATTTATCATTATCATCCTGGGGGCTGATCCCTGCGTACTACCTCTTTGCCCTAGGGTGGGTGCCAGGTCCTTGCACTCACTTGTGTCCCTTCTTGGCCCAGGTGCTGGAGGCCACAGCTGCCCTGTACAACCAGGACCTGTCCTGGCTGGAGCTGCTCCCCGGGGGGCTCCTGGAGAGCCATGGGGACCCCGGGCCCCTCTTCAGCACCATCGTCCTTAACCAGTTTGTGAGGCTGCGGGATGGCGACCGCTACTGGTTTGAGAACACCAGGAATGGGTAAGGCCTGCCTGGGTCCCTTCCTCAGACTTCACCTTGGCCTGGGCCCCAGGCCCTCTGCAGGTGCTGTCAGCAGCCCCATGGGTCCTTGATTCCCAGCTGGCCTCCCACGCTCCTCAGCCCCTCTGGGTTTCTTCCCTCATCTGGGTCCCTGGGCCAGAGCAGGCATCTCTCTCCCAATGCAGCAGCTCCCCACCTCTCCCACCCCCAGGCTGTTCTCTGAGGAAGAAATTGCAGAGATCAGAAACACTTCCCTACGGGATGTTCTAGTGGCTGTCACCAACATGAACCCCAGTGCCCTGCAGCCCAATGTCTTCTTCTGGCATATGGGTGAGTGGCCAGGGGGTGCTTGGAGGGGCCTGGGGTCTGGTGTCTCATCCCTCCTCATCCGTGGGCCTGGTTCAGGTGTGGTTGGGCAGTAGACTCCAAGGAGGCAGTGAGCCATGTTTCTGCCCTTGAGAACTTTGTTTCTGGGCACCAAGGTGGCCACATGTGGCTGTGTAGGTCCCCTTCTGCACAACTCCAGAGGGTACCCAAGTGGGGACAAGACTGAGACTCAGAGAGACCTAGGGAGGAAGGCTCCCATCAGCTGGGTTGAGCCTGGGGTGGGTGTGATATCAGGAAGGCCCAGTGCAGTGAGGATATCCTAATCCCACAGCAGTGACAAGGGAAGGGCTGTGTGTGCGTGTGTGTGTGTGTGTGTGTGTGTACATATGTGCATGTGAGGGAGAGAGAGGGCTGAGGTTCATTTTTGACCCCACTTGTTACCCCACTAGGCAAACACCACATTCTTGGTATACTGACAGGGGTAAGCAGCTCTCACCCCTCTGCTACCCAGAGGCCCCCCCACTCTACCCTTTCTGCCACTCTAACCTCCTCGGTGATTCTGTGCCAGAGTCTCTGGCCCAGCACGCCCCAGGACTCTAGCTTCCTCTGTCTCCCCAGGAGACCCCTGCCCGCAGCCAAGACAACTCAGCACTGAGGGCCTGCCAGCCTGTGGTCCCTCCATCATGCGGGACTATTTTGAAGGCAGTGGATTTGGCTTTGGGGTCACGATCGGGACTCTCTGCTGCTTCCCCCTGGGTAAAAGTGATGGGCAGGGTGGTGTTGGGTGAAATGCATAAGCTAAGGGGTGGCAGTGGGGTGGTTTCATCTCTAACAACTGACCATGCGGAGTACTGTTTCTTTGGGCACATGACGAAAACATCAGAGCAGGAGGGGACATGAGAAGTGTCTGACCTGCAGATAAGTCAGCTCCAGGGAAATTTGCCTTCCTGTTCTCCTGGGGTCCCTCCAGGGCCTAGGTTGGTCAGGAGCCACAAGGAATCTGTATTTCACAGTTATTTGCAGGAGCCTGGGCCTGGGAAACTGTCCGAGGCAAACCCTGCTTGAGAACCAGTTGAGAACTAGCTGGGGCAAAGGCTTGAGACTTAGAGTTCGGCATGGCTGTGTGTGAGTCCACCAGCTGTATGGCAGAGTGGGTCCAGTCTCTGGCACAAGGACTCTGGCCTTAGTCTCTGGCTAGGAAGGGACCTGAGTGGTGGAAGCAGCAGAGGCTGTGTTGGCATCTTACCCAAAGCTCCTTCCCCACCCCTACCCCACTCCCCACCAGGGAGCTTCACAGTTTGAGACAATTGAATGAGCCGACCTAGGAGGTGGGGAGAGCAGGGGGTCTTGCCAAGGAAAGGGGCCACTGATCTCAGACTCCTACCTTCCTCTGAGCATCCTCCTGCCTCTGCCCTCTCAGTGAGCCTGCTTAGTGCCTGGATTGTTGCCCGGCTCCGAAGGAGAAATTTCAAGAGGCTCCAGGGCCAGGACCGCCAGAGCATCATGTCTGAGAAACTCGTGGGGGGCATGGAAGGTAGGCCTGGAGCTGGCCAGCGTGCTGTGGGGGGAGGACATGACTCAGGGCTGCAGACTGCTCCCACCCCAGCAGCCTAAGGAAAAGGCCTCCCTTTTCTAGGCCTCCAAGCAGGTCAGGGCAGGTGGGAAAAGCCATGGAGGCGTCAGGTGGAGATTGGACCTGGAGTCCTCCACCCTCCATAGATCCTCCCCGTGGTCCCACATAAAGGGGATGTGATAGACTCAGGGCGGGGAGTCACAGGGCCTTGACTACATTTCATAGGCTTACCATGACTCTCTAGAATCCTCGGCAACAGATGCTTTGCGGCATCTTACACTGGAATTTCAGGCAACAGAGAAGTAATTAATGAAGGTCCAGAGTCACACTGATGGAGGATTGGAATCTTGATTCTACCACTTGAGCTTTTGGGCCTTAGGCAGATTTTTTAATTTCTCTAAACCCATTTTTTTTATCTGTAAAACAGGAATAATAATAGCACTTACCTCATGAAAGTTTATGAAGATTATATTAACTAGTTCATGCCAAGTACTTGGTACAGTATTGGGCACACAGTAAACACTCAGGAAATGGTAGTTATTCTTCACGTGGGCTAGAGGCACAGCAGGACTGTTGGGGAGGGGATGACCCTCAGTACTCAAGAAGGGGCCAGGAACTACGGAGGCCCTGACCTAACTCCAGCCCTAAGCCAGCCTCCTTTGTCCTGGCCCCAGCTGACCCAGCCCTGTCTCTCCAGCATTGGAATGGCAGGGCCACAAGGAGCCCTCCCGGCCTGTGCTGGTGCACCTGCAGCCTGGGCAGATCTGCGTGGTGGACGGCAGGCTCTCTGTGCTCCGCACCATCCAGCTGCGGCCCCCGCAGCAGGTCAGCCTCATCCTGTCCGGCAACCGCGGACGCCGCGCCCTCCTGCTCAAGATCCCCAAGGAGTATGACCTGGTATGGCCCAGCTGGTCCTATTCCTGCTCCATAGCCAGGGAGGCAGCCAGGTGGAGGGGAAGGAGCACTGAATCAGGCAGGGTTTCTGGCTTTTAGTTCCTGGCTGTAGTACCTGATAGAGAAACGCGAACACATTCATCCTGCTCTGGGCCTGTGGGGTGACATGATCTCCACAGTGCCTTTTTCATGTACAGTCTTCCTCCCCCCTTTCTAAGGATGCTTTGGTGGGTCCTAGCTGGGAGTCCTTGGAAGGAGTCAGGCCCTCTTCCCTGCCCCCTGATTTTAGGATCTAGTGAATTGTTAGAGATTTTGGAGGGGAACTCAACCAGAGGCTGATTTTCAGCTCTCTCTGGCTCCCGGTCCCCTCCGTCATCTGTCCTCCCCACCTTCCCTTCTCTTCTCCAGTGCGAACAGAGAGGGAAGGATGACTGCAGACATATGTCTCTGAATGCAGTCTCTGTGCCTATAATCGAGCCCAGAACCCCACCGAGCCCAGGACATACCAGTAAATCCCTTTTACAAGGGCACTCTTCCCAGTGGCCCCTGACAAAACTCACGCAAAGCCCCTGGCCCCAGGAGGCCTCGACAAATGGTTGCTCTCCCTGTCGCCACTCTGTAGGTGCTGCTATTTAACCTGGAGGCAGAGCGGCAGGTGCTGGTGGAAAACCTTCGGGGGACCCTGAAGGAGAGCGGGCTGAGGTTCCAGGAGTGGGAGCTGCGGGAGCAGGAGCTGATGAGGGCGGCCGTGACGCTAGAGCAGAGGAGCCACCTCCTGGAGACCTTTTTCAGGCACCTTTTCTCCCAGGTGTGTAGCTAGGCTCAGGTCTGTCGCTGCATGTCTGCCTATGGTGGTGCCCTCACCTGCAGGCGGCCGTGGGCTGACTCCAGGGAAGTCAGGAGCCCTGACACTACTAATCAGGTCTGCTGCGTTTTGGGCCCAACCACCTGGCCTCTCTGTAAGAAGATGCTCCGCAGCGCCTACCTGTGGGACTCCAGGGAGGCCACGTCAGGAGCTTATCTGCATGTGTCACTCAGTGTGCTCCTCAGGGCTGTCCAGCCTTTCTGCCCTCACTTAACTCATCCTGGCCAAATGCTCGCAGAAACCCAGGGTCAGTGTGGGGGCAGTGAGGACCCTTGGTCCCCCATCCTTGTTGGAGTGCAGCTGCCAGAGGCCTCCATGGGACATTGGTGCCCACCTTGCAGACTTCCATGAACTATTGAGAGGGTGTGGTGAAACCAGGAAGAGAAATGCAAGGACTTGCACCCATATCTGGCACAGACATAAAGCCGCCTGGGTCCAAAAGGGTGGAGAGGAGACGCTTGGTAAGAGATAAGATCCATTCAGCCTAGGCCCCGCTCAAAGAGTTTGTCACCCCTCTGGGAAGAAAGAACAGACACAGAAAGGAAGATAACCAGCACTTCAGAATAATGGCTACAAAACTGAGCCATGAGATAAGCAGTGTAGGAGTTCAGAAAAGGTGGTGAGTCTTCAGGCCGGTGGACGGTCGTGGTTCGGGTCAGATTTGGCGAGGACTTAAAAAGAGGTAAAAATTTTTTGGCTCAGAGGAAAGGAGCAGGGGGGACTGAGCAGAGGTGCCCAGTAGAAGGGCAAAAAAATTAATGTTTGAGGAGAAGGAGCAGGGTTAGCTGGCCCGGGAGAGGATTTGTGAGGGAAGCGACCATTTAATGGTCATTTACGATGTGCCAGGCACATGGCTTTTGTCATTTACTCCCCAAGCCCGTTGAACTTGAGTATGCACTAGAATGAAGGGACCCTCAGGTGGGGAGACTCATTGCCAGGGCCCAGGTAGGGCTGGGGCACATGCACTCAGTTCGGGACCCATCAGGGCTATGGGGACTCCTTGTGCTGGGGGTGTGAGGGTGTGCTACTGTGTCTTGGGGATAGCTGCCAACCCTCTCTGTCTGCACAGTACTTCCAGGTTTCAAGATGTTTTCCATACAGCGTCTCTTGTTGATTCTCACAATAGCCCTGTGAGATAAGTAAGGCAGGTAAGAAAAATGAATGCCAGACAACTGGAGAGACTTGCCTGAAGTCACACAGCAAGTGGGTGGCAGAGCTGGGACAGGAACCCGGTCTTTCGCCTCCAGCCCCAGGCTCTTTCCACTAAAGCTCCTTGTTTGAAGCAACAAGGTTTGCCTCATGAAACCACAGCCAGGTTGGGACTGGGGGCCCCCGGTTGACAGGCAGGAGAAATAAGTGCTGTGGCCTGAGGCCTGCCTGCTTCCCTCACCGCCTGTTCTGATGCTGGGGCAGCCCCTGGGCGGGCTGAAGATAGCCCACCGTGAGAATTCCCCTTTCCCAAGCACAACTTTTTCTCAACTCAGCTGAGGCTTTTTCTCAGTCAAAACGCCTTTGGGTGTTAAGAGCAAGCTAGTACTGACAAAGGGTCAGTTGACTCTGAGGCTATGGTGATGTCTCAGGAGTTCCAAAGGGAGGACTGTGACCTGGCCTGGAAGGGGCAAGGAAAGGGAGAGTTGCCAGCAAACAAGGTCACTCACTTCTCTCTCGGCCTGCCTCGTTTTCTGTGTGTTTACTTCCCTCTGTCTGTGTCCCTGAGCACTTGGAAGAACATGATGGTCCACCACTTTTGAGTTTTCTTGTGCTCAGGTGAAGACAGACCTGGGACCTCTTAGTCCCAATTCCAGATCGTCTGCTTGTGTCAAGTGTGCATGCCTGGTCCAATCGGCTAACACAGAGGGCCAGGGCTCTGTAGAAGAAATGGCCCCAGGGACTACCTGCTGGGCACAGGGTAGGTGCTCAGGAGATAGGGTGCTGGGCAGAAACCTGGAAAAGGTGGATCCTACAAGGCTCAGCTTGACTTCAAATCAAGGAAACCTTGTCTCCTTCTCTGTCTCTCTCCCTCTGCTGCTGCCCAAGTGCAGGTGCTGGACATCGACCAGGCGGACGCAGGGACCCTGCCCCTGGACTCATCACAGAAGGTACGGGAGGCCCTGACTTGCGAGCTGAGCAGAGCTGAGTTTGCCGAGTCCCTGGGCCTCAAGCCCCAGGACATGTTTGTGGAGTCCATGTTCTCCCTGGCTGACAAAGATGGCAATGGCTACCTGTCCTTCCGGGAGTTTCTGGACATCCTGGTGGTCTTCATGAAAGGTAGGGGAGAAGGGAGTGATTGTCCAGGTAGGAGAAGATGGAAGGGGCTAGAGACTGAGGCTGAAGGGTAGCTGACCCATTGGAGATGGGGAAGTGCCAGATCAGGTCTCCAGCCACGGCAGACATCTGGGAGCACCCAGGTAGAGCTCAGGAAGCACAATGACCCCTTGTTGTGTTCAGCAGTGGGTCACACTCATGTGAGGCCCCTTCTGGCCAGCCTGGGGTTTAGGCAGGTAGGTTGGGGCTCTCACGGGGTCCTCTTCCTCCCAGGCTCTCCTGAGGAGAAGTCTCGCCTTATGTTCCGCATGTATGACTTTGATGGGAATGGTCTCATTTCCAAGGACGAGTTCATCAGGATGCTGAGGTTGGTCCTGTAGCATGGCCAGAAGAGTGGGCCAGGACAGGGACTGCTGGTGGAAAGAAGTGGGGGCATGAAGGTGGGAGCAGGAGGGTAAAGAGCTGGGGCCATATAGCCAAAGACTATTATAACTAGGAGGGGGCTTGGGATTTGGCCAGTTGGGGACCTTCCATGTGGGCTCGGAAGGCCTGGTGGGATGGCCAGTAGGCCCTCCTGTCTAGGCCTCAGGCTTCTTTTCAGGGCCTGATGGCTTCCCTCCCCCAACCCCAGGTCCTTCATCGAGATCTCCAACAACTGCCTGTCCAAGGCCCAGCTAACAGAGGTGGTGGAGTCCATGTTCCGGGAGTCTGGCTTCCAGGATAAGGAGGAGCTGACATGGGAGGACTTCCACTTCATGCTGCGGGACCATGACAGCGAGCTCCGATTCACGCAGCTCTGCGTCAAAGGTGGGGCAGCCTGGCCTTGGGGCTGACTGACGTAACCATTAGACATGGCAGGCACAGTGCATCAGGCCCACCTACTTTTAGGAGCCCACAGAAATGTTTTAATCTCTTTTAAAATCAGAAGAATGAATGAATATAATAATAATGAATAGGTGATAATATATCCAGCCTGGATTATATCCTTTTATATACCGACACGGTTGTAAAAAATATTTATCTTTTATAAATATATGTATATACTTTTTTTTTTTAAGGGTGGAAGTGGTTTAAGAAGGTGACAGTGCCTAGGGCCCACAAAAGTCCTAATGCAGCTTTGCTCCCAGGGTGGGCAGTGTCAGGATGGGGTGCGGGACAGCAGATAGAATTCTGCTTCTCCCAGCTCTCTGTCAAAGGCCCCTGTGCCGGGTGCCCAGGACCAGTGGAAACAGTGTCTCCTTGTTACAGCCCTAACCAGGCCATATTCGCCTGAGCTAGGGTGTCTGGTGGCGGGGGGTGGGGGGGTGGGGGGGTTTGTTTGCCTTTATATCCCTTGGCTGAGTGCTCAGTTAATGTTTGCTTGAGGACATGGAGAGACCCACTTCTGTTGTCCTTCCCCCTACTTCCTGTCCCACCTGTGTCTGACTCAGGTGGGTGGGGGCTAGAGCCAGGGTGAGGAAGGGGCAGGTAGCAGGACTCTCTGTGGCCTACTCTGAGCTGTTATGGTACCTTCACAGTTTCTCACTGGGGCATGTTGAGACCAAACCCAGCCCCTCCCAGGATTACGAGAACTTGGGGGAGCTGAGCAGCCCAGATGGGGGAGAGGGGTGAGTTGGGCAGGACACAGCTTACACAGCCCAGGGCTGGAGGAGAGCTGATGGAGTGCAGACCCAGCACTCCTGATTCTTCAGCCTCTCACTTTTCCCAGGCAGCGAGGGCAGTAGGCACCCGGGCCTGAGGGCAGAGCAGGGGCAGGTGCCTGAAGGTGAGCCCAGGCCAGAGTCCCAGGAACATCCATCCAGCCCCTGGGGTGGAAGACCAGGCTGGGGGAGTGAGGATTATGTAGAAGGGTAGCACTGAGTCCTATTTTGTTTTGTTTTTAATTGTTGTTGTGCCTTGTTGTTTCCTTCAGACTTTACTATGAAACATTTTAAATATACCTACAGAAAAGTTACAAGAATAGCACAAGGAGCATCCCTTTACCCTTTCCACCTAGATTTGCCTTTTGTTACCATTTTGCCACACTTGCTGTTTGCTAAAATTTGAGGGATAAAGATCTATACTTTGTTATAAACATTCTTATTTTATGAAATTCAGCTTAATCACTTTTGCCCTCTGGGCTGTAGACCAGGGTAATCTTCAAGACTGGTTTAGCACTTGGAAGTGACCTGGAGATCCTCAGGTCTCCTGTGAGAACATGGCTTTGCAGCTCAGTCCTGCCCTGCCCCTCAGTGCTCAACCCAGACAGAGAGGAATGGGTGGCTCATGGCAGAGTATTTCCCCCCCAACATTTTATTATGAACATTTTTAAACACAGGAAAGTGGCAAGAATTTTATGGTGATCTCCATATATGCGCCACCTAGAGCTACATTTAATTCCCAGGAGGTTTTAAGCTGAAGGGTTTAGCAGGGTTTTTGTGGCAGAATGGTCTCAGCGGGCAGGTTGCACACAGTTCCTGAACTCCACCCCATAAGCCTGATACCAGTCCCAGGAGTGGGGCTGAAGGTGGACATGCATCCAGGGGACACTGCCGGGCCAGCTTTGTTTCAGGCCTTCTCCCTGCCCACTCATGGCTGGGTCTGGCTCCCACTGGTGGCACAGGCTGAGGCTGGGACACCCAAAGCCAAGGGTACTGGCCAAGGACCCTCTACAGTATGGACATGGGGTGAGTACCAGGTCTTCCTGGGCTCTGGGCCCTGAGCTGTTGCTCTGTGTTATAGGGGTGGAGGTGCCAGAAGTCATCAAGGATCTCTGCCGGAGAGCCTCCTACATCAGCCAGGAAAAGATCTGGTGAGTCCTCCTTGGAGGAATGTTGGAGGGAGGGCTGGATGGGGGCGTTGCCTTTTCTCTCCCCAGAAGGCCTGGGATCAGCGGCTCTACCAGCCTACGGTAGTGGCTTCATGCAAATTAGAAGAAAGGGCTCCTTGCTTTAGGCAGACCCAGCCCTGCGCCAGGAAGAGCAGAGAGCCTGCTGCCAAGGTCACATGCCCTTGTGAAGGGCCCAGCTGTATGTGTATCCCCAGGATCTAATTCATTCTCTCTCTAGGTCTCAGTGGGAATCCTGCTGTCCCCTGCCTGAGAGCTCTGACCCTTCCTCCATAGAGTCGGTCTGAGGACAGACCAGGGGCAGCAGAGGATCGAGTGGCTCAGGTGGCCAAAATCCTATCTCTCTCATTCCTGTCCTAGTCCCTCCCCCAGAGTGAGTGCTCACTGTCCCCACAGCAACGCTGATGTGGAGTGTGCAGCACAGAGACTACAGTGCCCCATGGACACAGACCCTCCCCAGGAGATTCGACGGAGGTTTGGCAAGAAGTACGCCTGCTCCTCTCCTCAAGCCCAGGCGGTTCATCCATCCCTTTAGCATGCAGGGGTGCAGGCAGGATGCATAGTTCATGCCCGGGAAGATCACAGTCTGACAAGATGGACTGGCACATTGATAATTACAGTGTCCCACTGATGAACGTTGCAGTAGTGGTCAGAGCAAGGGGCTTCAGAGCTCAGGGAAGTGCTCACCTCTGCCTGGGAAGTCAAGGCAGGCTTCCTGGAGGGGGGGTCTTCTGAGCTTCCAGTAAAGGGTGAGAACGGAGCAGGGTAAGAACACGGAGCGGCAGACTGGGAGGGGAGAGGGCTGTCTGAGTGTGAGTGGGAACTGGGCTAGAGGGAGTGCATCCCCTGGGATGAACTGACCAAGTGAGCACTTACAAGGCTGTCCCTATGCGGGGGTGCATAGCCAGAGCCAAGACTTCCTGTTCCCCAGGGTAACATCGTTCCAGCCCCTGCTGTTCACGGAGGCTCACCGGGAGAAGTTTCAACGGGGCCGGCGCCACCAGACCTTGCAGCAGTTCAAGCGCTTCATCGAGAACTACCGCCGCCACATTGGCTGCGTGGCTGTGTTCTACGCCATCACCGGGGGCCTTTTCCTGGAGCGGGCCTACTGTGAGTGCAGGCAGCTCTGGGGTCGGGGCTCCTGTGGGTGCAAGGGGCCTGCTTGAACAGAGGCTGCGGGGGTGGGGGGGGACGGCCTGTGTGAGGGGTGGCGCCTCTCAGCGGGGCTCTCTCCTCCACACTGCTCCCCTCTTACCCGCCTGGGCTCCCCAACAGACTACGCCTTCGGGGCTCACCATATGGGCATCACGGACACCACCCGTGTGGGCATCATCCTGTCCCGGGGCACGGCCGCCAGCATCTCTTTCATGTTCTCCTACATCCTGCTCACCATGTGCCGCAACCTCATCACCTTCCTGCGAGAGACCTTCCTCAACCGCTACGTGCCCTTCGACGCCGCCGTGGACTTCCATCGGCTCATTGCCTCCACGGCCATCGTCCTCACAGGCAGGGCCCCGGAGTCCCAGGGGTTCTGTCCACGTCCTCCTGCTCCCTGCTGCCTGCCCCTCCTCTCTTTTGTGCTTCAGTGTAAGCCCTAGATGTCCTTCTCAGAAGGATGGAGCTGGCCCTGCAGTAGTGTGAAGTGAGCCCAGGAGCAACCCCCCCCCGCCCCGGGGCTCTTCCCATGCTTTCAGGGCCACCTCACCAGCCTCCAGCTGACAAGTTACCCACACCCCAGAAGGAGGGCACATCATGTGCAATCTCTCCCAGCTTTTATGTTGTAAAACATTATCTGTGAGAGAAACCCAAAGAATGAACTTCTAGTGGTATAATTTCAGACTCCTGTGACTGTGCTCGTCGATGGTATATATGGGGGCGCGGTGGGGGTGGGGACGGCCAGGAAGATGATTAGCAATCAGAAGTGCAGGCCCCTAGGGTCCTTCAGGCCCCCAAGGCCGGGCGCCTGGAATCCTCCAACTTGGGCTAAATGGGTTGAACACCCCCACCAGGCTCCCCCTGGCTCACTCCCACCCTGTCTGGTCTTCCTTAGTCTTGCACAGTGCGGGCCATGTGGTGAATGTGTACCTGTTCTCCATCAGCCCACTCAGCGTCCTCTCCTGCCTCTTCCCTGGACTCTTCCATGACGATGGGTGAGTGAGTGGGCGACACTGTGTGTGTGTGTGTGTGTGTGTGTGTGTGTGTGTGTGTGTGAAGGTGGGGGGAATTCTCTTGGCTCAGAGGAAAATCACCTTCCAGGCTATAGGACAGACAATGACTAGCCAGAGCCCTGGCCCCAACTGGGCAGAAAGGGAGACTGGTGGCTGGGTTGGGGTATTTCCTCTGGAGGATTCTTTCTGGAAGTCCCAGACATCTCCTCTCAGCATCCTTCCTTGCTTTCCCTTCTCCACAGGTCTGAGTTTCCCCAGAAGTATTACTGGTGGTTCTTCCAGACTGTGCCAGGTGAGAGCCCTCCCTGCTCTAAATTTCTGGGTCTGGCTCTGAGCTCTGGGCTCTGGGTTCGATCTGCCATAAGGCAAGCCCACTAGCACTCACTCAGCTCTCATGGTGGGCCAGGCTCTGCCCTCTGGTCCTGAGGACTCTCCTGGGCAGTAGGAGCTTCTGCTCTCCAGTCCTTCTCTTGGAAGCTTGGTTGGGCTCCTGCCCCAACTCTGAACATCCTCCTTCCATGGAATGGGAGTGGACCCCCTCTCCCCCCACCCCAACATACACACCTACCATGACAGTGGCTTTGAGGAATGCTGTGCCCCAGCTGCATGGTGGAGGGACCGGGCTTGTCCAGAAAGGCAGAGCCCCCCGCCCCTTATAGTCTGTCTTGACAAGAGCTGTTTAGGGACAAATTCCTAACTCCCCATAATTGCCCATTTTAGAACTATTAGCTGTGAATCTATTCAAAAGCTTCTTGAATCTATTTATATTTTCAGTCTGTTTCCTCCTAGGGGTAACACATTTTCTACACTCCTCTCTGTGAAACACAGCATTTTTTTTTTTTAATCCTAAAACAATCTGCTTTGAACTTCAGAGTGCTTGCTAATCCCTGCACACTGGGATTTAGTGGATAAGGCTATGTTTATGCCCTCCTCTCTGCTCAGGCCTTTACAGGCTTTGGTTAGATCCCTTCTTCACCTCTGCTTTTCCATACTGCAGGGCTCTAATCTTCGTAATTTCTGCCTTGCTCCTCCTTGATCGCTTGAGGGGCCATTCTCTGGCCCTGCACTCCCGTCCTGAATCTAGTATTGCTCTCTTGTGTGCCCCGGGTCTGGGATCTCCTGTGAGAGGAGGGACCTCCCACCAACACTGGGCTGAACCCAGGGGGCTCAGGTGGTCACGCTTACTCACTAATGGCCCCAGCTCATGCTGTGGTAGCCACGTCGGGGCTACGGGATCATAGACCGAGTCTTGACTCCATGGGGGCGGGGCCTGCAATGTCCAGAGTCTGACCCAGAGGGCCCAGAGTAGATGCCCTATGTGTTCATTCCATCAGCACATGTTTATGTGAGTCCCCCAGGAGGCGCTAGGATTCTGTGCTGAACCAGCAACAGCCTGGTCCCTGTTCTTGTGGGTCTGACAGTCAGGGAAGTGACAGACAAAACAAATGATACCGGTACTTGAAAAATAACAATCGGGACAAGGCCTTGGAGGGGCAAGCAGAGTCTGTTGAAATAAAGGCACCTGTGATCAGTGGTGTGCGAGAACAGAGGAGAAGCCTGGGCTTCCACGGCCCCCACCCGGAGCAATGAAGTGGGACGGGGACCCTGACCCATGGCAGCCTCAGAACAGCCCCGCTCCTCTGCCCTTCACCCCATGTTCATTTTGCAGGCCTCACAGGGGTCCTGCTGCTCCTGATCCTGGCCATCATGTATGTCTTTGCCTCCCACCACTTCCGGCGCCACAGCTTCCGGGGCTTCTGGCTGACCCACCACCTCTACATCCTGCTCTATGTGCTGGTGAGGGCTACTGGGGTCTTGGCAGGATGATCCCAGGGAGGCCATGAGGGCTGAGACATCAGTTCTCTGTCCCCTTAGTCATTTCAGGAATCCCCTCCACTTCTCACTTCAAAGCTGGAGAGTATAGTGGGGGGCTGTCAAGCAGACGGACCTAGGGATGCAGTGCCTGGAAGACGGATGCCTGGGCATGGGTCTGGCATGGGTCTGGCAGTGGCAACCCTACCAGGCTGGTCTCATTCCTTGCAGATACCCCCACATTGTTTCTGCCCAGCCAGTCATTCCCCAGTTCCGGTGGCTGGTGTGAGCTCCTGGGTGGACTGCCCACCTTCACGGGAGCATCACCCTTTTTTTTAGAGAAACGTATCTTAATTTGGTTCTGCCACTTTTGTTCTGATCCTGTTTTCTGGGGTGTCAGCACCCCACCCAGTGAAGTGCCACTTGTAGAGTTAACGAGCTTGCTCAAAATGTCTTCACTTGGACTGTTGATAAGATGGATTTTTAAGACTACCTGTTCCCTTTCCTTCTCTTAACCCGGGCTCCTGCCTCCCTTCCTTCACATTCCCTCCCTTCTCTTGTCCTGTTCCCTTTACCTTCCCTGGGTTTGCCATCAGCTGCGTCAGCTAATTCAATCCAGAGCTGACTCTGATCTGTGCCTGTGTCATGGCTCTGCTTGGCCTGCCTTCCTCACGGACACAGGCAGTTCCTTCCCTAAAGAGCACCTGAGGGTCCTGCTGAGAAGCTAAACTAAGTCCCAAGGCCCCAGCATCCCCACCAACGATAGCTTGGCTGCCAGCATTCAGAAGCTCAGAGTCCAGATGGTTGCCATCTGTCACCTGGCTCCAGGCAGAACTACACAGGGTCCTGAGACAGAGGGAGACAGTCCATCATGGCCTGGGTCAGGCTGGCACCCGGGGCTGCCCTGCCTCCTCCCAGGTGCAGTTCTGTCCTCACTGATCAGAGAGTCTGTTTCCCTGTTGCCCAAGGCTCAGCACTTCACGGTTCTGAAGATGACTACCCAGCCTGCACTTAGGTCATTTCCTAGAACTGATGTTTGTTTACAAAGAAATCTCTGCCTTCTTTGGAAGCTGTAGCTAATTTATCCCTCCCTACCCACCCTTGCTAGAGTGGAGCCCTAGCATCCTGGGTTACTGTTTCTGTTAGGAGCAGAAATGATGTTCCTGGTGAAAAAGCAGCTTCTTTGAACTCTATGGGAGACCCAGAAGAGTGGCCAGACTGGCTCTCTGAGACCAAGACCCCTTTCTGACTTATTCCTGGATTTTGGGGATCACTGGGGTTCAGAGCCACCCTTCCTGCCAGCAGGGAAGTCAGCAGCTCAGAAAGGTGCAGGACCTCTGCTGGGTAGTCCTAGCCCTGGCCGCTAGGGAGAGTCTCACCTGGGGGGATATCAGGGCTGAAATACCCACTTCCTTCCCATCTATCCCTGGTGTGTCCACTTGACTTGGGGCAGAAAGAGAAGCTACAAGTAAAGGACCCCAGTGTGCAGTCGACCCTGCAGAAGGATGTCCAGGCTCCTGATCCAAGCAGAAGAGGGCAGGGCTAGCTTCCCCAGCCCTCAGCCAACCATGAATCTGCAGCAGCTTTGTCGTTTAAAAGTAGAGCCAACACCAAATGGGATGTATAAACAGAGCAGTATGAGGTCACCCCGACATTGTTCTCAGCCTGGTTCGATGCTCAGGAGGCCTTGGGGGTGCGTGTGGGCTCCATAATGAAAGAGGAACTTGGGGAAACCGGAGCCAGCTCAGGGAAGAGCCCAGAGCGGTTTAAGTTAGTCCTATGGGCAAAGGAACATTAAGCTGGGGAAAAGGAGAGCTGAATGAGGAGCCAGAGTTCAGTTTAATAGTTATCTGTCAAAGGGTCTAGTATGTACTTGTTCGGTGGAGGAGGGGGGCACTCAAAGCTCTGCCCTTAGGAACTTAGGATTTGCTGCAGAGATAAGTGCCATGCACTTGAAATGATCAGAATGAGCAGACAATATAGGATTAACTGCTGAGCTGAGTGTTCCAAACAGTGAGTTATAGTAGCTCACTGAAGGGAGTTTCATTTGGGCCAAACTGGTTAGGGAAGACTTTGGGGAGAAGATGGGACTTGAGCCAAGCCTTAAGGAGAGGTAAGCTAAGATTAGACAAGGCAGAGTGGAATCTGAAGAGCATTCCCGGTAGAAGAAAGGGCATGAGCACTGGTACAGAGGTGGAAATGATGATTCAGGGCACAGAGGGGACCGGCCGTGGATGGCCCCAGGGCATTAGGTGGTGGCAGGACCTGTGTGGACTGCGGTGGCCGCTGAGGGGCTGTGGCTCAGCAGAGGGGCCGTGCCACATGGGACAGCATAGACAGAGGAGAGCAGAGAGGGAGAAAATCAGGTTTGGGCAACATGCAGGATCAGGGCTGGGAGAAGGAACAGAGAGCCAGTGGAGGAGATGGAAAGTGAGTGGCCCAAGAGAAGCAGCAGACGTGGCAAGGAGTGGGCGGTTGCTGGTGCCACAGAGGGCCAGCCGTGGGAGCAAATGAAAGGGGACCTTGGGGTCTGGCCATTCATGGGGCAGGTGAGCCCCCAGTGAGCAGGTCCTGAGAAGAGGTGGAAACAGGAGCCAGACTGACCAGACTTAGGAGCAAGCAAATGGGAAGCATGGGGGCAAGTCGTGTCTGACTGTGTTAGAGCAGCTTGTTGGGGAAACGACCAGAGCTAGACAATACCTGTCAGGTATTTCAAGGAAAAGGGAGGACTAGTTAGGTGTTCTTAGTCTCCAAAGGGAGAAGACTAATTGGGGAAACTTCTTTTATTAACTCAACAGTTATTAAGTACCTGGATGTGCCAGGCAGTAACTGCTAAGAGCTGAGAGTATGGTAGCAAAAAAAATGGACACCACCGCCCACCAGGGAAAACAACAGAAACATGGAAATGAATGATGAAACATTAGTGTGGATGATGACAAGTGCTCTGACGGGACTTAACTGGGAGATATAACAGAGGACCGAGGGGAAGGCCTGAGGAGGTGGCGTTTCTGCTGAGCCCTGACAAATGACATAGAGGGGTACACCCGGGTGACTGAGGCGGTTAAGTGGCTGCCTTCGGCTCAGGTCATGATCACAGGGTCCTGGGATCGAGCCCCACGTCATGCTCCCTGCTCAGCGGGGAGCCTGCTTCTCCCTCTCCCTCTGCTTCTCCCCACCCCCCACCCCCGCTCATGCTCTTGCTCTCTCTCTCAAATAAATAAATTTTTTAAAAAATGAGACAGAGGTAGCCAGGGAAAGAACCAGGGAGAGGGCATTCCTGGGAGAAGGAACAGCGGGTGCCAAGGTCCTGAAGCAGAGAGGACTTGCCACGTTAGAGGCCAGAGCATGTCAAGGCCTTGTGGTGTAATGGGAAGTCCACTAAGCCTGGTTAAGCTGGGATGGCATGATAAAACGAACTTGAAAAAGTCACACTGGCTGCCTTGAAGAGAATGGGTCACAGTGGGCAGCCCTGTAGAAGACCAGCTAGGAAGCTACTGCAGGAGACCAGGTGAGAGTTAAAGTGGCTGGTTTAGATGGTGCCAGGAAGGCACAAATAGTCTCACTGGTCATGGACGCTCCACAGGATGCGGTTGGGGTTGGGAGTGGTTAGATTTGGGGACCATGGTACACGGATAGGTGGGGATGGAGGGTGCCCGTGGGGGTGGGGTGGGGTGGGGTGGGTGGAGGATGCAAGGGGCTGAGGCCTGAGCCGGCCACAGACATTATTGTAGGTATGGCTTGGTCAGAGCCGAATTCTTCACTCTATCCAGCTCATCATCCACGGCAGCTTCGGCCTGATCCAGCTGCCCCGTTTCCACATCTTCTTCCTGGTCCCAGCACTAATCTATGGGGGAGACAAGCTTGTGAGCCTGAGCCGGAAGAAGGTGGAGATCAGCGTGGTGAAGGCAGAGCTGCTGCCTTCAGGTACCAGCCTCTAGGCTGTCGGGGACCAGCTGGGTAGTTCTGAGAAAGCCCACAGGGCAGTGCCAGAGCCTGGACCTTGCAGTCTCCTGGCCTGACCCAGTGGAGTTGGCAGGGGCCTTGAGGTGGCAGCGATAAGGGAGCTGGCAAGAGAAGCTCTTGGCCAGGGGACCTGAGCCTCTCTCACAACAGAGAGGAGGAGCCTGGGCCAGGCTGCTCCTTTCCCTGCTGACCACCAGCACCAGTGCTGCATTGCCCCTCCTCAGGGTGGACATGGCCCAAGGGGAGTAATGCCTTCTGATGGGTAGAGGCCCTGGCATGTTCCAGAAGGAGAGCTGAGGCTGCAGGTGGGGGAACTTTCTGGAAGCCACAGTGCTGCTGGGTCCTGGATAGCAGCCTCCTGCCCACTTCCTTTCCTCAGGAGTCACCCACCTACAGTTTCAGCGGCCCCAAGGCTTTGAGTACAAGTCGGGACAGTGGGTGCGGATCGCCTGCTTGGCTCTGGGAACCACTGAGTACCACCCGTTCACACTGACTTCTGCACCCCATGAGGACACTCTCAGCCTGCACATCCGGGCGGCAGGGCCCTGGACCACTCGGCTCAGGGAGATCTACTCACCTCCAACGGGAGATGGCTGTGCCAGATACCCGAAGGTGACCAGACCCAGGCCAGATGAGCTACCCGCCCCCACATCCCCTTAGTAGGCCTTGGCCCTGCATCCCCAGGCTCCCCACTGTGTTCTTCCCCTCCGCAATCCAGAGACTGGTCTTTCCAAGTAATGCCATGGTACCCCCTTTCTCCTCACTCCATAAACATACCTGCCTTTCCCTGCCTCCCATTTCTAGCTTCAGAACTATTGTGGTGGTGGAGCTTAACTCAAACCCACTCCTCCTCTTGCAGCTATACCTTGATGGACCATTTGGAGAGGGCCACCAGGAATGGCATAAGTTTGAGGTGTCAGTGCTGGTGGGAGGGGGCATTGGGGTCACCCCCTTTGCCTCCATCCTCAAAGACCTGGTCTTCAAGTCATCAGTCAGCTGCCAAGTGTTCTGTAAGAAGGTGAGTGCCCTCTCCTCCTGCCGACCCGTGGCCCCTGTTCCCTATCACTGTGTCCATCTCTGCCTGTCTCTCCTGCCTCTGTTCTTGGCCTGATCCGGGCAAGGCCCAGTTGGCCTGACCCCAGAGGGGTCAGGATATCCTCAGACCCTAAAGAACAGAGTTGGAGAGGGGTAAAGAAACCCACTCTGTCTTGCAGAGGAGGCCAGCCCCTGAAGGGAGCATTGTCAGCTTGGGAGAAGGAAAGGAACACTTGGGGTGGGGCAGAAGTGAAACTGGCTCTGCTTTCAAGAGGAAAAAGAGGGGAGGTGGCCAGGCAGGGCTGGTGGGCTGGGCTGGTTCCAGGAACACAGCCCAGGCCCTCAGGCCCCCTCCATCCCGGGTCCCTTCACCCCAGCATGGACCTGGTAGCAGGCCCCTGCTTGTCTCTGTGGGCCCGGCAGGTGAGTCAGGGGCACAGGAACGCGGCAGGCAGAGGCCCAGCCATGTGCTGTCAGCTTTCGGAGGGTGCCAGGCAGCTCCCCTGCTCCTCCATCCGTGCCAACTCTGCCTCTGCTTCTTAACCCACGTGGCCCCTGCTTCATCCTCTTCGGAAGTTGGAGGTGGCTCCCTCCGTGGCAACTTCCGTCCTCTGGAGCCCATTCCCATCTGCTCCTGGCAGCCAGCTGGGTCTTTCCTAAGGCTGTTCTGTGACGTGCCCCTTAGTGGAACCCTATCCCTCTGGGCTAGGGTTGCTTGGGAGCCTAGCAGCCTGAGGAGGGCCTATTGGAGGGAGCGGCAGGGCAGGCTCCGTGTGAAAAAGCTGCTTCCCACCCCATCAGACCTTCAGCTCACTTGACAAGTGTCCTTTTTCATCACCCCAGGTTATCCCTCCCTTCTACCTCTCCATGCCCTGGGGTAACCCCCATCTCCCGCCCCAGAGCCTCGCCCTATGGTCCCCGCAGCACTCCATCTCCGCAGTGTGTCTGGGGAGAGGCACAAGCTGACCAAGTTCTATTGCTGTGGGGATCCCTGGGATATAGGGAGCCTGAGCTGAGCCAGGTCCTGAGCTCCCGCCATGTGTCCCCAGATCTACTTCATCTGGGTGACGCGAACCCAGCGGCAGTTTGAGTGGCTGGCTGACATCATCCGGGAGGTGGAGGAGAATGACTGCCAGGACCTGGTGTCCGTGCACATCTACATCACCCAGCTGGCCGAGAAGTTCGACCTCAGGACTACCATGCTGGTAGGTCAGGGCCGGCCGGCCGGGGCAGCTAGGTGGGTACATGGGTTGGTGGAGTGAGGCAGATGACCAGGGCAGGTGGGTGGACAGCCAGGTTCAGCCGGCAGGAGGTACAGAGATGGCGGTCCCGATCCTCAGCCTCCAGCTCCCCCGCCAGCCACCCCATTCTCTGTCTCCTGAGCTGCAGGCTAGCTTGGGCTAGGCACTGACCCTGACTGTCCTTGGCCTGCCCTGCCCCTGTGCCCCCAGTACATCTGTGAGCGGCACTTCCAGAAGGTGCTGAACCGGAGTCTGTTCACGGGCCTGCGCTCCATCACCCACTTTGGCCGCCCCCCCTTCGAGCCCTTCTTCAAGTCCCTGCAGGAGGTCCACCCGCAGGTCAGTCCACCCCACATCAAGGTTCTCCTGGCATTTATCACCTGAGGTCTGAGCAAACCTCCCAACCCAGCTCCATGAGGGAAGGAATTGACTGCTGAGGAGAACTCATCACCCAGGAGATAAGTGGGGATAATGGAATGGAAAAACAGTAGGGGTCACTCTGAGGGGCGAAGGGGGGAAGCAGCCACAGGGACTTGCCACTTCTAAAGCCATGATGCCTGTCCAGAAGGAACAGCTCAGTGATTGAGCTCATCCTTACCATAAACTCAAGAGCTACTCTTACCATGAATACTGAGCCAGCGCTCACCCTAGACACTGATCTTTACCATGAACACTGGGCTAGCCACTACTCTCAGAAATAATGGCCTAGCCCTCAAAGAGACAGTAAGCTAGCCTTTAACTGGAACATTGATTAACCCAGCCCCTATCAGAAACACTGATCATGTACCTGAAGCTGACAGATGCCTTGGAGGGGGTGGAGGTTGGACCCACACAGAGCAAGTCTACCAAAACTGAGCTAGATGTAAACACACCGAGCCATCCCTCACCACACATGATTTGAAGCACACCTTTATCAGAAACATAGAAGGAGCCCTCACCAAGGACTCTTGCCTGTCTTTAACACGAACACCGAGCTAGCCTTCACGTTTCCCTCCCCCAACAGGTCCGGAAGATTGGGGTGTTTAGCTGTGGCCCCCCTGGCATGACCAAGAATGTGGAAAAGGCCTGTCAGCTCATCAATAAGCAGGATCGGACTCACTTCTCCCACCATTATGAGAACTTCTAGGCCTCCTGCCCAGGGGCTCTTCCCACTGCCCAGCTGAGCAGAGGTTTGGGCCCCCACCACGCTCTGTACTTCCTATTTCTGACTCCTTCTGCCTCCTCCTCATTCCTACCTCCCAACCTTGGTCCAGGTGGTCATAGTCAGTCACCCCATATGGGTTCAGAGACCCCCAAGTCCAGAACGTCTCAGCCTGGAGAAGTGGGAGGCACTGTCTGGGCAACAGAGGTTGGGAGGTAGGAGAGCTATTATTACTTTGGGGCAAAGTGACACCTCTTCTTCCAAACTAAGAAAAAGCCTCAAAAGACTGGAGCTGACAAGCAGTGTGTATGTGTATTAGGGGGCTGTGAGCCTAAGGATCAAGTAGGAGCACAGATGCTGGCATCTTGGAACTTCCCCCCCACAACCTCCCCCTCCTCTAGGCTCCCCACTGTCAAAAGGGCTGGCGAATGCCTTGGGGTGGGGTAGAGGCTGGGCCCGCAGAGAGAAGTCTGCAGGAACCCCCTCAGCATCCTAGTCTAACAGCACAACTGATCTTTTCTCCCCAGTTTTTAAACATGTACTGTAGTCAGAATCTGGCCCAATATCTGTGTGGTGCTCCTCAGGCCTTGTCTCTTCTTCCTACTGCAGCAGTCTCCTTTACAAATAAACCACTTTTCTGCACTCTAGGTTTCTTTATTCTGCCCCGGGATGGGGATAGGCACTGGCAGAGAAAGCTACTCAACCAGCCAGCTCACCGAGGCTGGTGCAGACAGTCCTCTGAACTTCCCAGCATCTACTGAATAAAGGAACCAGCTCAGGGCTGAGTGCTTTAGCTGGAGACCCCTTTCCCAGCTCAGGGGCACGCTTCCTGACCGAGGGCCTCTCAGGGTGGCTAGTGTGAGGCTTCTGAAGCCTGATCAGGAAGGGGGGGGGAGAGGTGGGCGTTCATGGAGAAGGTGGGCCAGGCACAAAGTGCAGGTGTGTGTGACAGGACAGAGCAAGAGCCCACAGGGAGCCAGAGTTTGCCTGGCCGGCTCCAGGACCTCCGGGTAACAGGAGTTGACCACCTCTGCCTACATGGGTCTTCCAGGTAAAGAGATGAAAGCAAGGAGACGGATGAGCACATCACCTAAACACTCAGAGCCTGCTTCCTCATCTGCAAAGTGACTCAATACCCTCCAAGATATAGGGCAACCCTCTGAGGGACTTTCTAAAGCAGGGCCCAATTTCAAGTGAGCCTTTCGATTGTCCCTACAGAATTCCTACATTTGTCAGGTCACATGTCCTCGATTTCGATAAAATCCAAAATTCCATGACTGACACTACATGTGGGTGTTGCAGGTTTAGGTTCTGTAAGGAGGCCCTCAGACTGCGCTCCCAGGCCAGCGGATGTTTGTTCGGCCCCTCGGGGAGCCCCGTGGGAGCAGGAGGGCGGGCCTGGAGTGGGGCGACAGCAGCTCCGACAGGCGGCCCGCTGGGTATTCCCGGGGGCTGGCCCCACAGGCCTCGGCCGGGTCCAGCTGTGGGCGCGGGCTGGGGCGTCTCCAGGGCCGGGGTCGGGTGTGGCCCGGCGCCCGCGACCCGCGGTTAGAGGCACGGCCAGCAGGGGGCACGCGCGGACCGCCCCGCCACGCTCGGCCGCGAGCCCGAAGGCCCAGCCCCAAGGGAGCTCCGAGCCCAGACCTGCGGGCTGCAAGTCTCCAGGGGCCGGACTCACGGTCGGAGAATGGGGGAGGCGCGGCAGGCCCCGCTTCCTCTGGAAAGAAGACGCAGTCGCCGCGCCAGCTTTCCCGCCTCCGCGAGTGCGCGGCTTCCGCGTGGCAGGGCCGCCCGCTCCCCCTCGCCTGGCGCGCTGCCTCTTTGTCTCTCCGCGGCTCCCCTCCTCCCAGATGAACGGCTGTTGGCAGGAAATTGGACGCGCTCTTGGGGAGCCGCGCTCGTAGGCGCGGCGGGGAGGGGGCGCCGCGCGGCCGGTCGGCTCCGGGTGCCCCCAGCCGGGGCGGGGGCGGCAGGGGATGTTTTGACATCTCGTCAAGGGAAGGAACTTGATGCTTCGAAAGTGCTTTTCACAGCCGGCTTGTGTCGGCTCCAGAACTGATTTATAAACAGAATCTGCGCTCGCTTCGCCTCTCCCTCCCCCGACAGCCCGGGGGGCGGCGCTGGAGGCGCGGACGCGGCTGTGCCTGGCAGGACTGGGTTTATTTATTGCATCTGGCCGGGAGCCGGGGCGGCCCGGGGACTGCGCAAGTTCCCTCTGGCCCGAGCCCTTCCCCTCGTCTCCCCACCCCCACGGCCAGCTCCATCCTAGGGGGGTCTGCCTTCCCTAAGCCCCGCACCGGACTCTGGACGGAGCCCGCCGGCGGTTTAGGGGTGGAGGCGGCCAGGGCGCCCCGCAGGCCCGCGTCCTGCCCCACCCCGCACTGACCCAGGGGGAAGGAGTCGGTGGGGAAGGGGGTCGCCACCTGTGCCCTAGGGGCGGAAAAGGCGGGGAGCTGCGGATCTTAAACTCCTCTGGAGACCAGCGGCTCTGAAGCCCCCTTCCTCCAGGGGCTATCCTTTCTCCCCAGGGATTCCTGTCCTTGGCTCCAGACCACCTTTTACTCCGAGGCCCCAGTAGGCCTTCCCGTTTAGAATAAATTAAGGAATCTCCAGCTTCCACTCGATCTCAGGGAGAGGGGAAGAAAGGTTTGACAGAACACGTCCCTGGGAAGGGCCACAGCCCTCAGCCAGGGGATGGGCACAGGGCTGGGTCCAGATTTGTCACAGTGCCCAGGCCACCCATCTACAGAGTCCGAATGGCCACGGGGTAGAGCAGGGACATGTGCTCGGCCCCCTTAATGGGCAGCTTGCGGCTGGCGTAGTGGTGCACGATTTCAGGGACGCTGCTGAAGGGTGGGCTGTTCTGGCCCAGCACGTACTTGTGTTCCTTGGTCCGGGACAGCTTCATGTGCATGAAGCCCTGACTGCTCCTGGGAAGAGGAGAGGAGACCCTGGTGAGTAGGGGCCCTCTCCGGTCCCCCTTCCCTCCCCCACCCCTGCAGCAAAAGTGGTTGTTCCGAGCCAGCTGTGTGTGGAGGTGGGGAGGGAAGGTGGAGGTCAGTCCAGAAAACAGGGAGGAGGCAGAGGGGATTTTGTGAGTGGGTAACAGTAGGCATTGGCTTTGTGGTGAGGGCACTGGGTGCGCCAAGAATGTGTGTGTGTAGTGAGTGTACAGGGCGTGCAGGTGGAAACTGGAGCGACCACTCTCCCTGCCCCAAACTCTGGGACCCAGGCACCAGTGCCCTCCAGCCTGTATGGCCAAGGCTGGTCTACCCTCCCCATCTCTGAGCTGTGGGGGACGACACCTGTGGGGAGCTCCTAATGACTGATGTGGAGACACAAACATCCTGGGCAGGACAGTGTGTGGACAGATGTGACAACCAAGTGAATCTTGGTTGAGGCTCTCTCTTGCAGAAACCAGGGGAGGGGGCGAGCTAGCTGCTCTGGAAGTCCCTCCCAAATCGGGAAGGCTCCACTGCCTTGTCCCGGGGATACCCCTTTACCCTCCTGCTAACTGGGCCTTGGGCCAAGCCCCCAGCTCCTCTCTCCCTTCAGCCCGGATGACATCATCCGTGAGGCTGTAACTCCATTCCCTCCCTCAGAGAGGGGAGGCTCCCCTGCCTCTCCCAGCTCCCTGACACAATCCAGGAAATGGACATTAGTGCCCGGCCCTGCCCTCAGACAAGGACCCTGCCGCTCAGAGCTCTGGCTAGCTCCCAGCTGCCCCGGCACCCTGTCTTAGAGACACAGCATGGGGGTGGGGCCCGAGCAAGAACAACCCCTGCCCAAGCTACCACAGGCCCGGTCCACAGGCAAGGAGGAAGCAGTGCATGCGGGAGCCCTGAAGCCTGAATACTTGTCTCTCGGGGCCAGAGCCTACCTGGGGACAAGTGCAGGGCTCAGAAACTAGTATAGGAGGTAGGACTGGTGAGGGGGGCCCTCAAACGAGGTGAGGCTGGCAAACCTTATTTCCCTCCCCTGCCTGGGTACAAAGAAGGCTCTGACTGGACCCATTTCACTGGGCCCACAAGTGGAGATGGAGAGTGGATGACTGAAGAGAGGAAAGGGATGACAGGAAGAAACAGTCCTTTATCGCCCACCCTCCCAATTCCTTCTCCCTGCCCCAGGATCCAGTACCCTAAAGCCTGCTGGGGGCCCCAGGCTGGGTGTATGTGTGTATGGCGGGGCGGCGGGGGAGCACGGGCATCCTTCTTCTGGAGGTCTGAGATAACAGCTGAGGCTGACAGTGACCACACAGGCCCTGGGGAAGGGAGCTAAGGGCCTGAGGAAAATGTACAGTCCCTGGGGGCGGTAGAGAAGGGAGGCAGTGAGCAGTCTCCCTCCCCTGTCTGCCCTATGCCATGGCCCAGGCCCAAAGCTGTGGGCAGCAGCTTGGCCCTTGCTTTCCCTCACCCCCTCACAGTTTGGGGACAACCCCTACCCACAGTCCACTTGGGATAATCACCTCTCCCCAAAACTGCATTATATCTTCTCCTTGAGGGACAGATTTGGCTAAAAAGGGCAATAAAGTGGCAACAAGCCTCCATCTGGGAAACTGACCTCCTGGGATAAAGTCCCAAGCCGAGTCCTTGCCCAACCCTCAGGAGCCTGGGTGGGACTAGCTGGGCCGCAGGGCCAGAGCTGACATGGCTTTGGGAGGAAGCTGTTTAATTACCAGTGAAAGCCCTTCCATTACAGAGAGCAGAGAAACCATAATTGTATTTCAGAGAAGCCATTTATATGCAAACGAGGCTCTGGCAGACAGATGCTGGTGGGGCCAGATCAGCCAGGGCTGAAGCAGCATCCAGGCCTGCCTCCCCTCTTACTCCCCAGGCTAAGGCGGAGCCCTGCCCTGCTCCGTTTAGGGAGCCAGACCCTTGCTATCTAACGCAGCCTTGGACTGTTCCAGACTTGAGGACGGGTGGAGCTATGCAATGGAATAGTGCTGTTCTTGTAGTCAGACTTAACTGAGCTGGGTCCAAATCCTGCTTTTGGCACTTTACTACCTGGTGGCCTTGAGCAAGTCACATACCTCTTTGTATTTCTTTCTGGCTATAAAAAAAGAGATTCATCTTGCAGGTTGGTAGTTGGTTTGGAGAGGGTATATACGCTGCTTGGCACAGAGCAGATGCTCTGTGACTCTTAACTATTAAAGCAATACACATCCTAGTGTTATATCAGATTTTTGACAGATGAACTTTTCCTAAATGCTCCTTTGATTTTATGATAATTTGCAGAGTATGAGAGCTGCAAGAAACCTAAGAGGTACCCATCAATGCATTTTGCAATGGGAGAAACCAAGGCCCAGAGAGGTTACATGATTTGCCTAGGGTCACATAGCTAGTTTTATTAAGCCCAAGAATAAAATTCAAGTTATTTGACTATAGACTGGATCTTCCCATTATCTTTTAGTTGAAGTTGAATAATTATCCTCAAATGTATCTGTTCAATAGTCCCAAATTTCTGTATACTGCATTTGTTTGAAGTGGGCATATACCTGTATTCTAATATCCCTGGGGAATGTGGTAGGAGGTGGTACAGGGCCCCAGTCGTGATGGGGGGATGTGAACGGACACACCATCTGACGGGCTGCCACGTGGGGTGCAGGCCCTACCAGGCAGAACTCCTGGGTACCGAGGGGAGGGCTGGCCGTTCTACCAGGATGGCCTCGGAGGCCAGTGCTCGTTCTGTGTATCCTATCTTCCTATCCTTCCAATAAAGATGATGGCGATAATTTATTTAGCACTTAGCACCATGTTAAGTGCCTCCCATATGTTATTTCATTTGATCCTTCCCTATAAGGTAGACATTATTATTTCCCCATTTTATAAGTAAGAAAACTGAGGCCCAGAGAGGTTAAGGGGGCCCCAGGCCACACAGCTAGTATGTGACAGAAACTTTCTGAGCTGGACACTGTAGCTTGACTGTTTCCTCTAATGGACTCTGAGCTCCTTGCAACCTGGGGCTGAGCCTCAGACCCTCCAAATCCCCAGGGCCTGGCCCAGAGTCAGCAAATGTTCATGGGGATGGAGTTCTCCCCAGCTTGGCTGGGCACGGGGAGAATGTTGGAGTCTCCTCCTGTCCTGCCGGTTGTCTTCCCATGGATTCTCCTTGGTGCCATGGTGACAAGTTAATCCTGCCTAACGCTGGTAGTTGGCCCACCCCTACTCACTTGAGGGACAGAGAGAAATCATTCTTGCTGGTCTCACTGTTGCGCACCAGGTAGCTGGCCTCTTTGCACAGTCGGAGCAGGTTCTCGGCATCTGTTCGACTGATGGCCCCGTGGTACCAGCTGAGGACAAGAGAGAGGAAGGGGGGCATCTCTGCTGGGTCCCTCGCCGTCCTGGCCCACCCATTCTGGGTGTCCCCTGCAGGCAAGCCAGTGGCAGGAGGGGAAAGGAGGAGGGGAGAGAGTCCCCAGCTGGACACAGACACTCACACCTGGTTTTCCAGAGGCAGTGCTGGGTCTGTCCACTCCCCAAGGGGGCTGCTGGGCTCCATGCTTAGGGACTTGGCTGACTTGGGGTTCCCTGCAGAGAGTCGGGGAGGTAGCCGCCCCTTCTCCTCCCGGCCGGGTGACAGGCAGCTCTTCTCAGATCCTTCAAACTGGGCTGTGGGGAATATACCAGTCATAGACTCTGAGGACCTTAGAGATAGAGCCCTGTAGAATAACTGGTGCTCCACCCCCATTTTCTGCCAGAAGGGGTCAAAGGAATGTTCTGGAAGGGTGGGACATGCTCCTGGGCTTGACTGTCTCCGGGGACAGAATCCTGGGTCCACTCCCTCGTTGGAGGTGGGGCTCGGCCCTCCTATGCCATACTGTGCCTACCAGTCCCCACGCTGTGGGAGGAGAGGGGAGAGGAGCAACATGAGAAACCACTTAAACTTCTCCCTCTGGAGGAGCGGCCTGCCTTCCCCTATTCCATTCCCCCTCGGGGTGGCTTCAGCGCTGATAATATTGTTTCTTTCTCCTCCTCAGAGTTCATTACCGTTCTCCATATCACCCTGCCAAGCCATTCTGTAGAAATGACTTATCGATTTGAGAACAATTATCCGATTCCCCTTGGTGCCATCCTGACAGGCTAATCCTGCCCAAAGCCGCCAGCCGGCCCGCCCCTCCCCCGCCCCCAGGGTTGCTGCCCACAGGCTCCCTGCCCCCACCCCGAGGAGCCCAGCTGAGGCGGCTCTGCCCTCCCAGACCAGGGCAGGCCTGACCACTGAGCCAGCACAGGGGAGGGAGGAAGCCAGTGGGCCACATGAGCGCAGGCACACACGGGCAGGCGATGGAGACCCTCCTTCATCCTGTATTTACAAAATACCCCTCACACTCAGGCCCAAATGTACAAACATTCTGTACAAAACTGAACAGAGATGAAGCGTTCAGTGCTTCCTTTCTCCTCATCTGGGCTTTTTCTCTCCTTGTAGCACTTTCAGGACCTTATTGTCTCTCAGTCACCAGATGCAAGGATCAGACCCTTCCCTTACTCGAAGGAGTCAGACACTTCCTATGCTAGCATCACCCCCACCTCAAGAGTTATTTGCATCGCCAAAGGATTGGGGCAGGCAAAATCCTATGCAAAGAAGTGAATTTAAAATAGTGGATTTTTGTGGCATGGTAGGAAAGATATTTGGAAAGGGATTCCTTTAGAAGACACCTTCCCCACACCTCTGGGAGGAAGGAGGAATGTGTGCTTTGTCCCTTCTCTCTTCCCTCCAGGACAAGGGGGATTCTTCCTGGGTTCTCCAAACCCTGCCCCACTTCAGCTCCTCCAACCCAAGCTGACAGGGCCTGAGGCATGAGAGGACATGTCACCCTGGCCAGAAGCTCCCACAAGACCCACCGCTGCCGTCCTCCAGGCTGGGCTCGGGGAGGGGTGAGGCTGGACCGGAGATGTCCCTGTCCCCGTCAGGCAGGGAGGGGCTGCTGTCCAGCTGTCCCACCGGCGGAGGCCAAGGTAGGTCTTTGATGACCTTAATGTCAACTGGAACCAGTAGCAGCAGGGAGAAGAGGCACAGACAGGGACAGAGACAGAGACAGAGAGACAGAGAGAGGCAGAGGTTGAGACACCAAAACCCAGAGCCAGGACACAGGACAGCCTAGAAAGGAGGAGGGTCAGAGCAGAGGCAGGGGTGGCTTCTGAGGGGGGAGCAGGACTCTCAGAGGGTTGGATGGAGCCACAGTGACCACACCAGGCTGGCTGAGTCCAAGGGTGGGAGGCACAGGTAGCAAATAGCAGGATGCAGAGTCTTGCACTGCCAGCCACGTGGGCCCCCTTCATTTGAACCCTCATAAGCCTCCAGGGCCCAAAGGGACCAGGAGAGGAGGAAGGGAGAGACAACGAGCTGCCCTTGCCTCCCAGCACCACACCCAGGCTCCCACAGCCTCCTGGCACCCTCAGACTTGCCACCTTCTCCCCACGGCCTGGGAAGTCATGGGCAGCGAGACTGACAGCCCGGCTCCAGGCTGTCAGGAATACTCCGATGTGGGGGCAGATGTTTTATTGAAATTTACCCCCCACACCCTCAGTCCTGAGCCTTGACAATTAAGACAGGGATGCCGCTGGCGGCTGCAGGACTGCTAACGAGGTTTCCTAATGACGAGCATAGATTTTCCCATTAAGCAATCCAAACAGTATTGATTCTCCAAGGAGACTTCTGGAGATAAACGGTCCATCCTCAATGGTGCAAGCTTTACAGGAAACAAATTAGAAACCTATGGTTTCCCAGTCTGGCTGCCAGGGTGGGGGGGACAGGGCAGAGAGCGGAGTCTAGCTCCAGGAGGGGTGAGGGGGCCATGGGAGTCCGGGTGAAGTCGAATGGCATTGCCACCCTTTGTGTTCTCCCCGAGTCAAGAATCCAGGGGCTAAAGCACTCTCCAGGCTCCCCAGACCGTAGCAGCACCCACTCAGACCACCAGCACATACCTCCCCAGGTTGGACGCCAGGCCTGGGGCAGGAGAAACCTAACCCTCATTCAACCAACCTCCCTCTCCCCCACCAGTTCCTGCTCCTCAGAAATCCCCCTGGGGCGCAGGTGCCCCTGGTCTGGCACAGCCTGCTACCGGGAGACACAGCTCTCTGATTCAGGGCTGGGATCTCTAAGGGTTACACACACAGCCATTTTCATTGTCCGGGGGGTTAAATGCCTTCTTTCGTTAAGTGTAAGTATCTAACGTGTCACAAGTTTTATCATTTTGTTTGGGAATTTCTTTATTTTAAAATATGCCCTGTCTCCCAAAAGATGGAAGTGGCCTAAGCCTCTTGGCCTCTGAGAGGTGGTGATGCAGGGGAGACCTTCATCCTCCCGTGCCCGTTCCCTGACCCTGCACCCACACTGCCCAATTCACCAATCTCTGGGATGCACTCAACTATGCTTCCCTTGAGCCCAGCTTCGGGGACTCCCCCAGCCCCTGGGGTCCACTCCTTCCACTCCCCTGGGCCTGGAGAGCTGTTTAGAGGCCCCAGCAGACCCACCCTCTCCACCCAGGGCTTACCTGCAAAGGCTTTGGAAATCCGCTCCTTCTTCCACTCCCAGGGCTGGTCATACTCCTCGGGGGGCCTCTCGTCATCCTCTGGCAGCCGGGACTCCCGGGGCCAGGGGGCCCCCTCACCCTCTGGGGTGGCCCCCTCCTCCTCTGGCTCATAGGGCGTGTCATACAGAGGCAGGGGCTGAGCTGCTGTCTCCTTGGAACTCCGGATCTCTGCCAGGGCAAGGCAGGAGGGAAGGTGTGAGAGCAGCCCTGGCTGCCCGGCTCAGCTCTGGCAGCGCCCTCAGCAACACACCAAGCCTCCTTCAGAGGAGATGCCACTGGCTTTGGGGGCCCAATGGCCACACATCTGGGGTCCCTTGCCCTCAAAACACCTCTGGGGTTCCAAAAAGCAATGGGATCCAATGGAGGCAGGGGCAGAGAAGCACCAGCGTGAAAGACAGAGAAAAGATCTTTAGATGGCCAGCAAGGGCTTGGGAAAGGAGGCTTACGCATTTTGGAAACTGAGGCAGGGTCCTCTCCTAATCCACCTCCTCTTGGCTACTCAGCTCCAATTTTTTTCCTTGCATCCCAAATAATACCACTTGACAATCAGAAAATCCTTCTTTGTTGCTCAGATACTGCTGATCACTCCCTCCTTGAAACTGTCCCCTCTGACAAGTCATGTTCATGGTCGTCCTCTCTGAGCACCCCTATTTGGACTCTTTCCCTGGCCCCTCTCTCGGTCTCTGTTCCCCAGAACCAGGTCTGATTTGCCCTCACTCCTTGCCCAGTCTCATGGCACCCTATACACTTCCAGTTGCCATCAACATCTTTCACTTTAACGTTTCAAACTTGCCACTTGCCCCAGAAGTTCTTCTAGTCTGTTCTGTGATTCTTTTTGGGATCGTTGACCCCAGTGAAAATCTAGTAAAAGCTATGGAGCTACTCCCCAGAAAAATGTGCAAATTTTCACATACAACTCCAGGGCATTCATGGGCCTCCAAGGGGGACACACCCCTCTGATCTAAATTGGGTAGTCACCCTCCCACCTTCTCCCTTTCTGTGCACTACACTGCTCTCCTTGGTCCTGGCCCTCCTTCATCCTCCAAATTCCATCTGTTCACCACCAGTACCTGATGACTCTTAGCCTCGTCTCTCCACATCTAGATTCCTCCACTCTACCGGCTCACGTTTCCATGCGCCCCATGGAAGAACACTCCTGACCACTCTCTGCCCCCTTGCCCCTCTCCCAAGGAGGGAGAGCAGCTTATCTGATCACCAGTGGATGCTCGCTCTCTTTCTCAGCTCTGCCTTCTGGCTCTTTCTCCTCCTGCCCCCCGTGAAGGGGCTTATAGCTGTGCTGCATGGCCCAAGCCTGAGTGGGCAAGTTTAATTCTGTGAAGTATTAAGCAGCCCATTGTGGAGACATAGCTAAGTAGTGTTCTCAATCTACTTTGTCAGTAATAAAGCTGACATAATCTTATCTTCATCTTTCCCTGGATCCTCTCTTGACCTCTGCTCTGCGCCCCAGGACCAGGTCTTATTCATTGCTCTCCGCCCCCACTCCTTGACAGGCTGGCTCTTCTCTAGCCACGTGGTTCCAATTGCCATAAAGATGTTTCACTCTGACATCACATCATCTCAAGCTCACCACCTTCCCTAAAGCTAGTGATTCTCTTTTTGGGTTCCATGACCCCCGGCCCACACCACTATCCTGCCCTCCTGACTATCCTAACTCTATCTGCCTGACCTTTGGTTGTGTGGCCTTCTCTACCGCCTCACATCTCAGGTACCACAAGTCATTGCTCCTTCTCCAAAATGACTCTCTTGAAGCTAGTGGCCAAGGACCCAAGGTGGTCCATGGTGGACCCATGGTCTCCAAGGACCCAGTGAAGGGATCATGGAATCAGTCCTTAGTCTTGTGGGTCCCAGAGCCTGTTGTGCAAATACCCAGGCTTCAGAGAGCAATCCCCTACCCCTGACTCCATCACGCACCAGCCATCATCTTTTGGGCCTCATAGGGCTCCATGTAGCCGTCATTCTCAGGGACCTTCTCTGGGGCTCCCGAAGCTCCTGCTGGGCCTTCACCAGTCTCCTGAACATCAAACGGGTCTGCGTAGTCTTCAAGGATTGCCAACTGCGGGAAGACAGTGAGGAGAGCAGGCTTCAGACATCTGAGAGACAGCTCTGCTTCTCCCCAGATGCTTTGTCCATGGGAGTGAGTCCTGAACAGAATGTCTTAGACCCAGAGCCCAAGGTATCCAAGGGCAGGCTCTGAGCTTGGACAGGGACAGGCTCTGGCTCTTCCTCTGCAGGGTTCACCTACTAGGCTGCCAGCAGAGTGGCAGATCTATCTTTTCTGTTAATTTTGTGCCTCTGCGCCATCCCTTAGGTTAAATGGCCAGGATGAAGCTCTGGGGAGGCTTCATTAAGGCCTGCCTCAGTCCAGGTCCAGGCAGGGCGATAGAGGTGTTCAACACCAGATGGTTCAACAGAGGGAATTAATTCAGAGAGCTGGCTACAAAGGGGTTGGAGTTCAAAGAACAAGTGGAGAATAGCAGGCAACTCAGAGATTGACTTGGTCCGTGCCTGCAAGTTCAATCCCAGATGCTGAACAAAGAAAAATTTGCTGACCATCGAGAAAAGAAAAGCCAAATACTCATTTTATGGCACAGTTCTGCTGGTCTATCCTCAGAACATTCATCACCATGTCATGTGCATATTATTATACTCATTTTAAGGAAATAGAGGCTCAGGGCAGGTAGGGAACAACATGCCCAAAACCATCCCACCTAAGTGGAGGAACCCATTTGGAATCTGTGCCCTTTGTGCAAAATTATGCTGTCAACCTGCCACCAGTAGGCATGTTGGCCATCCCGGGAGAGAGACCACCCAAGGACAGCCCTGAGGAAAGCCAGGGTTTGGGCTCTGCTGAAATTCCCTGGTTCCTGGGGGCCAGGAACAGGAAAGGCGTAGCCTTGACCCTCCACATCCCACACTGCCCCTTTCTCCTCCCAAGTGGTTCATGACCAACCCTCTGTCCCTGCTCCAGTCAAGGCAGAGCGAACTGTAAGCCACACACCCTGAGGAAGAGCTCAAGGTGCTCAGGGCGGGGTGCAGCCGAGGACAATAGAGCCTTTCTCCAAGCTGGGCCCAGGCTCCTTGAAGGGGGGAGGCCGAGGCGGAGACAGAGCCCAGCCCACCCAGGGCTGCCAGCACCTGAGGGGAAGCACTGCACACTGAGTTGACAGGCATTGACAGGAGGTGGCTCTGGGGCCCGCGGCACAAGGAGGGGCCACTCCTGCCTCTCCTCCATTCTTGGTGTAGGCTTTGGGTCTGGGCCAGATCAGGATTGAGGGAGCCAGTTGAGCAGGGAGGCTGTGGGGTGACTGCCTGTCCAGGGTCAGTGGATCTGGGACCCCTAGCAAAGCAGAGATGGAGAAAGGAAATTGCCCCCCCGACAGAGACCGCTCATGCATGTTCCTTGGGCCCCCCACGAGCCCCTCTAGGGGTCTCTGAAGCACATCCCAACGACTCCTACCATCTCCCTCTTCAGTTCTTCAGCCCCTACCATGTTCCACCTTGTTCCACCCAAGCCCCCCAGTTCCTTCACCTCCCTCAAATCTCTACCTGCTTCTGAGAAGACCACCATCTCAGGTCATACCATCCCCACCATCAGCTCATCCACTAGCCTACAGTTCTTTGTTGTTTCTGTCTCTCCAGCCCTAAGAAGCACCCGGCTCACAGCAGGTACTAGAAAAATGTTGCTACTAGATCACTGCCTATCTCCCCTTGGAGCTCTCCACCCCTAGTCCTCTTTCCTCCAAGAAGCAGAGAAAAGAAATCCACCCCAAGCTGCTTCCTCCCAGGCCTACTAGCACCCACAGCCGCACCCACCTGACCAAGGGGGCTCTGGAGCTGGCAGCGGGCACCCAGCCTCACGCTCCTATGTGGCAGCTACTTAACAGTAACTGAGTCACTGGACGTGCCATCCTTAAACAGTGTAATGCCCACAAGACAAAGTCCAAAGTTAAAGGGATTTAAAGATTCTGCTTTCTTCTTCGGTTTCTCCCTACCCACCTTGGATCATTCTGTTACCTGAAAGTTCTGTGCTTTGTTTCTTACCAAAAAAGCTTTCCCTCTGCCTGGATTAGATTATTTTCTTTCTTCAGAAAGCCTTTCCATTCTCCCCCCAGGTATGGTTAGCTGCCTCTGTGCTGGGCTATTATGACACTGTGTAGTAAATACTTGTTTTAGCATCTGTCTTCCTGTAGACCATGAGCTTCCTGAGGGTAGGAACCATGTTTACTGCTAAATACCCAGTGCCTAAAAGTGCTCAGTAGATATTTGTTAAGTTAGTTCACATAAAACAGGAAGAATGGACAAAGGAAGCATTTTTCCTTGTTTATTCAGAGGAGAAAGGCATCATGAATCCAGCGGGGAGGGGGGGGGGGGGGGGCGTTGAGTCCCAGAGCTGCTCAGTGAGAAGTGCCTGGCCTAAGCTCCAGTCCCCCCAACTCTACAGAGCTCCCCCCAACAGCCCTTCCCACTGGAGTCCTGGGCTGGACTTGAGCTGTGACCCCTCCCAGGCCCAGCACGGGCCTCCTGAGGGCCAGCCCACGATGCCTATGGGCACCCAGGTGGCAGCTCTGTGGGCAGCTCAATGGCTCCTCTGTTCTATCCCTGACTCCACACCCTGCTCCAGGAAACACTAGCCCCCCGCCCTGGGCGCGTCACCCAGAGAAGCCACCCACAGGGCTGGGAGTCAGGAGCAGAAGCAGAAACACCTGCTGGGAAGGTTGGCAAGATGGGCACCCACCCTGGGCACATAGGATCCCTGTCAGAGGCCAGGCCTGCCTTCCCAGTGATTTCTAGGTCATGTGAGGAGGCAAAACTGCTCTGGGGGTGGGGGGGGGCTGCCTCCGCAGGCTTCTGACACCTTTGTTCTATCATGATTTATTTTGTTTATGGGACCTTCACCTGACTACTGTACTCACCGTTGTATACCGCATCCATCACGGGGCCTGGCACGAGGTAGGCGCTCAGTGCACATTTCCTGGATGCTCAAAAGGCCTCCCTCTCTCAGACTCTATCTTCTGGAGCGACACAGACTCTCAGATCCCCATTCACCCCAACTCTGACCACTCTCACAGGCCAGTAGCTGCTGTAGGAGCAGGCTGTCTGGAGAACCAACATTTAATGGGGATCAAAGCCTCTGGTTCAAGGGCAGAAGGGAAGAACTGGCAGGGAAGGCACCTAAAACCAGGGCTAATATTTAGGCAAACCCTCTAGTAAACAGAATGCTACTGAAAGGCTGAAATAATTCCAAACTAGTAGGCAAGTAGCTGCTGCTCAGCGCCCCCTTGTCCCCACGCCTCCTGCCAACCAGATCCCCCCCTCCTGCCATCCAGCAGGCTCCACACCCGGCTCTTGTGCCTGTTCCCACTGGGCAGCGCCCCTCCCAGAGCAGCTGTCCGGCTTTGACTCTCCTTCCCGCCTAGGCCTCTCCTGAGATAGCTGGCAGGCCCACCATCTGGTGTGACCTTCCGCTCTGCAGCTGGGCCCTGCTAGGAGTTCCTGACCCCACCCATGGGGCTTGCCAGTCCAGGGGGCGCTAGGAGGGGGCACAAGTCACAGGATTTGGGCTCTGCAAGGTCCCCAAAGTCTATCCCTTCCCCTTTCCTCCATGTCTTCAGTTGACATTTAATGTCTGGAAGCCTCTGGTTTTTCACCTGTAGAATGGGGATGGTATTAGTACCTACCTCACAGGACTGGGAAGAGGACAATGAGCGTCAAAGTCCTTAGTTCAGAGACTGGAATGCAGTCGGTGCTCAATAGATGTTACCCCTGCTGCTGATCTCGTCTATTCGGACACTAAAGCCCAGAGTTTAGGTGCCTGACAGGGTACACAGATGGTGGCCATAGAGACAAGACTGGGACCCAGGTCTCCTAACTCTCAGTGCCTTGCTGCAGATTTTCCAGACAACTTGGGAAATGTAGCATCTTCTCTCCTCTCCTTGTAGATTTAAAATACACTCTAGGATGTTAAAGGCTCTGAGAAATCGTGTAGCAAAGAGAGCTGTCTAATTTTGTTTAACTCGGCATTTCTCCAAAGTATTTAACCGTGAAATCCTTTTTCCGCTGAAAGTCTGTCAGTTTTGGAAATGGTATACTATTTACCTTTCCCAAGATCAAACTTTCTGCACCCTCTTCCCACTTATTGGAATGTCTTTCCCAATTTTATCTGCCATGGAAACTCCTTCACATGAAACAAATTTGTCATCATCTTTTTCTAATTACAAAGAAATGTCATGCTTGTAAGACATTCGAACATCACAGACACACAATGGATGTCGACAACTCTTTTAAGGTGTGTCTGGGGCCACCTCAGGACTGGGTGGCAAGTGCTGGCCTTCAGGCTCGGGAAATGGTGAACTCAGCACGGGATGCACCCTCCATTCCTTCTCTGAGTCTCCTTCCCCTCGTTCCTCAGCAAATACTTGGTGAACACCTCCCGTCTCCTGTCTGCAGGTGCCACGGTCCCACGGCACGGTGTTGGCAGCCAGCCTGCCGTCAGGCTGCCTGGCTGTGCACCTCAGCTCTCCTACTTACCAGCTGTGAAACCATGCAAATGTGACTCAACACTCCTGTGCTTCAGTCTCCCTATATATAACCTGGGGATAAGAACAGAATCTTCCTTGTAGGGTCACTGTCAGAAGCAACTGGTCTAAAACACATCAGCTGGTTCAAAATGGTACCAGGCACACGGTAGGGACTAACTAGGTACCTGTCTGCCATTATATCATTAAAGACGAAAAGACCAAATTTCTGGGTCCTCCAGGAGCTCACAGTGACAGCCACAAAGGGAGCTCCAAGAGTGCGGCCCCTCGAGGTGCTGCGAAGCCCCGCGGCCGCGCCCCAGGCTCACTGCGCACAGGGACCGGGCTCCCCCGCTGCTCTCGCGGAGCGTCCCACTGGTCTGCAGCGCCCTGGCTGCTCCCAGCTCCCAGCAGGTGGAGTGCCAGGGCTGACTGAGGTGTCACCGAGTCACCGGCCAAGCCAACAAGCTGCAGATGCCTTCTGGAAAGAGTGAGTGCCGCAGCGTGAGGAGGTGGCAGTGGGAAGAGTGGACGGGCCTGCCATAAAATGCGCCGGTAGCTGGCAGGCCTCAGCCGTAAAGCTGAGCACCAACGGCAGCAAAGATGGCCAGCCCAGGCCCCAAAGGGTTAAGAGCTCTAACCAGGCCACAAAGGTCCCTTCACCTGGACCCTTCTCTTTTCCGCCCCCTGCTTCCACCGGAGGACATGTGCAAGATAAACAGATCAGAACTCCAGACTCTGTGGAAGTCATAATAAGGAAAATTAAAGCAAGACCGAACAAACTCAAAAAAGGCAAGGACCGGGTCTTGTAGGTGGTAAGTCCCTTCAGCGCCCAGGCCAGTGTCACTTAATGCTATAGAAATCCTCAGTGAACACTGGCTAAGGCACGATCCTGCGGCAGCCCCTACCCGCCCTCCTGATCCCAGGGCAGGGATGTCTTGTTTGACTTTGGACACCCTCAAAGTTTCCTTCCCTTTCCTCTTTCTACCTGTTTTTTCACTTGTTTCCAAATTTGGGCCTGGAAGATCCAAGTCCACATGGACACCATGTATGAGGTGTATCTATTTTTTTAAGTTCTTGATATTTTGGGCCCTATGAACTCCTGTGAGAATCTGGGAGCTGTGAGCTTTTCCCAGAAAAATGCTCATGCACCCAAATATTTGCACACAATTTCTGGAGCTTCATGAACCCCAGAAGCTTCTCCATGAGCTAAGAACAAGAGCCCTGGTTTCAATGCATCCAGGGTGCCTGCCTGATTGTTCACATCATCTCTTTCACTGTCTCTCTGTCACACACACACACACACACACACACACACACACATATCTTGGCAGGATGGAGGCAAAGGACACACTGTGCAGATGGTCACAGGCAGCTCAAAGCTTCATCCAATTAGGGTCCCTTTCCCATCCCCATCCCCCTTTCCTAATTAGACCAGGTTTTTCCTGTTGCAGATCTGAGAAAAGGGAGCAAAGCAAGGAAGGCCCAGTTCTCTCACCCCTCTACCCAAGTGTGGCCTGGAGGCCAGACAGGGCCCAGCACCATGAGGGAATTCTTCCGATGGCCAGACGGTGAGGCCCTGCCTGCCCGGTCCAGGGTGCAGCTCCCACTGCTCCCACACCTGCCCTGCCAGGCCTGCCCAGATGGCACCCTTGCCCCCTTGCCAAATGCGGCAGTGGGCTTCAGGGAGGGCCAGCAGCCAGAGCCCTGCGTGGGGAGACACTAACTGTCTTAAGCTCCCTGGGCCTCTCAGGGTCCTGCCTAAATCCCCATTCTCTCCTGCCCCCCATGTTCACTTTCCACAGGGCTCGTTCCTCCTCAATCGTCTCATCACAGAAGTATTTCCACCCATTTCATCAAACCTCACAACCCAGGCCCTCTCACAGGGTTCAGGCCCTCCTGGCACCAGCCACTGGGCTCCAGGAGAAGAAGAAAAGTGGGCCAGCCTATGGCACATCCTGGTCTGCAGTCCCTATCTCACCTCAGGAAGTGACCCCAAAGCAAAAAGCCAAGAAGACCTGCCTGGCTGAGAGGAGAGGAACAGAGAACTGGGACAAAACACCTCACAGAACATAAACTCCAGATCAACAGGCCAGCTCACTGTTCAGGGACAGCAACTTGGGTTTAGGATAAGGGGCTCAGGGACCTAACCTGGACTCGTCCTAAGGGAAAACTCTGGGATCCCCCAAACTCTGCTCCTAAACGAGTGGAGCTGCTCTCTCTCAATGGTGGGAGGCTCCAGGTCAGGGCCCGCAGAGACAATGTCCCTGCCCCTGAGCCAGTTTGGATGGCATCCTGGATCCTTCTCATCACACCCACTAAAGAAACCACAGATTGTGTAGCTCCTGGGAGATCCTGCTGGATTTCATTCCTGTCCCTGCAGCTGACAAAGGAGTCAGACACCTCTTGGCCCCTAAGGTCCGAACAGCCCACAGATCAGAGTCGACCCAGGTTGAGGAATGGTTGCCCTCGGTGAGAAGAGGCTATGGATCATCCACAGTTGTGTGGATGCAGCCCCTTCCTTGGGGGTCTCTGTGGGGAAATGTACAAAAGGGAGCTGTAGTTAAGGGAGTCTCTGACCTTCAGGTCACCCTAGCAATGGGCGTATTTCATTCACCCCTTTTTAGGCCAAGCATGTCAGGCACTTGGGAAATACAAACATGAGGAGGACAACGGTCCTTGTCCTAGAGGAGCCCATGGCTTGGGGGGCAGCATGTTAGGCCATTCCAAGACTGCAGAGAGGAAGGCCAGGGATAGCTCAGGCCCATGTGCCAATGGGCAGTGGTCAGGGAGAAGGACACTAACTGGTCAATAGTAAGAACAAGGCCTAATGCTCCCTCTGCCTCACTGCCACCACCACCTCACATCGCCCAACAGTGGGTGACAATGAGGAAGGAGAGGAGCTGAAGGACGTGATGAAAGCACAGTCTCCTTCTGCAGGCTAAGGATCCCGGCCCAGGATGGGCAGTCATGCCCCATGGCAGGAACTAGGGGAAAAATAATTCACATTCCTGAGGCTTCTGCTCTGACCCCGACACATCTCTCTTATCCAGGAAATCGGGCAGAACGGCACTCTCTCCACCAAAGGCTTAACACTGGAGCCAATGGATTTGCCCTCCAATCAAATAAAACTGTGTTCTCCACTGAAGAAAGGGATTAAGCCCCAGAGCTGAGCTTCCAGGGTTGCATGAGAAAGGGACAACAGAGCCAGGGCAGCCCACAGAGTCACTGTCGTGGAATTTAGGGCTAGAGGGACCTGGAGATGGCTTTCAGCTATCAAGGAGGGAGAAGGCTGAAATGGGGTTGGGCAAGGGATGGCTTCTCCACCAGAGCCTCTGAGGCACTGTGGATGTTCTCCAGAACAGTGAATGCCCAGCTTTCCCTTCATCCCATGCCTGCAGGTCCCCCAAAGGCTCTAGCCTCCCTCAGAATGGGCCCGGGAAAGGGGAGGCCAGGAGGAGACAAGTGGGCTCAGCTGCTCAGCCCCTTCTGGGCAACAGGTTCTAAGCACTGACTGCCCCCTTACCTGGGGGGACAAGGGAAGTAGTGCAGGAGTGGGCCCGCCTGGACCTCAGTGGTCAGTATCCTTGGTGAAGAGCTACATACCTCTTGTTCTGGCTTCCTGAGAACAACAGTCCACCTGGCTCCAGGACCACACTGGGTAAGGCAAAGGCCAGCTCTTGCGTAGCCGCAGGGAGAAACCCCAGCGCCCCCCCGCCCTCCTTCCTGGGGCTCCAACACCTGCAAGGAGGCTTGGGCTCCCTGAAGAGGAGCAATGGAGCTCTGTGCTGCCTCTGCCCAGGGGGGAGGGGTCAGAGATCAAAGGGCAGGGAGGCCATAAACTGGTGTAGGGTGGGGGGGTGCTCAAATTCCGTTAGAAAAAAGCTTGCTGATTAGGCCCGGGAGGAGGCGGAGGACTGAGATGAGGAGGGCAGAGCCCGTGAGGAAGAGGGCCACTGGTCCCGGGGCGATAACAGGGACAGAAGCAGAGTTTGGGGCGCACGTCCCAGATTAGTCAGTCGAGAATTTGAACAAAGGTGGTTGAAGGCTCCGAGCCCCCGGGTCAAGGATTAAGATCTTGTCCGCCAGGAACCGTGACATTGAGGGGCCCAGGCCCGGCCCCGGCCAGGCCACCTTTGTCCCTCTTGAAAGCCCCAGACCTCCTACCACCTCTCCTCCCGGCCACCCCCGCCCCGGCGCAGCACTCACCCGGTCGCTACTGGCGGGGGGTCCAGAGATCCGCTCCTCGGGAGGGGGCGCTGGGGGGCCAGGGGTCTCAACCCGAATAAGGCGGTGGGGAGGCGAGCCGTGGCGCGGGGGCGGCGTGGGGCCGGGAACGGCGGGGGTGGCTGGGGCAGCAGCGGAGCTGGACGGCCCCCCAGAGTAGGGGTCTTCGAAGTCGCGCTCCCTCTGCAGCCGGTAGGCGGCCAGGATGTCCGGGGGTGGCGCAGGGGGCGCGGCCGGGGAGGGTGCGGGGGGACGGTAGTCCGGCTCCGGGGGCGCCGGCTTGCCCCCACCTCCGCCGCCGCCCCCCCCGCGGAAGCCCAGGTGCTCCCGGAGCCACTTGGCCACTCCGCCACTGCCGCCCCCTCCAGGGCCGGCTCCCGCTCCCCCGGCGCCCCGGCGCGACCCCCCCGGGCCGCTCCCCGCGCTCCCCTGCGCCCGCTGCCCCGGGCCGGAGCCCGCCGGAGGAGCTCCGCTCAGTAACATGGGGCCAGCCAGACTGAGCGAGGGGAGCTCTGTGGCCGGGCGGGGGGCGGGGGCGGGGGCGGAGCTCCGCCGGGCGGCGGGAGGGGGCGGGGCTCGTCAGTAACAAGGGAGGGGCGGGGTTCCGCTCCCTATCGGGGTCTACCTCCCCCCGCCAGGGAAGAGAAGAGGGGGTGCGGGTTTCCAGCCGGGGTGGACGCACGAGAAGTAAGTGGGCGACCCCAAGGCAGGGGATGCGAATCCTGGACTGAAGGTGAATCCTCCACGTGTCCCCACACGTGCCCCTGTGGGGGCGCACCTGTCTCCATCTGTTCCCCCTCCCCAGCTCACGCGCGGCGCCTCACACTCCTGGCTTCCCAGCCCTTGGACGCCTACCGTCCCTCCCCTCCCTTCCCCCAAGGCTTCCTAACTGGGATATATCCCAAGAGGAAAAGCTAGGGAGGGCGAGGGAAGGGGCTGTTCCGTAAGATGTGTCTGTAACAATCCCCTCTCTTCTGTGTACCATGGGAGCCCCACCTACCTCCTCCCATCCAACTGCTCCCACTGCATTGCTTCCCAGTCCAGGCAGGCATATCTCACATCACAGATAATCAAGTCTCTAGTGATACCCGCTTCTCCCGTGTCGTTTCCACACACGCCCTCCTTACATGCAAACAGCCCTCACACGAACGCCTCGCACCCACCCGCGCAGCCGCTAGGAGCAGGCCCACCCGGCCCTGACGGCAGCGTGCACACACGCAGAAATCCCTTCGAGTCAAATCCCAGGCTTCATTGTCAATCAGGTTAGTGACAGAATAGAAACAGACAAGTCAATAAATCAAGTCTAGAAACAGTTCCAATGTTGTCTATCACAAACCCCTTATCCTCTCGAGGCTCGGATGCTCAAGCGACAGGCATTTTTGTCTTAGAAATAAAGCCAGTTTCCCCACAGAAATAATGTAACCCTGAAGCAAACGCCAACATTTGCTTTTGGCTCTGCTGGGGAGGTAGCAGCTTCACATCATCATCATCCCTCTGGGCACTGCCTCAGAGTCTCTCTCACCCTTGGGCTCACATCTGCCATGGGAGGGAGCAAAGAGCCACATTAGGCCCCAAAGGGAAGGGGGCTCAGAGGTGGGGGGAGTAAGAGAAGGATGTAATGGCAAAACTGTGAATCCCCTAGGAATCCCAGGGCCCAGGTCAGAACATTTGGAGAAATGTTTGTTGGGTTTCTGCTTTGTGCCTATTCTAGTTGGCATCATAGGACAGTGCTTCTCAAACTTTAATGTGAACACAATCACCTAGGGAACTTGTTACACTGCCCTTTCTGATTCTGTAGGTCTAGCTGGGGTGGGGTCCCAGACTGTAGTTCTAACAAGCTCACAGGTTATACAGATGCTGCTGGTCTCCACCCCCACCCCCAAACATACACACGTGCTTGGAGTAGTAGGGTTGTAGGAAACACTGACTCAGGAGTCCAATAGTTGCAGGCTCTAGCCTGATCTCTGGGCAAGGTACTCAGTGCAACTGATGCTCACTTTCCTTATATCTGCAGAGGGCAAAGTAACTGTTGTGGGAAGATTAGGGGAGATGATGGACAATGAACATGCTCTGAAACCTGTAACATGCTTACAATGGTAGGTGTCAAATGAAGCCACATTTGTTTAAGAAGTAGGGAGTTAAGCTGCGGACAGCTCAGAGGAACGGAATCAATCAAGTCTACACAAAAGATGGCAGGCTTCATGGGGCAGGTAGACCTGAGCTGGGTAGGATTTGGGCAGATGAAGCAAAAGAACGAAAGGTCACTCCAAGCTATGAGGTCAGCATGAGCTGAGCCACGGCAATGAGGTAGGAAGCAGCATAAAGAAGGGGAGGATACCTGGTGGAAAAGAATAGAAAAAAATGTTAGATGAGGAGGGGGGTGGATATCATAAAAGTAGAATTTAAATGGTAATTTTAAAATTAATACCCTGTGTACACCTTGCACTTGTACACCTGTTTTAGATTATCTGTTAATGTACTTTCTTCCCTCACCAGAGTGTGGACTCCTGGAAGGAGGCTGTTGAGCACCTCATAGGGGCCAAGCAGCTTGCTAGGAACCAGGGTATAGAGGTGAGGTCATCACAGCAAGGCTCTCTGAGTCTTGAGTGAGGTTTGCCAGATGCAAAGTCATCCATTTTAAGCATTACACCATAAAATCAGGATTCTGTAGGGGAGCAGGGTCCTCCCATCTCTTAGTGCAGAGCCTATTGTGTGGCAGGAGCTTAACAAATGTTGAAATGAATAAAGATCATTTCTCTTGTTCTTATTTTTATATAGCTATAATTGTGGTATACACAATTTTATGTCCTTATTTTTTTTCACTTAACATTGCATAGTTTCCCTCATTTTTATTATGTAAACTTTATTTTCTTCCAATTTTTTTTTTTAAATGTCAAACCTACAGACAAGGTCAAAGAAAGTACAGTGGAAATCTGTATACCCTTCACCTAAATTCACTACTTTTTAACATTTTGCCATATTTACTCTATCCCTTTCTCTTTTTTCCTTAACCATTTGGTGCAAGTTGCAAATATCATGACACTTTTGCTGTAAATAATTCAGCTGCTATTTCATAAAAATAAAGAATTCTTCTATAGGGCCATTCAAACACGTCCACAATAGTGTTGTTTATTATGCAGTCCGTATTAAATTTTTTCCATTTTGCCAAAATGTCTTTTATATACATATTTTTTGTCCTGATTCAGGATTTAATCAGGGCTCTCCCATTGCATTTGTTTGTTAAGTTTCTTTAGTCTTTTGAAATCTTGACCAGTTCCCCCATTTTATCGTTGTTATTTGTTTTTCATGACATTGATCACTATGAAGCATCCAGGGCAGTTGTCATGTAGAATGTCCCACATTCTGGGTTTTTCCAGTTTCCTCCTGATTTGATTCAGATTAGACATTTTGGAAAGGACCACTACATAGGGGATGTTGTGGACTTCCCACTATATTACACTGGCAGGCCGGTAGCACACATTTGTCCCTTCATTGGTGATGCTGGGCTCGATCACTTGGTTAATTTGGAGTCCATTAGATCTTTCCTTTACAATTTAAAGTAAGCTGCGGTTGGGATATCCTGAGATATCCTTGATTATTTGCTCCCAACAATGTTTTGCCCAATGGTTTTTAGCTTCCATTGATGATCTCTCCTTCTATTTGTCATGATGCTGGAGATTGCAAAATGGTGACTCTAATTCTGTCATTTCTTCTGCATTTATTATCTGGCATTTTCTTGTAAAGAAGAGCTGCTGCTGCTTCTCTCTCTGCCTCTCTGTTTCTCTCTCTCTTTCATCTCCATGGTCTCAAAAATTATCTATTTCTCTGTCTACCTATTCAATGTGATATAATCCGTAACTATTATTTTTTTTTAATTTTTTAATTGTTATGTTAATCCCCATACATTACATCATTAGTTTTAGATATAGTGTTCCATGATTCATTGTTTGTGCATAACACCCAGTGCTCCATGCAGAACGTGCCCAATCCGTTACTATTATTACTCATTACTTTTTGATGCTCAAATTGTCCCAAATTTGGCCAACAGGAGCCCTTTAAAGAGGCTTCCGTGTCCTTTTGACTTGGTCCCATCAATCTTTAAGCAGTTAACTTTCTTTCTTACAGAAAATATTTCAGACTTATGCTTCCCCTGCCGTAGACCTATAATCAGTCATTTTTTTTTTAAGGGAACCTTACTCCTTTTGGTTGGAAATGGTATTTAAAAGTTGACCTAGGGGCACCTGGGTGGCTCAGTCGTTAAGTGTCTGCCTTTGGCTCAGGTCATGGTTCCAGGGTCCTGGGATCGAGATCGGCTCCCTGCTTAGCTGGGAGCCTGCTTCTCCCTCTCCCACTCACCCTGCTGTGTTCCCTCTCTCGCTGTGTCTCTCTCTGTCAGATAAATAAATAAAATCTTAAAAAAAAATAAAAGTTGACCTAATACTTCATTTATGTACTTTTGATACTTAAAAAAAAAACTATTCAATATATCATCAAATGAACATATTTTATTTTGGTTCAATCTTACTTTATTTGTTGAGCATTCAGGATATTTGCACTCTCTTCCCTTCTAAATAACCCTATAATAAACATCTTTATGCAGATACCTTTTCCAAGTTTAGGATTATTTCCTTTAGCAAGATCCCCAGAAATGGAATTATTGGGGTAAAGGGTGTACATTTTTTTTTCTGACTCTTGATACACATTGCCTAGTTGGTCTCATAGGTTTTTAAAGTCAACGATGACTTCTAAGTGTCAAACCCAATGATTTTATCTTATTCCTCTTTCTTTTTTGCAGCACCTGAATCTTCTGACCTCTATCCCTGAAACCTTCTCCCAAACTTTCCTTAAATGACACTGTTATGATTCTCCTCCTTTCTTTCAGGCCACACACTCTTCCTCCTTTAACCTCCTACATTTGTGTATGTCCCAAGGCCTAGTTCTTAGCCCTTACTTTTCTTAGTGGGTACTAAGTGGGGTGTCCTCACTTCTCTTTGTCTAAGTTTGGATGCCCAGTCCTCTCCTGAGTTCTGATCCCTTCTGGGTTTTGCCTTCTTCTAAGACTGGTCCTTGTCTTCTGTCTCCACCCTTGCCTCAGGCCCATCTCTGTTCACAAACTTGAGAGGGCAAACATATCTTAGTACACTCACACATGCACTCTCTTCTTTGAGATTCTAGATAGAGATGGAGTTTCATTTGGGCCAAGTTTTCTATTTGTCTGATATGAAGATAACATGTATTTGAAAAAATACAACGTAAGGTACAATCATGAAGTAAACTGGCCCACTTCACTCATTTATGGACTCCATAAGAAACCTCTCTTCAAATGTTTATGGAGAGGTTGTATGCTTGGAAAATATACATAGTAAGATTCAGTTCTGCCTTTGATTAACTTGAATTTTCTAACTCTAGTGGCCTGTAATTTAAGTTTGATCCTCATAATAAGATAACAGAGAGATGGAAGTGAAGGGTCTCCAAATGGACTACCAAGTCAAGTCCCTCTTCCCAACCCCAAACCTAGGATGCTACCCTGCCCTTCCAACGTGAAATCAAAATAGGACTGCTTCTCAACAGAGCCCAGGCTCCCATCCAAAGGTTTTTATAAGCACAATAAGGTATCTGTTTCCTCTATCTCACCAACCCAGCCATCCTTCACCTGCCCCAGCCAGGATCCAGAGCCTGGGGAGAAAAAGGACAGGATCGGTGGGGAGGTATTCCCTCCCGGTATGTGTACTCTTCCTTGTAAAGGGAGATTGCCTATTAGTGCAAATATATCACCTCAAGTTCTGCCTGACTTCTGGGGGTGAGGGCAAGGAAGGGAAGAAGTCATTTGTATTATGCAAGAAGGGGGGGGACATATTTTTATACATATATGCTATATAAATGTTTGTTTATACAAGGGCTGTCATGGAAAGATATGAAGGAAACTGCAATAACTGGTGGATAAAGTGAAGAATGAGAGGGAGACTTACTTTTCCTTGGACTTGTGCGCATGTATTCTCTATTTAAACATAAACAACTCAATTTTTAAGAATTCATAAAAAGGAAAAAATCGCAAGGTCATGGGGCGCTGTTTTGCTGCTATAGAATGATTTAGACACCGATTTTCAATTTCTTCAGGAGGGAAGGAATTATAACTGCTGTGAAACTGAATTCACAGCATTAAGTGAGAATTACTGGAGGTGGCGATCTTAGGGGTGGCTCACTCTTCAAGGCAGAAAGACGCGGTAGTTCATTTCAAGAAGGCGAATTGTGATCTCTATAAAACATTATCGACTGCAAGAAGAAAAATTTAAAAAGACGAACCCCTTGCCGTGCCATTGTTCCCACAATGCCGTGACTCGGATTCGAACCGAGGTTGCTGCGGCCACAACGCAGAGTACTAACCACTATACGATCACGGCGAGCTACCGGGGACCTGTAAGGATGGCCTTCTGATTGTCCTCTTCAATAGTCATAGGCCTTCGCAGTGTGCACGTCACCGAGAGACCCACCTATGGGGCGGAGTTCCAGCCTAACACTGAATCTGAGAATGCGCAGGCGCATTGCGCTCTGGCCAGTTGCTCGGGTTCTCTGAGGTTTTGGTCCCTTAGCCACAGAAATGGTGATGTTGCGGTGGGGAAGGGTGGGTTCTATGTGAATGGGGTGGGAGTTGGGGGGGGCCACTTGGGCATCCAGGGACGGGCCTGGCCGGAACTCAGTGTTCACAAGTTGTGTGATTCCCATTCCTAGGAAGATGCCCATCTCCTGTGCCTGGGAGGGTCTGCAGGGGACGTTCCTAAGGGGTTCTCGTCCTTGCTGATTCCCCCAGAAGTGACCCAACATCGCCTCGGTGGAGGATGTGGACGCCCTCAGGACCGATTGGCTACGTAGAAGGGGCTCAATGAATGCATCTCACCCTGCCGATCCCCTCCCCACCAACTTCCTTGCAGCTTCTGTTCCTGCCTCGACGGCCCTGACTCCTCCCTCACAGTACTGCCGCCGCAGGACCCGGTGCCCACCTTGGTTGTGCCCCGGGCGGCAGCAGGCACCAGTCCGGTTTTTCTTCTTGTCCATCAGTGCTCCCGCCCCCACGACGCTTAGAACCAGGCCGAGTCCACAGTAGGCAGAGGCTTTTTGCTAAACTGAGAAGGTGCCACTGGTTCTAACAAGAGAATCCACGGTGACCATCTGTCTGCTCTAATCATCACCCCCACCCCCTGCCGAGTCACCGGAGGGGTGTTACTAAACACGAATTGAATCCTTTCACTCCTCCACCCCTCACCCCCACCCACAGACTGCCGGAAATTCGTCCACCTTTTCCAGCCCTTGGCCTTGCCTCAGTGTCGTTTCCCATTCCTGAATTACTTGCATTCATTCACTCAACAGGTCCTTTAGAGGTGGGGAAGGGGGAAGATTTATAAAGAATTGCCGATAGTTCCTTTTTGAGACCTCCTTCATACCTTTGCACACAAGATTATCCTGGCTGCTCGGCAAATTCCTTCTCTGCCTTTAGAGTACTTCAAAAGTCACCTCCTCTGCGAAGCCTTCTCTTTCTATTATGATTGGGAGTCCTTTTCCAGTGCTGCCATAGAAATTCGTACATATGCCTATGACAACAATTAGCCTTGTGAGTGCTCTGTGCTTTGTCCGCACTGAACGGCATCGCGGGTAGGCCGAGTAACCGGAAGCCTATATTCTTTGGAAGTCCAATTTAGCCAGAGCTGGCGTGACGTAAACGTCGTTTCCAACTGTCACAAGAGGATTGGGATCCATTTTCGAGAATGTTGTTACAAATTCGAAATAAAAATGGAGGACGGCGATAAAAAACCGAACCCCCTGCCGTGCCATTGCTTTCGCAATGCCGTGACTCGGATTCGAACCGAGGTTGCTGCGGCCACAACGCAGAGTACTAACCACTATACGATCACGGCGAGCTACTGGGGATTCGCCCTTCGGTTTCCTCGCCTGAGTTCTTCTGTGTTGAGAGCCCCGCCCCCTCGTCACGTCATTATCTGTTCCCGCCGCTCTGGGGCTTCGCTTCGCCTCGCGCGCGCGCAGACGCACTGGTCTCCCTGCTTTCTTGATTTCGATCCGCACTCGGCGCGGGCCAGATCCCGCCGCTTCACCAGTTTGGAGGCTGCGCTCGAGCTTTCCCTTGCCCCCGCGCCTCGAAGGAAGTTGTGCGGGTGGGTCGGAAATGATTTTTCCTTCTTGTTGTAGAATTCGAGAGACCATTCCCAGCCGGAATCCGCTCACATACCGTGAGCGCCGGGGCCTGGTGGGTGTGAGCGGGACGACCCCGGGGCATTCGGGCGACACCGGGGCATCACATCCTTACAGGCTACGGGAGCGTCCCGGCCTCCTAGGAATCCTTTCGTTTGCAAAGCACTTTCCCGTCCTTTCTTTTACGATCGGTGCGCACGACCGGCGGAGACCGGCGGGGGAGACCACGGCGCCCCTTCTTCGCTTCGGGGTCAGCGAGAGGGCCAGGCAGGCCTGGCAGAGCGCGGGCGACGTTGGAAGGCTAAGGCGGCGGCCGGCTAGACCTGAAGCCCCACACTCGGAAGCCAGAGCTCCGTGGCGTCCCGGTAGCTCGCCGTGATCGTATAGTGGTTAGTACTCTGCGTTGTGGCCGCAGCAACCTCGGTTCGAATCCGAGTCACGGCATTGTGGGAACAATGGCACGGCAAGGGCGCCTTTTTAGATTTAGGAAGCCACATTGCCTCCCACGGCTGTGCCCCGACTGCCCCCTTTAATAGTAGGTTAGGTTTGGGCCGAAATTAGAATGCGGCAAAATCGGACAGAAGTTCTGCGGATCTCTGGAACTTTAATTCCTCTTTCTAATTCTCTAAGAGCGAGTGAAGCTGCCCACCTCCATCCTCCCCGCTGTATGATTGTTTTAGGACGTCGTTCTGTGTGGTACTCTTAACTCATTTGGCCGCTGTCAATGGTCAAACCGTACACCAGATCCTCAGAAAAGCCTCACCCTGCTACAACTTCAATACTTTTGAGTGTAGGGGTTATAGGAACAAGGGGCAAACATTTTTTAAGGGTTAGAAGAATGCACATTAGACAATACGGTGAACCATTTCTGGTTCAGATCCTGTGACCAGTGAAAAACATGACCACACTAGAGGCACTGTTTCCCATAGCCACTTTGAGGGGTGCTAACGAGGGGCTTGTGGCCTCCGCTTCCACAGCCTCCTTCGTGAGAGGGTGTTTTCTCCTGGCGGATTTTTTTTTCCTAATCTACCTCAGATTTAAAGGCAAATTTCATTTGTTAGTTGGTTTTATGTGCACTTAAAAAATCCGAGCTCCACAAATTCCGGTCTGTCATTTGGCGTTAGGCAAAATGGAAGTGAGTTTTGGATTTGGCTCTCAGGTGGCTGCTGGCGGCTGTGTCACTGTCAGGGAGGGAATGAGGTAGGACTGAGTGAGGAATGAGCCTCTCCAGCTCCTCTCAGGGGACCTGGAGGTGGCAGGGCAAGTCAGGAAGCATTCCTGGAAGAGATGGACGTTTCGCTGGGGCTGGGCCCCCTTTACCCGCAATCCATCAGCAAAGACTCACTGAACAGCATGTAAAAAGCGGGACACTGCTGCAGGCTGTAATTTCCTAGGGTCTCCCAGATCCCTGTTCCCTAAATTTGACGAGTTTAAAGCCACAAAACAGACAGCTCAGAGCATGAGAGAATAGAATAGCAGAAGGTCGACCTGAGAACTTGCTATCCCTTCCACCTTGAGGTCTTCCTAGGTATCAGAACCAGGAAGGAGACAGGGGGTGTAAGACCTCTCTATTCACACATTCCAGCTCCAGCTGTTTCTGTTTGGGTTGGATTTGTTATTTTTTGTAGGCTTCCTGTCTCCATTGTAAGTCACTTAATTTTTATCTTTTCCTTCTGATGGACTCTGTAGTAGCTGACACTCCTTAGGCTAGTCCTAACTCTAATTAAGGTTAGCATAGCTTAATATTTAAGCCAGTGACACCTGGAAGCAGGCTCCCTAGGGTTTGAATCCTGACTCTTGCTTTAATTAGCGGGGTAACTTTAGGTAAGCCACATAATGTCTCTGTGCCTCAGTTTTCTCATTTGTAAAATGGGAATAAAAGCAGGCTTATTATGAGAATTAATGAGTTAATATTTGTAAAGCAACAGTGCCTGCTACTCACTAAGCCCTATTTGTTTTGCTTAAATAAACTAGTAATGAAATCAACTCCTTTAAAAGGACATAATAAAATCAACAACTTAAAAGGACCGCAATGGTACTAAGCAGCTAAATGAGTGTTGTATTTCAAGGTAGACATTCCACTTTCTCCAATCAGCTACCCCAAATACTTTTGGAACTCTTGTTTGGGGATTACCTTCAGGCCTAATTTATAAGTCATATAAGTAAATCCATCTCAATATTTATAGTCACATTTTATTTTGAAATGTTTTTTGACTGCTTTTAAATCCACCTTCAAAGAAAAAGAAAAACTGAGTTTTTAAGGTGCAACAGGCTTCAACGAACATTCCAAAAACGTTTTAGGCAACATTCCAGCAAAATATTTTTCGGTATCGGTGTGTTGACTTTTTTTTTAAACATTATTTTTATTAAGTTTTTAATTTTAATTCCAGTATAGTTAACACACAGTATTCTATTTTTTAAAAAAGATTTTATTTATTTATTTGAGAGAGAGAGATAGGGAGAGAAAGCACAAGCATGGGGTGGGGGGAGAGGGAGGAGCTTGCCAAGCAGGGGATCCCAGGATCCCAGGATCATTACCTGAGCCGAAGGCAGAGGCTTAACCGACTGAGACACCCAGGTGCCCCCAGTGTGTTGACTTTTAAGGGGCAATCCTTGAAGGGGACAACTGTAATTTATCAGCTTCAGTGTTTGCATAAACAGCCAACCCCATGGCTTCCGGGTCACACCTGGTGCATCTGGGGGCTGGTCACCGCAGAGGTGCAGTACAGACTGGACCAACAGCCTTGGTAGCTCCCGGAAGGTGGTTCAAAATTCAGAATCTTGGTTCACAACCCAGAACTACTAGATCAGAATCTTCATTTTAACAAGATCCTTCCCAGGTGATTCATCTGCACATTCAAGTTTGAGAAGTGCTGCTGTTGTCTAGAACACTCGGCTGGAATGGAGCCCTTCATTGTTCACCTTGTCGGTACTTGGGGTTACTAGAAGGGACCTGCTAGAGTCTACCGGACCTCATCTAGGGGAGTAACATTATGGTTTTGAGGATGACAAGATGGAGCTCTGGGAGGGAGTTACCAAGAGGCCCTATTTGGGGCATCTAAGGAGGAGGCAGCACCCCTGGACTTCCACTAGGAGGTGCTGCCCCCGCAGGAAGTGGATGTGGAATGCTGAGGCTGGATAAGACTCAGTCTGGGAGACACCACTTTGGCCTTAAGCCCGGAGAGGGAGCCCATTCCTCAGAGATTCTCTGGATATTCAGACTCAAGTTTCATTCATTCATTCATTCATTCATTCCATAAACTAGGATCTTTTAGCTCTCAAAGTGCTTTGTATCCGGATTGGGGAGCTGTAAAGGTATATACTGATACTGCTTGCCCAAAATAGTTTAGTTTTCCAGCTAGGAGAAACAACTAGCCCAGAGGCAACGATCAGAAAAAAAAAACACAAGAGGGGAGCCTGGGTGACTCAGTTGGTTAAGCATCGGACTCTTCATTTTGGCTCAGGACATGATCTCAGGGTCCTGAGATCGAGCCCCTACCCCCACATGGAGCCTGCTTAACATTCTCTCTTTCCTCTGCCCCTCCCCACCCTAAACACACACACACACACACACACACACACACACACACACACACACGGAATGGTAGAAGGAAGAGGCATTTCTTGCTTCAGTGGAACGAAACTTTCCAAGAGAAAACTAATACAAACTTCCACCAGAACTGTAAAAGAATTGAAGTTTATTTTTAGCACTTCCAGCCCCCTCACTCTGACACTCTTCTACCTCTTTGTGTTGTTCTTATCCCGTCATTCTCATTCATTAGATCAACAATATTTACTGAGGTCCTCCTACGTGGCAGGCACTGTTCTAGGTTCTGGGGCCATAGTAATGAAAATAAGATAGATGTGTTGTTTTCGTAGCCCTATAATCTAGTGCAAGAATCAGAAAGGAAAGCTAAAAAAAAAAGAAGAGAATTTGAGCCAATGGAAAATAATATGATACAGTGTCCTCCTGTTCTCTGCCTATTGTCCACCCTACTATTCCCTCAGCTCCTTTGTCTGTACAAAGTATGATGACTGATATAGTAATAAGTGTTGCATTTTAAAAGGGATCAAAGTTTTACACTGAAGAAAGAAATTCTAACCCTGAATGGCTCAGATGTGGCGTAAAGAGCCTTCAGATCTGAGGCAGTCTTGTGTGTGAGAATGACTGTGGTGATCTGTATGGACCCACAATAAAATCAAATATATCCAAGTGGATGCTAAGGACCAATGAGCAGAACCAGATGACCCCACTGGTAGGCTTAGAACTTACCAAGGACACCAGGGAAACAAAGCATCTACCCCAAAATGTAAGACAGTTTTTGAAAGAATAAGAAGCACTGAAGTGATGATTTCAGGAGAGAGAGAGAAAAAAATGAGAACTTTGTTGGGAAATAATGAGCTATACGTATTTAAAATTTTTTCAGTTACATATGAGACATCATAATCTCATCAGTGCTTAAGACCTTGGGAGGTTTCATCTAGCCCTGCCTGTGTACTAAATCAGTCCCCTGGATCAAAGATGAAAGAAAGGGAGAGGGACCCCAAGTTAAGATGATATTTGTCACCCAGTGGGACATATTCAAATAGAAAATAAATTCAGTAAGAAAAAGAGATAAAGTTGCATTTCTTGCATTCTTGAGTTTTTAACTGTGATGGTAAGTGCTCAATATGCATTAGTTGGTCTCTTATTTCCAGGTACTTCTTTCTATTCCTGCAACAAGAAACCCATGGGGAGATCCTGCAGGACTGTCCCTGTCATGAGGCCAAAAACTCATTCCTGAGGAAGAATGCAGGAGTCACCTTTCAGAAGCAAAGGTCTAAATCAATGGTTTCCAAACATTATTCTAGAACTGATAAACAGGAATTTTTCATCATGGAATGAGAGAAAATAAGGTAAATGTGGTAAGCTTTTCGAAAGGCTAAATGCATTTAATTCAAAGGATTATCTTCTAGGCTGAGATTATGTCCTTCATACTTTTGAGGTTTTAAAGTGACTTTTCTTATAACGTGATGGAGAAGGTAAGTGATAATTTCTTCTAAAGTCTTTACTTGGAAAATTAAAAATTGGCAATCCTATATTGATCTCCAAAATTATTTTTGAAATTTTACTGGTCAGTAAGATCTAAAAGAACAAAGCTCACTACAGAGCAAAGCACTAGGGGGAGAAGAAACTAGGGTCCTCAGTTTATAGGGGGTCTGCAGGGGAATGCTCATAGGGAGGTTACCCCTGTTCTGTCAGGCAGTGGTCCAAGCTAACACCCATCCACCGACCCGACAAACAGTAGGCCCTAGTATGATCTATGCTAGGCCTTGGAGATATAAATTTGAATAAGACTCATTCTAACTCTGAGATGATCATTTCAGTCCAGGGTTAATCAGAAGAGTGAAGAAACAATTACAATTATGTTAGAAGTATATACAAAACGCATTACAGCTTAGATCATTCATTCCCCCAGGATATGACATTTGAGCTGGGTTCCAAGGCATGCATACTAATTTTCCTAGCAGAAAAGAAGGCAAGGTATTCTAGGCAGAGAGAAAGGCAGAAACAAAGGCAAGGAAGCATGAACATACAGGTAGACTAGGGAAAGACGAGTCATAGCTGTGACATAAGATATGGAAGGGAAAGGAAGGGTGGAGTCAAATTCTGATGATTCTCTTGCCCCTTGTTGAGTCAGGCCTTTTTCCTGGAAGCTGGTGGTTCTTGACATTTTGTGGTAACTTACTGTTTGGGGGATCCATTTAAAGCCATAGGCTTGTTCCCCAAATGATGTACCTATGACAAAAATGTCAGGAATTCACAGATTTCCTGAAGGCCATTTATAGACTTTGTTATAGGTATTGGGGGACCATTTAAGTCTCCATTTTTTAAAGGATTTTATTTATTTATTTGCCAGAGAGAGAGCACAAGCAGGTGGAGCAAGCAGGCTCCCCACTGAGCAAAGAGCTTGATGAGGGACTGGATCCCAGGACCCTGGGATCATGACCCAAGCCAAAGGCAGACACTTAACCGACTGAGCCACCCAGGCATCCCTTAAGTCTCTATTTTTAAACAGAAGAGGACATAATTATATCTGTATTTTAGAAAGATGAGGTATAAATGGGTAATTATTGACAAAGTCTTAATTCAGAGGAGAGACAGAAGAGAATTTCAGCTTCTGGTTCTGGTTGTTGAGGTTGGGGCTTGGGGACTAATCTGGGGGTGAAGGAGGGACTCTAGATGTGTGATCAGAGGGCAGTAAGTTCAGAGGCTCTTTAGCTCAGAGGTAGAGGGGATGGATGTGTTGGATGAAGGAAATGGATGTGAGGTTTGAGAGGAAGCTCTAATATCAAGGATGGAAAACTTTTTGGAGTCATGGTAGTTAAAATAGTATGAAAATAGGTGTATCTGTGTTACCCTGTGGTATTGAGAATCTGACATGATGACAGAATATGCAATTTTCAAATGTAATTTTAAGTTAAAAGGGAGAGACACATGTAAAAATTGCAAAAAACTGACTTGACTCTTTTCCCAATTTCTCCTAAATTTCAGAGTCAAAATACTTCTGTGTCATGACTACCCTTTGGTTCACTGGCCTCATCCTGAGTCTGGATGACTTTCTTTCTTACTATATCATCAAAACTGCTAAGAACTCCTTTCCTCCCTAAGTCTCTTTAGATCAAATGCTTCAAGAGAACTTGTGGTTTTAAAATATATTCACAAATTTTTTGATGCTCCTCCCTTCCAGAAGTAGAGATTCATTTCTGTCCCTGGACTGAGGGCTAGACTTAGTGACATCTTCAAATGAATAAAGTAGAGGTGATGGTGTGTCGTTTCTGAGATGAGGTCATAAAGCGCCCTGCGGCTTCCTCTTTGCTCTCTCTCTTGGATCTGTCAGATAGGAATAATTTACCCTACAGGGGCCTTCTAGTTGAACTAAGAATTAAATTGACATGAGACAGATTAACAGGAGAAAATCACATTTAATAGTGTTTGTACAGGGAATCCACACAGACATGGAAATTACAGACAGTGAGGCAACAGGAGGCTTGTATGAGCTAAGGGGGGGGATAGGAACCTGAGGATACAAGGGGGAGAAAGACCAGTAGCAAGAAGGTGAGAGGAGATGTTTGGAAAACAAAGGTTGCCCTATTATATAGATTACTTACTTAGGTAAAGAAGAATCAGGTAAAGAAGAATCTGTTAATAACTCTTTTCCTAGTACAAGCCAAGCCACGTTGAGGGGGATGTAAAGAGCTTTTCCTGATTCTACTGGGTTTTGATTGTTTTTAACTCAAAATGATGTTCGTGCCAGAGTGGCGCATCTTAGGGCAGCCTCCCCTTGGCACCTACAGATCACTAGCTCCAGAAGAAGCTAGCTGCTATGTCATGAGGACACTCAAGCAACCCATGGAGACATCCATGAGTTGAGGAACTGAGGAGTCCTGCTAACAGTCATCAAGAAAATGAGATCTTTGACCAATAGTTATGTGAGTGAGCCATCTTGAAAGCAAATCCTCCAGCCTCAGTCAACCTCCGGATGCCTATACTCTGGCTGACATTTTGACTGCAATTTCATGAGAGATTCTGAACCCAAACCACTCAGCTAAGTCACTTCCAAATTCCTGAGTTAAGAAACCGTGAGATAATCAGTGTTCATCAGTTTAAGCTGCTAAAATTTCAGGTAATTTGTTACACTGTGATAGATAATTAATACAGATTTTATTACTAGAAGTGGGGCACTGCCATAATATAAACACCTAAATATGAAAGTGGCTTTGGAACTGGGCAGACAGTAGAAGAGCTTTGAGGAGAGTGTTAGGGAAAGTTTGAATAGTTTTTTTTTTCATTATGGTAAGTGTACTCTTTAATCCCCATCACCTATCTCACCCATCTCCCACCCACCCACCTCCCTTCTGGTAACCACCAGTTTGTTCTCTATATTTCAGTCTGTTTCTTGGTTTCTCTATCTCTCTCTTTTTCCTTTGGTCATTTGTTTTGTTTCTTAAATTCCACATATGAGTGAAATCATAGGGCATTTGTCTTTCTCTGACTGACTTATTTCATTTAGCATTATCCTCTCTAGCTCTATCCATGTTGTTGCAAATGGCGGGATTTCATTCTTTTTTTATGGCTGAATAATATACCATTGTATAGGTATACCACATCTTCTTTATCTATTCATCTATCAGTGGACACTGGGCTGCTTCCATAGTTTAGCTATTGTAAATAATGCTGCAATAAACATAGGGGTGCATGTATCTCTTTGAATCAGTGTTTTTGTATTTTTTTGGTAAATACCAAGTAGTGTGATTACTGGATCATAGGGTAGTTCTATTTTTAACTTTTTTTTTTTTAAAGATTTTATTTATTTATTTGACAGAGAGAGACACAGCAAGAGAGGGAAGACAAGCAGGGGGAGTGGGAGAGGGAGAAGCAGGCTTCCCGCAGAGCAGGGAGCCCAATGTGGGGCTCGAGCCCAGGACCCTGGGATCACGACCTGAGCCGAAGGCAGACGCTTAACGACTGAGCCACCCAGGTGCCCCTCTATTTTTAACTTTTTGAGGAACCTCCATATTGTCTTCCACAGTGGCTGTACCAGTTTGCATTCCCACCAGGAGTGCATGAGGGTTCCTTTTTCTTCATATCCTCACCAACACTTGTTGTTTCTTGTGTTTTAGCCATTTTGACAGGTATGAGGTGATATCTCTTTGTACTTTTGATTTGCATTTCCCTGTTAATGAATGATGTTGAGCATTTTTTCATGTGTCTGTTGGCCATCTGGATATCTTCTTTGGAGAATATCTGTTCATGTCTTCTGCCCATTTAAACAGATTATTTGTTTTTTGGATGTTGTATCAGTTCTTTATATATTTTGGATACTAATCCTTTTTTGGATATGTCATTTGCAAATATCTTCTCCCATTCATTAGGGTGCTTTTTAGTTTTGTTGTTTCCTTCACTGTTCAGAAACTTTATTTTGATATAGTCCCAATAGAGGGCTTACTTTGGCAGCACATATACTAAAATTGAAACAATGCAGAGATTGTCCCTGTGCAAGAATGACACACAAATTAATGTATAGTCCCAATAGTTTATTTTTGCTTTCTCTTGCTGCAGGAGACATATCTAGAAAAGTGTTGCTACAGCCAATGTCAGAGAAATTACTGCCTGTGCTCTCTTCAAGGGTTTTTATGATTTCAGATCTCACATTTAGGTCTTTAATCCATTTTGAGTTTATTTTGGTATGGTCCAGTTTTTTGTTTTTTGTTTTTTTTGGTTTTTTTTGCAGGTAGCCGCCCAGTTTTCCCAACAGTATTTGTTGAAGAGACTGTCTTTTTCCCATTGTATATTCTTTCCTCCTTTATTGAAGATTAATTGACCATATAATTGTAGTTTATTTCTGGTTTTCTATTCTATTCTATTGATCTATATGTCTATTTTCATGCTGGCACCATACTGTTTTAATTACTACCACTTTGTAATATAACTTGAAGTCTGGGATGTGATACCTCCAGTTTTGTTTTTTGTGGTTTTTTTTTTTTTTTTTTTTAAAAGATTTTATTTATTTATTTGAGAGAGAGAGAACGAGAGACAGAGAGCATGAGAGGGAGGAGGGTCAGAGGGAGAAGCAGACTCCCCGCCGAGCAGGGAGCCCGATGTGGGACTCGATCCCGGGACTCCAGGACCATGACCTGAGCCGAAGGCAGTCGCTTAACCAACTGAGCCACCCAGGCGCCCTGTGTTTTTTTTTTCAAGATTGCTTTGGCTATTCGAGGTCTTGTGGTTCCATACAAATTTTAGGATTGTTTGTTCTAGTTCTGTGAAGAATGCTGTTGGTAATTTGATAGGAATTGCATTAAATCTGTAGATTGTTTTAGGTAGTATAGACATTTTAACAATATTTGTTCTTCCATCCCATGAGCATGGGATGTCTTTCCATTTCTTTGTATTGTCTTGAATTTCTTTCATCAGTGTTTTATTGTTTTTGGAGTACAGATCTTTCACCTATTTGGTTAAGTTTATTCCTAGATATTTTATTGTTTTTGGCACAATTACAAATGGGATTGTTTTCTGAATTTCACTCTCTGCTGCTTCATTATTAGTGTATAGGAATGCAACTAATTTCTGTACATTGATTTTGTATCCAGTGACCTTACTGAATTCATTTATCAGTTCTGGTAGGTTTTTGATGGAGTCTTAGGGTTTTCTATGGCTACATAGTCATTTGTAAATAGAGTTTTACTTCTTCCTTACCAATTTGGATACATTTTATTTCTTTATGTTGTCTGATTTCTGTGGCTAGGACTTCAGTACTATGTTGAATAAATGGGGTGAGAGTGGACATCCTTGTCTTATTCCTGAACTTAGGGGAAAAGCTCTCAGTTTTTCACCCTTGAGTATGATGTTACCTGTGGGTTTGTCTTATAAGGCCTTTATTATGTTGACTACTCTGGAGTGGGTTTTTATCATGAATGGATGTTGTCCTAAAGTCTGAATAGCCTTGAAGAAGCTGCCTCTCTTCTGTTCTCTAAATTTCATGCAAGTGCCTCTCATTTGTGGAATCTAACATGCAAAACAGTTGTCAAGGGATTCTAAGAAATATTTTCCAGAATTCCTAACTCTTGGGGGAGTACAGAAGTGGGATGCTGAGTTGCCAGTAGACAGTCTAGTGCAGTTCATTATTTTAGGTACTCAGGATCCATACATACCATTTTACTCTCATTTAGTTTCCAAACGATGATAATGACAATATAATGCTTGCACCTAATGTGCTGTGACTATCTCTCTTACAAAGATGCCTTACCATCTTCCCTCAAAAGAGGAGACCGAAAGTTTTATCAGTCATTTTTCTTGTCTTTATGATGGTCATCCTTTTTCTTTTTCAGTCATGATCCCCCCTTGATGTCCTGTAATCTAAAAACAAAATATAAGGTTAACTATCATCAACTCATCCTATATGGAAGAGCACAGGAAGGGAAAAGAGAAGGAGAAGAAATAAATTAACAAGTATACATATATACAGAATAAACCAAGGAAAAAATATGCCTAGCTACTAAGATCTTTTTTCTTTTTAAAAAGATTTTATTTATTTATTTGACAGAGAGAGACACAGCAAGAGAGGGAACACAAGCAGGGGGAATGGGAGAGGGAGAAGCAGGCTTCAATATGATAGTATTTGGAGCTGAGCCCTTTGGGAGGTAATTAGGTTAGATGAGGTTATGACAGTGGGGCCCTCATGGAGAAACCAGAAAGCTCATTTGCTGTCTGCCATGTGAGGACATAGCAAGAAGGCAGCCATCTGCAAGCTAGGAAGAGAACTCTCACCAGAACCCAGCCATGCTGCACCCTGATCTTGGACTTCACCGTCCAGAACTGTGAGAAATAAATTTATGTTGTTTAATACTAGTCTATGGTATTTTGCTATGGCAACCCAAACAGGCTAATACACCAATAAACTTTCCAGACCATGGTTCTCTTTTGTTGACAGATCTTTTCACATGGACTAGTATCTGTGTTGAAATTATCCCATAATCTGGCTCTGAGGTCACCTCTTGGACCTGAGAACAAATTTGGCTCTACCACTTTGGATCTCTGTCCTTGTACCTCAAACATGGCCTGGGGCTTTCTGTCTGCCTCTCTAGCCCAAGCCCAAAGCCAGCCCAGCCCAGCCCCTGGTCCCATCCTGCTGGGTTACCCCCAGGTGAAGGGTCAGATGATCAGTCATGTGACAGGGGCTGTTGAAAGTACAATGAAACATAAGAAACAGGGCATGGTAGAATGAACATTGAACCTAAATTTAGCAATAGAGGGCACCTGGGTGGCTCAGTCAGTTAAGCATCTGTCTTCGGCTCAGATCATGATCCCAGGGTCCTGGGATCAAGTCTCACGGTACAAGGTTCTAGTCCCACATCGAGCTCCCTGCTCAGTGGGGAGTCTGCTCCCTCTCCCTCTGCCCCTCCTCTCATAAATATATAAAAATCTTTTTTAAAAAATTTAGCGATAGAGAAAGAAGGGAGGAAAGAAAAGGGAGAGAAAATTTATGGAACATCTCTATGTACCAGGCAACATGTCAAAGACTTTAACTATTTCATTTAATTCCATAGTTCTGTGAAGATGCCATTGGCATTAGCCTTCTAAATACCAAATAGCTCATCTAAAGGTTTTGCCCTCGGTGGTAAATGTGAGATTTGAGGGGGACAGACAAATTTCTCTGTGGGGCTAGAGAGGACACAGGCTGTTGCATGAGTGTAGCTCTATCTAGATGGTGAGAGAGGGAACGGAAAGTTAGATTTCACCTTGACATCCAAGTTTACCCTCATGCACCCTCATGCCCCAGGCTTGGCTCACTGTTTGTTGGCTCTAGAACCCTCAGGGAACAGGACGTCATCACTCTGAGGCTGCATTTTCTTATCTTGAAAATAGGAGCAATACACTGACACTTGGCATACTATTTGTGGGTTACTGCCAGGATCTGGTGTGTCCATATACAGGAATGAAATTCATACAGGGTAAAAAAGCCCGACAAATTCAGTTGCAACACCCTGTCGTAGGTGCAATCCCAAGGAGGTTACAATATGGCTAAGGGGGCATAACATAAACCAAGTGATAATAATATACATGTGACTGAAGTGTTAGCCACTTAGATGTCCCCAGACTCCTCTGGCCTGCTGGGAACTCCCATACTTTCATATTTAAATAAAATTATCTTGAATCTTCATCTCCTGTAGAATGAGAATAATCACCATCACTCCCAATATTTCTAAGCAATCTTGGCGATTCTCTCCTTGTTGTCTCTGGCTCTGTTTGCACACTTCTGCTGAGTTCTCTAACTTTACTAGGGGGACTGTCTTTTTAAAAGTATCACCTCCCTTTCCCCCTCCATGCCTCACCAGCCTTGATTAAAGATACCCTAGCTTCCTGAATTCTCCAAGTACCACTGACACCAAGCTGTACATGTAGCAGAGTTTACCAAAGACTTGAGGGAAAGAGGGTAGCTCAGCATAGCAGATGTTAAATGTCCTTTTTCTTAGTTGCTCCTTGGCCATTGCCACCTCCGAAAAGGCCTTACTGGCCTGCTCTTTACATGGATCCCCAGCAACCACCATAGTGCTCCCTTTCTTTCTCTCTATTCTCCTGCTGCCTTCTGTCTCCTGCTTCTAAGATGTTCCAGTGATTCCTGCTATGTTACTTATGTAGGACAGGATAGCCACCACCAAGCAAACATTTACTTTGTACCAGGCACTATGCTAAGTGATTTGCACTTCTTGGAGTACTTTGCCATTTATACAAATGTCTTTTTTCCCCTTTCACTTTGGTTCTAATTTAATCACTCCCAATCTTGTAGGCAGATATGCTTATCACCACTTCCATTTTGCAGAAGTGGAAACTGAGGTTCAAGGAAGTTAAATACTGTACTTTCCCCAAGGTCATGAGGTCGCTTTGCCCATAGAGCCTCTGACTCCAAATATTTCTAATCCTGCATTAAAAGTAAAAAACCCCAAGAGAGATAAACCTTGAAATGCTTAATAACAAATAGGCCAAGGATTACTTCCTTATAAGTTATCTTCCAGACAAGGATAGACTTTTATCAGCGTTAGAGCATTGGTGTTGGGAGAACAACACCAACTGTTTTAGACTTCGTCCACCTCACAATTTAGCCATGGAAAATAATTAGCCAATCATAAATCAATAAGGGATACTGGAGGTCAGGCTTTTCTAACCAGAACCCAAGCCAAAAGTCTTGGAACTTCCATGAAGTTTAGCAAACAGAAAATAAAGATTTGATTCCACATCCTTATAAGACTAATTGTAGAAGGTTGTTGATGCTGAATGTCTATAGCACATGAGCACACTCACAGGGCCTCCCTGGGTTCTCCCCAAGCCTCGTCCATCCCCATCACAAGGCCATGACTGCTCACCCACCTGCTCTCTGACACACAGAGCACAAACGCAGCACCGTCTGCCTCGGTCACCAGCTCCACTCTGCGAGGACTGCGATGGCCCCACAGGCATTCCGGAGGCTGTTTTCCCAGAGCCGTCTCCATCACAGCATTCTCAGGCAGAGCACTGCAAAGTGTACTTGGAGAGACGGGAGAAAGGAAGGAGGGGGTTTGAGGGAGAGAGAGGGAAGGAGAGTCAGAGAGATAGAGAAAGTACAAACAGGATGTAGAAGCAGAGGACAGGAGGGAAGATAGAAATCCCTAATGCCAGGACAGAGAGGTTGTAAGCCCTTAGTATTTACCATATTCCCACTCTCCTTATTGTGGTCGGATAACGTGTGGTTGATCTTTCAGTTAGGTATTTTTTAGAAACTCTTTCCTGAAAGAGCAGGTTATCTGGTATGGCCAAGCCCAGCGCTGCAGCATGGAGGGGCATTTATCAAGTCCCTCCTCTCTTTCCACACCCTTCACACATCTGGTGTCTCACTGCCGCAGGAACCTGCGTGTGGGACAAAGCTAGAGAGAAAAAGACCTTACCGTTCTTGCCAGCAAAATTCAAAAAGCATCAGAATTCCATGAGAAATGGCAAGCATTTCAAAAAATAAACTATAACTGGATACAAAAATAATGGGATTATAAAAATAACAGGATCCTTGCAAAACACTTGTCACCTCCCCTTTAAACCTGCCATTTTAACTGCCTGCAGTAATTCAAATAGCGTGGTATTCAGGGTGCACACATCCAAAATTGTGATGTTGAAGAAATATATCTTCAAATGCTTCCCTCTGCACCCTACTCCATATCTCTTTTTCTACTTCACAAGCTCTTCACTCAAGGAACTTCCCCTCTGGTGAGAGGGCATAAAGGCCCTTAGCTCTAACACAGGCCCTGCTCCAACACAAGGCTGAGTGGGGGAAAGTGCCAGTGGTGGGGGTTGGGAGGGCTGGTATAGGAGGAGAGAAGCAAGTATAAGAAGTGCTTTACCCAGGGGGTAACAGAGGGGAACTGGGAGGAGGTGGCATCTGAGAAGATACAGGAAGTTCTTTTTTTTTTTTTTTGTAAGGTTTTTATTTATTTATTTGAGAGAGAGAGCACATGAGCACAAGTGGGAGGAGCAGAGGGAGAAAAAGAATCTCAAGCTGGGCATGGAGCCTGACGTGGGACTCTATCCCAGAACCCTGGGATCATGATGTGAGCCAAAGGCAGATGCTTAACCAACTGAGCCACTCAAGTGCCCTGATACAGGAAGTTCTTGTGTAGAACATAGTGGTGCTGGACATCAGTGGGTCATCTAAATGGAAATGACCTTCAGGTTTTTGGGAAGACAGGAGCATGGAAGGAGACTTCTTAAGGTCAGGGTTAGAGAGAGGAACTGCATGTCCTCTCCAGGAAGTGGGAGGTGTAATAGGCTGTTGAGTTCACTGAGGGCCTGAATGCAGAGCCAACAGAGCACAGAGTCCTTATGCCATGCCCATCAGGTGACTGCCTATGGCTTGATGATTTGGATTATCTACAATCAGTGCAGTTGTGGTTAACAGGAAGATCTTAAAGGTCCATTTTGCTCTAAAAATCTGAATGACTCTACAAGATAATCTGCTCTAAGCCCCCAGATAACAGCTAATTTATGACCCTGGCTGGCACCAAGGACTTAAGATGGAATTGAGTCAGAGAGGAACAGGAGGGCCTCCAAGTACTCCTCCTTGGTACTTTGATTTCTTCAGTCATTCTCTTGGAAACAGGATAATTTCTAGATCTGTTCTCTTCCTTAGCTGATAGCAAGATAATATAACTACTCAGCATTTAGCTTAGCCAATGATTAGAAAGTTGGAATTTTCAGTCTCTTGAAATTTTCAGTCTCTTGACCTTTCCTCTTAATATAACTCCTTCATTTTAAACAAATTTTCAGCATTTTCCCCAGAGGTGGCTAAATGACGTCAGCATTGCGTTAACACTGGCAGACCCAACCTTAGAGCTCAAAAAGGAGTCACCCACAGGGAAAGATTTCAGGAGTGCCTAAAAGATCCTGGTGTTCAAAGTTATCTAGCTCCTTTCCTTACAGCATGGTTTCTTCTGTCTTCATTATTTTAAAAAAATGTTCCCTTTTTTAAAAATTGAAGTATAGTTGACACACAATGTTAGTTTCAGGTGTACAACACAGTGATTCAACAACTCCATATGTTATGCTGTGTTCATCACAAGTGTAGCTCTCATCTGTCACCATACAACACTATTATAATACCACAGACAATATTCCCTATGCTGTACCTTTCACCTCTATGACTTATTCATTCCATAATGAGAAGCCTGCACCTCCCACTCCCCTTCACTCATTTTGCCCATCCCTTCCATCTCCTTCCTCTGTCAACCATCAATTTGTTCTCTGTATTTATGGGTCTGTTTCTGCTTTGTTTGCTCATTTGTTTTGTTTTTTATATTCCACATGTAAGTGAGATCATATGGTATTTGTCTTTCTCTGACTTATTTCACTTTAGGTCCATCCATGTTGTCACAAATGGCAAGATCTCATTCTTTTTAAGAATGAGTAATATGCCATTGTAGGTACATACACACATATATATGTGTATATATGTATATGTGTATATATGCATATGTGGGAGGATGTATATGTATATCCACATCTTCTTTATCCATTTGTCTATGGATGAACACTTGGGCTGCTTCCATATCTTGGCTATTGTAAATAATACTGCAGTAAACATAGGGGTGCATGTATCTCTTTGAATTAGTGTTTTTGTATTCTTTGGGTAAATACTCAGTAGTGAAGTTACTGGATCATATGGTAGTTCTATTTTGAATTTTTTGAGGAAACTCCATACTATTTTCCACAGTGGCTGCACCAATTTACATTCCCACCAGAAATGCATGAGGGTTCCTTTTTCTCCATCTCCTCATCAACACTTGTTCTTTTTTGTCTTTTTGATTCTAGCCATTCTGACAGGTGTGAGGTGATATCTCATTGTGGTTCTGATTTGCATTCCCCTGATGATTAGTCATGTTGAGCATCTTTTCATGTGTCTGTTGGCCATCTGTATATCTTCTTTGGAAAAATGTCTATTCAGGTCCTCTGCCCATTTTTTATTTGGATTTTTTTTGGTGGGGGTTGTTGAGTTGTTCTTCACTATTAACTATCCAACAAGTATCTATCAGGTGCCCACTGTGTAACAGCCTAGGAAGCACTGTGCATTTGAGTTGTGAGTGGTGAGTGTTTTGGTTGGTTTGTTTGTGTGTTTGTTTCAACTGGGCTACTGGTCTGCTGGAGAGGCTTTCTGTCTGTGTGACAGATGGATACGGAAATCACAGAGGAGAATGGAGTTTTCCTGGGGGTGAGATAGGAGCAGGAAGGCCTTCTGTGTGTCATATAACCTGTAGACAGTTTAAACAACCATAAAAAAAAAGTTTTAAATTGAACTTCTAGAAATGAAAACACAACATCTAGAATGAAAGTACACTGAATGGGATTAATAGCAGCTTAGACATTGCAGAAGAAAAGATTGGTAAACTTGAAGACATAGCAGTAGAAACTATCCAAAATAAAACACAGGGGCAGAAAGACTGAAAGAGAGAGAGAACAGTATTAGAGATCCCTGGGATATTATCAAGTGGCCTAATATACATATAATTGGAGTCCTAGAAAGAGGGGATAGATGGGAGAGACAGAAAAAAATATTTGAAGATATACTATTTTAAAAATGATATCCTTTTAGAAAAGATTTTATTTATTTTTTTGAGAGAGAAAGAGAGCAAGCACGAATAGGGGGCAGAGGGAGAGAGACCCTGGGATCACAACCTGAGCCGAAGGCAGACGCTTAACTGACTGAGCCACCCAGGTGCCCCTAAAAATTATATCTTAAAGTATCTTTCATTAAACTTCATTTTTTGGTACACAGAAACAGTTGATTTTTGTATTTTGTTTTTGCATATTTTTGTGGAAATCATCCCCACCATCAATGTATGAGAAGTCCAGTTGCTCTGAAAGCCTGTTAGTACTTGGTATGGTCCTTAGCTGTCCTGTAAACAGCTCTCTCATAAGAACCAGTCACCTTTTCACTGCCAAATCTAGCATCTTCTTCTCATTTGCCATGCTACCTGATTTTATACATCACTGAAAATCATTGATCTCTCCTCCTTCTTACAGATTATATCTCTTTTTCACTTTTCCTCCTAGCTCACCAACTGCTTCTACCAAGTCTGCTGTCTCTTCTGGCTCTCCTATCAGAGCAACTGTTCTGACTTCCTGGGAGGATGGTGGTAAGCCTGGCAGGGATGGGTGGGCATAGCAAGATCGGTGGGTGGGTATGAGCTGTACAAGTTCTCAGGAAGGAGGTCTGGAAGAACATCTCAGTCTTGACTATGTTACATGTGAATGCAAATCCCAAGTGAAGAATTTCAGGCAGCCCGTCCTTGGTAGGGGATCCTTCCCATCCTCTACTTTTTTTCTCTCATTAGGGCCTGAATCTGCTATCTGCAGCTGAAGAAGCTAGAGCTTTTGTGTCCTCAAATTCCTACGTAAATTATTAAAAGAATGTATAAATAGGAGCAAATTGTATCAGCATAGGAAGTCCATGATCAGCATTAACTGTATACTAGAAACCAGGAGAAACTTTTGGTAACAACAGAACCTAGGACTTGGCTTGAAAAGGCCACTGGAGATAGAGTCGTGATTCTCCCCAGTGAGAGAAGGCATCTTCTCTCTCATAAAGTCCCTGGGAAGACTTTACTGCCTGTCAGAACCAGTGTTATCTCTAACTCTGAGAGATAAGAGTTCTGGAAGGAAGAAGTTGAGGGTGGATTGAAGGGCCATTTGGATATCTCACTTTACTGCCTTCCTGGACCTTTGGGGTTGGATCTCCACCCTTAGTGTGAAGAAGATCTGATGTTTTCTGTTTCTGAAATGGGCACATGAAACAGATTTGGGTACTCTGTGGAGAAAGCATTCTTTTCTAAGGTAATACATCCATCACAACTCAGCAATTAAGCACCTGGCCATGTTCAGTTTCGGTTCCCTTCTCACTCAACCTGGGCTGATGGCTCTCAGAACTGGTCATCCCCAGGTTCACAGAGTCTCTGCCTCCATTGTAAGTTTGCTGGCCTCCATCTGATAGACCTTTCTCTTGCCTCCCATGGTTTTCCAGCTCCTATTTGGCTTTCCACTTTGGCCTATTGATAACCTTTTTTGCTTTTCAGACTCAGTCATTCTTACTTTAAGCTAAAGCAACAATAATCAGCCTGGGTCACAATGTCAACAGCACTGGAGATGGATTTTCTGAAAGTCATCCTAAGCTTTCCATTCTAACTGCTAAATGCTAGTACCCCAGACCCTAGGAGTTTCCATAGCTTTGTCTCCCTTAGTTGGGAGTTTCTGCATCCTGTGCATAAGGTCATTGAGAAAATGCACGAACACCTTGGCTGCTAAGCCTGATCTGTAGTGTCCACTAATGCTCTGTTCAGCTAGCACTACCCACCACCTTTATCCCACTCTTTCTTGCTCTGTCAGTTGAGGCTACAGGCAGTAAGCACGAGAGAGGGCTATTGTTAGTCCATATCTGAAAAGCCTCTCATATACATACCTGGAGAATTTATCAGTGGGTAAATACTTCACAGCAAGCTATGGCCAAGGTATTACGTTTCACCATTTATCAGACAGATTTTTTTCTCAACTCAGCTTCCAGATAGAGCACAGTTACTAACCCTCAAATTGTACCATTATGTAAAGTAAAGAGCTTGGTAGTATTAACAAGATCCCAGGCCAAGCAGGATAGCAAGACCATGAACTCCCACACCTCTATGCCCTGCTTCTCAATTGGTTAAAAAGGGTGTGAGAGTTTGTTTTCTCTCTTCCTTTGCAATGCCTCTTATGGCTTTCTTTTTATTTTAATTTTTTACAAGAGAGGTCCAGTTTCAACTTGATATTCTAGGATCAGGTTGTTAATAGATTTTGCTCAAGTGATTGTTCTTAACTGATTTCTGGTGGTACCCACTGAACTTTAGTTCCCAGGAAATAGGCAAATGTGGTTGTAAAGTGATGACAGACATCTTTTCTAGGCATGTGATTTTTATTTATTTTTGGACTGGTGCACCCCCTCTAATTTTGCAGTGGCTTTACTGAACTGGCATTTGACTGGGTATAATTTTAAATCAGCTTCACCTAGTGTATCAGTTTGGGCCCCAAGAGGAAACAGATGGAATATTTAAATTCAAATTATAGGAGGTTTATTTACAAAGAGACCATTACAGAGATGTGTGCCAGACGTAGCGGAGCCACAGGAAAGAATCGTGCAAGAACCCGAGGCAGTAAGCAGTGCACCCTTACTACTCCCAAGACGTAAGAGAACCAGGAGAGTCAGGTAAAGACCTCCTCAATACCCTCACCTCAGCCTTTTCATGCTCTCTGATCTCTTTGTGGGTCCCCTTGGTAGAACCCAACTAGATGAGCTGGAGGGCATGGGAGCCCATAGTCCACAGGGTCAGGCTCCTAGGGTCCAGAGCCAGGTGGAGAGTTGATCTGGACGGGCAAACCAAAGGTACCTGACACACACACCGGAAGTCTAGGATTAAAACTAAATTAGTTCCTTGATACACTTTGCAAATGATGTTCCAGAGATAATGATGTCTCTCGGGCACACTGACACCTCTAAGCAATCCTTTTTACTCCCTACGTTCTCTATTAAGCATGGAAAGGCAACAGAGTTCTTGAGATCCTAAAGTATCCTCTTGAATTTATTCAGTTAGGTGGTGATAAAGATTATTTTCTCTTTTCTCAGATTCCCTATATCTGGTAATATACACTCTACTCAGCTAACGCAGGCTTGGGCTCCCTGCAAAGGGGAAATGAGGAGGAGGGAAGAGTGAAAAGGAAGGCTATGTATAAGGAAGAGGAAGCATCTCAGATGGGAGAGATAGCAGTGGAGAAAGAGTCATGGAAATCTGTGAGCCAAGACCCTTGGGCATCTGAACTTAGTGACTGGTCCCAGCCCTGGCCAACCTGTCCTGCCTCAGCGTGATGGCCAGCTGGGACCTTCTTGCTGGCCTCGCCTTCTTTGGACCTTCCAAGAGTTTGGAAATTGGAGATCTTTGCTCTTATGACTTCAGTGTGCTGAGGATACTTAGGAAGGGCAGAGATGGGTGAGCCTGGCCCAGGTAAGATGCAGCGTAGGAGGACGGTTGAGAGCTCAGATTCTGAAGCCAGGCTGCCTGAGTTTGCATTCTGTCTATGCTCCTTATAGCTTCTGTGACCTTGGGAAAGTTACTTAACTTCTCTGTTTTCTGTAAAATGGAAAAGAGAATAGTAACCACCTCAAGAATTCTGAGGAGGAGTCAGTGAGTTACTCCTTGTAAAGTTCCGACAAAGAGCCCAGCACATAGAAAGCACAATATCAATGTTAAATCAAACTGGAACAGCTCTATTGCTGGGCTTCTTGGTTCAGGCCCTGCCCACCAGGGATTCTTGAGGGTGGTGGTGTTTTCCTTCCAGCCTGTCAGTGCACATCTGATTTACTGCTCAGGGGTAGGCGTTCATGTGGCTTTTAGGGAAGAATGGTCAAGGCTACCTCTGAGAATAGGCCCTTTTCTGAATCTGGAAGCTAAACCATCCTTTGTCCCTAAGGAACAGGGAGAAGTAAGTCTCAAGAGTCTCTCCTGATGTGACAAGTGTCCACTTCCATGGTAGGAGATTACTGAGGAGATTACTGATTACTAGTCCAGGTTGGGTAGGTCTATTCTGACTTGCTCCTCCTTGGCAAGGTTTGATCTGACCTTTTTGCCATTGCCACAATATTATCCAGTGTCCCCTGGCTGAATACTTTTCCTCATTGATTAATAGAAAATTCTTCCTCAGGCCAGGTAATCTAAGTTCTGGGTATTGATACAAATGGGATGCAGTAATTTTTGTAACTTAGTTTTTGGGTGCTTATCAGGAGGAACCTACAACCTTTCACCAGAGCAAGAAGTTCCTACAAAACACATGCTGGCTTGTTCAAGAAGATCCTGCTGGGCCTGTTTAGGTGAGGTGTTGAGAATTCACGGAAGCAAGAGATGCAGTTATTTTAGGAACGTGACCTTGTGTCAAGACAATTACTAGATGGAAAGCAACTCTCTTCACAAACTGATCTAAAGGGCTATTTGATGTATAGATCTTAATTACTTGTAAGTGAACCATAATTTATTGGAGTTGCACTTCCAGGAATAGGTAAAATCTGAGGATAAACTATTTCTGAGGATAAACTATTTTTCAAAACTGTACTATTTGATAGACTTAAATATTTGAGAGAATCTGGGTTTGGCTCTTGATTCACAGCAGGGCCTGGTTCTTGTAGCCTTTACAAGAGAAGCCTAGTCTATATTACTTATTTCTAGCTTTATTATTAAGATCAATGATATAAAATACCTTAAAAAGGGAGAAAACATCTGTTTAAAATATACTGTCAGTGATGTATGGAACATTGATGCCATTATGAGAGAGAGCTGGGATGGTGAAAACAAAAATCTTTTTTTTTTTTATTTTATTTATTTATTTGACAGAGAGAGATAGCGAGAGCAGGAACACAAGCAGGGGGAGTGGGAGAGGGAGAAGCAGGCTTCCTGCCAAGCAGGGAGCCCGATGTGGGGCTCCATCCTAGGACCCTGGGATCATGACCTGAGCCAAAGGCAGACGCTTAACGACTGAGCCACCCAGGCGCCCCAAAACAAAAATCTTATTTTGAGGTGAGTCATGGAGCCATGAAGTGAGAACCATATGGCTGTACTTCTTATTAGTAGCCTTATTTACGTGGTTTTGCTCCAGAGGAAAGATTAAAATGACTGAGGTTATATGGTTTTGAGGACAGATGACTTTTGAAGAGTCTAATGGTAGATGCTGATCAAATCTACTCCAAGGGACGGAAAGAGGTTATCAGATAAAATAGAAGGAAGTGAGATTTCATTAGAGATAAATGAAAAAAATGTAGTATTCAAACTAAGCTGGACTCTCCCTGGGAATCCTCAAGAAGAAAACGGCCATCTATCCTGACCTTGAGGACTGCAGCTCAGTCTGGCACTTAGGACTGGGTAGCAAGGTCGCTGGAGGGTTATTCTTGCTTTAAGTCTCAGACATTCATGACCAGAGTTTCATCTGCCCCCGAGGAGCCCTGTTTGCTGATCCTCACTCTGTACCTTCTCTTTTTACTACACTTGATCTTAGCCAAAAGGCCGAGAAGCGATGTACCTTCTCTTTTTAGCTTAAGCTGCTTACTTCCTGGCATCTGCATCATGGATTCCCAGAGGGCACTGACCTTGTCTGTCCTCACCTGTTTGGTGCTCTTGGTCCTGGTTCACCACTTTCTGAAAAAGGTTCTTTGGTAAAAAAACTAACAAGATGTCTAAGCTCTTTAAAAACTCCTTCCTGAAGCTCTGGATGAAATGATGAGTAAGATTTCAATATCTTCCCTTTTTCTCTGTTGACAGCTCCTGAGCCATCTCTCAAACCACTCCCCTTACAAACCCAAAGCTCAGGGAGCAAACAGCAACAGGCCTCTGGGCACTGGACTTCGGGTTCTTGTAGCCTTGTGTCTCAACATTGCTAGGGGGCAGGAGGGGTTAAGTTTCAGAGAAAAGTTTCAGTCTGTTTATTGTCAGGGCTGGTGTCAAAAATGAGAAAAAACATGCTCCTTTTCAATGAAGTAAAACAAAGAGGCTTGCAGCTGCATTAAGCTATTGAATTGATTTGGTGGTCATATGTGTCTCCCTTACTTCCCTGATACTCTTTATGCTTTTTTTCCCTCGAGTCCTCCAGACTTCTTGAGTCCATTGCTATCTTTTACAATTCCTTAGAGTTTAAGGGGAAAATTTACTGTCCAATGTATACTGAGCTGGATTCTACAGCAGCCACAGCTCATCTAACTATGGCATGCACGTGTCCTTTGATCGCAGGCCTGGGGCGAGAGAATATCTTTCAGACTCTATGAAGTTCCTCTTTTCTGCCTATTCTCCAATGGATGCACAGAAGATGTTCACACACACACACACACACACACACAAGAATGTTCACAACAGCGATAATTTGGAGAAACACACCAGACTACAACCTTGATTTTCGATCCTTGATTTATTTGACACTGAGAAGATAGAGCTAAAAAGACTTCACTCATTAACAGGATGGATTTTGGAAGCCAGATTTTATTCACTTTAAGTGAGATGAGTTCACAATGAGAACAGCTCTGAAATTCAACTTTGACCTGTGAAGCCTTTTGTCATTGTTGGTGTTCCTGACCCATCTCAATGGACAACGTGTTCTTTTTGTTTTCTCTTCTTTTCATTTGAGACCTCTCTTCTAATTTTCTTTCTTTGTCCAATACTCAGACATGAGGAAACCAGTTTGTGTATTGATCCAATATGTCTGGTACATCAAAGGACCATAAGACCATAAGTAATTGATTTGTGGCTTAGCCTTTACTTTTGCCCTTGGAGTAGTTGGATATTGGGTAGAGATCCATAGGGGAACAAGAATATTTTTCCTCCTTTTTAAAAATACTTTGGTTACGGGCGCCTGGGTGGCTCAGTCGATTAAGCAATTAAGCGTCTGCCTTCAGCCCCGGTCATGATCTCAGGGTCCTGGGATTGAGCCCCTTTTCCCTCTTCTGCTCCCCCTGCTTATGCTTTCTCTGAGTCAAATAAATAAATGAAATCTTTTAAAAAATACTTTGGTTATTCATTAGAACAGTCTTAAAAAATAAACCTTTTTTAAAAATTTTTAAAAATATTTTATTTATTAGAGAGAAGGAGCACAAGTGGTTGGTGGAGCAGAGGGAGAGGGAGAAGCAAGCTCCCCACTGAGCAGGGAGCCTGATGCAGGGCTCTATCCCAGGACCCACAACCCAAGTAGAAGGCAGACGCTTAACCAACTGAGCCACCCAGGCACCCCAAGAATAAACCTTTATATCACATCTTACCGATATGGAAACTTGAAGAAAAGGAAGTTATGTGACTTGTGTCCTCAGATTGGACTCTTTTTTTTTTTTCCTTTTTTAAAATTCAGATTTCTTTTTTTAATTAACATATAATGTATTATTTGTTTCAGGAGTACAGCTCTGTGATTCATCAGTCTTACACAATTCACAGTGCTCACCATAGTACATACCCTCCCCCATGTCCATCATCCAGCCACCCCATTCCTCCCATCCCCCTCCACTCCAGCAACCCTCAGTTTGTTTCCTGAGATTGAGAGTCTCATATGGTTTGTATCCCTCTTTGATTTTGTCTTGTTTTATTTTTCCCTCCCTTCCCCTATGATCCTCTGTCTTGTTTTTCAAATTCCTCATATCAGTGATATCATATGATACTTCTCTTTCTCTGACTGACTTATTTCCTTTAGCAAAATACCCTCTGGTTCCATCCACGTCATTGCAAATGGCAAGATTTCTTTTTTTTGATGGCTGCATAATATTCCAGTGTGTGTGTGTGTGTGTGTGTGTGTGTGTGTGTACCACATCTTCTTTATCCATTCATCTGTTGATGGACATCTAGGCTCTTTCCATAGTTTGGCTATTGTGGACATTGCTGCTATAAACATTAGGGTGCACGTGCCCCTTCGGATCACTGCATTTGTATCTTTGGGGTAAATACCCAGTAGTGCAATTGCTGGGTCGTAGGGTAGCTCTATTTTCACCTTTTTGAGGAACCTCCATACTGTTTTCCAGAGTGGCTGCACCAGCTTGCATTCCCACCAATAGTGTAGGAGGGTTCCCCTTTCTCTGCATCCTCGCCAACATCTTAATTCAGAGGCCTGAAACACAGTTCACTTATGGCATAAATGAGCACATTTATCTCACCAGTTGCCCTGCCATTCTCACTACAGACCTTATCAATCATCTCTTTCTTTGGATGTGTGATGTCCATGCTCTACTACTTGGGCCTTGTGCAGTAGATGGTTCAGAAGGTGAGTCATTCTCCTGTACCAGTCAGGAGGTGGGCTTTCATCTCGTGATCTGTCAAGAGGCATGAAGGTGACACTTACTTTGGAAAAATGCGTATGTGTAGGATGTAGAGCGGTAAAACCAATATGAAAAGGCAAACCCTTTCAAGCATGCCTGATTTCAGATGGTCAGGTGCAGGCCCTATGTAGGCTGAGGGGCAGAGCAGAGATGGAAAATAGGCTGAACTCTATTTCAAATGAGTTCTAATCTACTTGTTCTGGAAGCCAGGAGTCCTGAGTTCTGGTCCAGGCTCTGTTTGTAACTTGCTCTGTGGCCTTAGGCTTGTCACTCTACTTCTCTAGGCCTCAGTTTCCTTACCAGTAAAATGGAGGAGGGGTTTTGTGGGATACTCTCCAAGATTCCTGCTAATGTTAATGCTTTAGGTGTTTATATCCCTTTAGGTAACCTGGTTTTTCAAATCACCATGGGTACCACTGCCACAGACACCCTAGCTGTGGCAGGAAGCCTCCTTGTGGGGTTGGTAAGCACCCTAAGGCCTTTTGATCTTCTTTTCTTTGGGGAACACAAAGTGTGGCAGAAAGCAGGTTGAGAAAAGCATGTTTTCTTTCTGATAAGTCAAATATATGAGGACGGTATGGACAGCCAATTACTGATAAAAGAAAACTTGGAAGCTCAAAGAAAACTCTGCTATTGCTTTCACACTTCATGCCTAATAATACTTATCTGGGCATACTTAATTTGGATATCCTTAACCACTGATCCAACTTCTTATACAGGAATGTATGGAAATGTCCTGGTCCAAAAATTCTCCTTCTTCGGGGAGCTATGCAGGATGTTAGCTCTATATTCTGGTTTCTCTCTGTGACCCCTGTTTTCCAGGGTTTCTAAGGAGACAACAGCTTGCCTTGCTCAGGGCTAACACTAAGGCTGTCTCTCATAATACTTGTTTGATACATTTGTCTGTATGGAGTAGGTGCTCAATATGTACTATTGACTGAAGAGCTCAATGATAGGGACAGTGGCTTGTCAAACTGACACAGAGTTAGTATTGAGGTCTTTCTCTCCCAAGGCCTCGGGCAGATTAACTGTTTCTGAAATGTTCTTAGGGCACTTCTGCACACTTACACCATAGCACAAAAATTATGCATTATCAGCTTAGTTTCTTCTGCTAGACTCCTAACATCAGAAGTTTGTCTTATTCATATTAATATCCCTATCATTAAATGATAAATAGCATTATTTTAGCTCAATACTAGATAAAGTTTACATAGTTGGGTCTTCATAATTTCGTAACATTTTCACAAACATTATTTTTCTTTAAATGAGGTATAGTTGACATTCAATATTACAACAAACATGGTTTCTTTTGATTCTGTCATAAACACTGGGCTTTAATCATCTATTTGCAATTAATTTAATAAGTACTTTTCAAGCAACTAATATGTACTCCATAAGGTCATTCATTAAGTATATGGCTTCAGACACTGAGAACATACAAAAGAAATGTACCATTTCCCTTCTATAGCATTTTAAAATTTAAATGGATGAGATACACTCCTGTGAAAACAGACAGAACAATGCCAGCCAGGATATGAGTAGGTGCCAGAAGGAGTGAGGTAAACACTGGGAAGCTCTGAGAGCAGAGCTGGGTGCTGGAGGGGCACTCACACTGAAGGGATGTGTCCTGGGGGTTGGGGTGGGCACTCTGGAGCTGGGGAGCTGCACCCTTTTGAAGCTGCCAGCAATGGAGCCATGGACACCATAGGCTTTGTTGATAATGTAGCAGCCATCCTGATCACCTTTTTTGGCTGTGTTGTCCTTCATCAGCGCTGCCCTCTGCTGGTTAGAAGAATTGGTAGACATACAGGATTCCCCCTTTCCAGGTGAAGGTTGGGCTATCCCTCTAGAGTGCCGTGAGTAGTCCTTGAACCGTGCATATCCTGACCCATAGTGAGCTAAGAGAGAACATGGATAGGAGAAGGGTGGAGACTGAGTCAAGGCTCCAGAGAGAGTCCTTGGCTCCTGGCCTCCTTTTCCTGGGATATCTCTTTCCTTCACCCAGGTCATCTGCTCCTGAGAAGTGGAGGGGTAGAGGAAGAAGTAAGGAAGGGTGGTTACCATGATAAGAAGGTACTGTATTTATTGTGATTGGAATATAGATACGTTGTTGGTAAAGGTTTGGCAGTGGTCCTAAGTGACTAAAAAATTATGGGCTGCTTCTGACAGAAATGAGGAAAACTGAGAGAGGATAAAGTTGTCTTGATAAGGTGCACCTGGGTGGCTCAGTTGGTTAAGCAGTTAAGTGTCTGCCTTTGGCTCAGGTCATGATCCCAGGGGATCGAGTTCCCAGTGTGGCTCCCTGCTCAGTGGGGAGCCTGCTTCTCCCTCTCCTCCCCGCTTGTGCTCTCCCTCGCTAACTCTGTCTCTCTCTCTCAAATAAGTAAATAAAATCTTAAAAAAAAAAAAAGTTGTCTTGCTAAAACCATGATGCATTTAGATACTGCAAACATGAACTTGCTTACCAAATTCTGGGATATTATTATAATAGAATGTAAGGAGTTTGGAAGTCACTACTCCATCCTAACAACAACTGAAAAAGTGAAGAGTCTGAAAAGCCAACAACATTTCTTGGATCTATAGGAGAGGTGAGGACATAAGGCAAACCACTGCCCCCAAGATCTCTGGGGGGACCCAGTCATAGAAGACTTCCCCATACTTTTGTGAGTTTTACCTCCAGTGGCTAGACCAGGTTCTCATAATCATATTGGACAAAAATCCTCTAATGCTTTGGCAGGGAAAGGGGAAAGGAACCATTTTGAAACCAGAGCACTCTCTTCTTTTTAATAAGGACTTCCCTCAGGGGAAACTAGTTAACTAGAGCCTAACCTTCTGGGTATTATCAGGACCTACCTGACCCAGGAGAAGGGAAATACCCAACTCCAGTCTACTATAGCCATCCTGTCCCACCTAAGGAGGGAGAAAAAAAAAACTAAGAAATACTTGTGAAGTTTACAGTCTAGATGCATAGATCACTAAAAGACTGAGACCTAATCATAAGACTAGAGCACACTTCTCCCTCCCCTACCCCTTACTACCACATTACTAAAGATCTATTTATAGCAGTTCTTTTATGGGTACATCATTCCTGGCTATCAAGAAGAAATTACAAGGCACACTAAAAGTCAAAAAACATAACTTGAAGACATCCTGCCATGTCTGGATGTTGGAATTATCACACTGGGAACTTTAAACAACTACAGTTATTATGCAAAGGGCACTAATGGATAAAGTATATAGTATGCAAGAACAGATGGGCAATGTAAGCAGAGATATAGGAATCCCAAGAAAAAACCAAAAAGAAATGCTATATATCAAAAAACACTATAACAGAAATGAAGAATGCCTTTGATGAACTTATTAGTAGACTGGACACAGATGAGGAAAGAATTTCTGAGCTTGAAGATATATCAATAGAAACCTTCAAAACTGAAAGCAAAGGGAACAAAGACTGAAGAAGAAAACAAAACAAAACAAAACAGAATAGACTATCCAAGGACTTTGAGACAACTACCAAAGGTGTAACATACACATTATGGGAATACCAGAAAGAAAAAAAGGAATAAAAGAAATATTTGAAACAATAATGTCTGAGAATTTCCCTAAATTAATGTCAGACACCAAATCACAGATCCAGGAAGCTCAGAGAACACCAAACAGGATAAATGTCCCCAAGAATTACACCTAGACATATCATTTCAAATCACAGAAAGTCAAAAACAAAGACAAAATACTGAAAGAAGGCAACAGGGGAAAAAAAACTATCATTAAGCTAAAAGAACTACTTACAGAACACACAAAAAGATTTGAGGAACTAGAATGTTTGGTTCTCCCAAAGCAAAAGATATGTGTATTAGTAGTGATACATGGGTAAATGAAGAGAGTTGTTTTAGGAGATGAGGTTGAAAGGTCTTTAAAAACCTTGTATGAAATGCTAGGAATTTAGATTTTGACTGTCAGAATTTTGAACACTGGCATGTTAAGATGTTTTTCCAAAGATCATTCTGGTAGCCACTTGGATGTCAGGGAAACCAATAAACACATTGCTGTAATGGCCCAAGTGAGACATGATGAGAGCTGATACTAGGTGGTTGTGAGGGTGGAGATGCACTAGATCAAGGAGAATCAATAGGATTGGTCATTGCTAGGAGGGAAGGGTGGTGAGGAAGGGAAAGGACTCATAAAGGACTTCTTTCTGGTTTGGGCAAGTGGGCCTAAGGGGTGCCATTCATTCACTGTGAAGAACAGAACTAGTTTTAGGAATAGAAGTAAAGAGGAGAGATTATGGCTTAATTCAGTTGGATATGTTGACTTGGAGGTACCTAGGGGACCACCATGTGAAGCTATTCACAAGCCAACTGGGGTCTGGGGTTCAGGAGAAATATCAGAGCTAGAGATAGATTTGAAAGTTATCTATCATTAAGCAAGTGATTCATTCACTATACAGATAGATGTTCAGGTGCTAGCTGCTTAACAGGTTACTATGCCAAATTAACAGATGTTACCCTCTTGTGTTTGGAGATTATCATCAGAGAGGGCAACCATCATCCTCTGAGAAAATAATCCTTTTGATGTACTATTAAAGATGAATTATAAATTGGAAGGATCATGGTCTGGCAAAAGTTTTGATTCCTATGTTCTTGTGGCAGTTCAGTGGATGTCATTGTAGGCACAGTGAAAATTGCTAATTTTTGTTTAACAACAAGTTGTCTTTACATCACTAAACTTCCCTTAAAATTTAATTAAATATTCTTCCTGCTCATTTCTGCCTTCAAAGCTGCAACTGACTTTTTGCCTAAAGTCACTTACTGAGCATCATTAGGATTTGGAATCTGAAAGAGATAATGCTTTTGTCCAACTCATTTATACTAAGTAAGACTGGAGTGACTGCAGACCAAGATGGACGCATAATAGGGTGCAGAATTTCCCTTCTCCCATAGATGTGCCAAATGTACAGTTACACATGGAGTAATTCCCTCTGAGAGAAATCCAGAAACTAGTGGCTGAGTGACTCCTACATATCAGGCAACAGAGAAAATACATCTAATTGGGTGGGGGAATCTGAGACAGTCTCCCCATAAACCGTACCCCTGATACAGCACCATACAATCCAAGGGAACTCCTAACTCCCATCTTCTCCCTGAGAAGGAAAGAATTTGAACTGCACATCTAGTGCCTCAACTTTTAAGGCTCCCTACCCTGAGCGATGGGCTCCCAAATCACCTAGCTCTGAAAGCCTACAGGGCAGGGGTTCCCGAGTCCCACAGAACTATAAGGAATAAAGAAGCCTTAATAGTACATGACTACTCACTGTGGCTATGCCTCCAAGCCTCAGTGCAGAAGGAACTGGCAAACATGCCCATTTCCTAGTCTTTCTCTGGAAGGGGTTTGACTATATACTTTACTAGCTGCTGCCTGAGGGTCCAGCTTCTAATTAGCATGTATCCAAGTGCTGACCATCTTCCTGGAGCCTGAACAAGCTGATAGGCACGTCCCCACCTTCCCCTCAGGCTCACTCCAATGGTAAAACCAGGTCATCGGCATCTCTCTGGAAGGAGCTTGTACACATGTCTGGTGCCACAGCTTTTGTGGCTGCCACCCAAGGGACAAGCTTCCGGATTGCCTGGATCTGATAGCCAACAGGACTTGCATTCATGAGTCCCACAGGACTGAAGCAGACAAAGAAGCTGTTGTTAATGGGCTTGCACAAGAGCACTCACTGTGGCTATCCCCCCAGGGCTCAGTGCAGAGGGAGCAGGCAAAAACACCCATCTCCCAGTCTTTCACTGAAAGAGGTGTGACTGCATACTTTACAAGCCACTGCCTGAGGTCCAGCTTCTAATCAGCATACATCTAGGGGATGACTGTGATCCTGGAGTTCACCTTTCCCCTCTGGCTCCCTCCAACAATAAAATTAAGTTGCCAGCATCTCTCTGGAAGAGTTTATATACATATCTAGCCCCTCAACTTTTATGGCTGCCACCCAAGGGATGGGCCGCCAAGTCACCTAGCTCTGATAGTAAATGGCATTTGCATACATGAATACAACAGGACTATAGCAAACAAAGACACAGTTTTCAAATGGGTGCAGAAGCAAACCCCAACAGCTGTCCAGCCAGGCTCAGCATAGAGGGAGCAGGCAAAAAATGCTCATTTCCCAGAGGGGTTTAACTGCATACTTTCCCACCTGGTACCTAAGGGTCTAACTTCTAATTAGCCTGTAAACTGTCAGAAATTAAATATAGGGGTGCCTGGGTGGCTCAGTCGGTCAAGCATCTGTCTTTGGCTCAGGTCATGATCTCCAGGTCCTGGGATCGAGCCCCACGTTGGGCTCCCTGCTCAGCGGGGAGTCTGCTTCTCCCTCTCTCTCTGCCTCTCCCCCTGCTTGTGTGCTTGCTCTCTCTCTCTCAAATGAATAAATAAAATCTTTTAAAAAAAGAAGTTAAATATAAAGAGTGATTCTTAAAAACAGCAAGAGAAAAGCAAGGAAACCCCCGTTAGACTACTAAAAGATTTTTCAGCAGAAACCTTGCAGTCCACAAGGGAGTTGGATGATATATTCAAAAGAAACAACTGCCAACCAAGAATACTTTACCTGGCAAAGTTTTCCTTCAGAAATGAAGGAGAGATGAAGAGTTTCCCAGACAAGCAAAATCTGAAGGAGTTCATCACCACTAGACTGGTCTTAAAAGAAATTTAAAGGAAGCTCTTTAAGCTGAAATAAAAAGATGCTAATTAGTAACATGACACATAAGTATAAAACTCACTGGTAAAAGTACATATATAGTTAAATTCAGACTAATATTGTAATGATGGCAGGTAAATCACTCATAACTGTAATATAAAAGATAAAAGACAAAAGTATTTAAAATAACTATAGCTACAATAATTTGTTAATGGATACACAGTATAAAAAGCTGTAAATTAGAACAGCAAAAACAAAATGGGGGGGTGTATAAATCTATGCATTCAAAGTTAAGTTGTTATCAGCTTAAAATAGACTGTTATAACTATAAGATGTTTTATGTAAGCCTCATGGTAACCACACAACAAAAACCTGTAGTAGATACTACAAAAGATAAAGGAATCAAAGCATACTACAGAAAAACCATCAACTCACAAAGGAAGAGAGAAAGAGAGGAAGAAAGGAACAAAGGAATTTCAATAAATTCAGGAAACAATTAACAAAATTGCAATAGTAAGTCCATACCTATCAATAATTACTTTAAATGTAAATGGACTAAATTTTCTAATCAAAAGACACAGAGTAGCTGAATGGATTAAAAAAAAAAAAGACCCAACTATATGCTGTCTACAAGAGACTCACTTCAGCTTCAAAGACGCATATAGACTGAAAGTGAAGGGATGGGAAAAAATATTCCATGGAAATGGAAACCAAAAGAAAGCAGAGGTAGCTATACCTACATCAGACAAAATAGACTTTAAGCCAAAAACGGTAACAAGAGACAAAGGTCATTACATAATGGTAAAGGGGTCAATTCATTAGGCAGCTATAACAATTGTAAATATGTATGCATTCAACATAGAGTACCTAAAGATATAAGGCCAATACTAATAGATCTGAAGAGAGAAATAGACAGCAATACAATAATAGTAGTGGACTTTAATACTCCACTTTCAACAATGGATAAATCATTCAGACAGAAAACCCACCAGGAAACTTAAACTACATGTTAGCAGACATTTACAGAACAGTCCATCCAACAGCAGCAGAATGCACATTCTGGTATACATGGAAATCATCTGATAGATCATATGTTAGGTCACAAAACAAATCTTAATAAATTTAAGAAGATTGAAATCATATCAAACATTTTTTTCTGATCAAAATGCTATGAAACTAGAAATAAAGTATGAGAAAAAAACTCGTGAATTGACAAATATGTGGAGATTAAACAACATGCTCCTGAACAGTGGGTCCAAAAAAGAGAAATTAAAATACCTTGACTTGTGACAAGAAACAAAATTTTAACTATGTGAGATGATAGATATTAACTAAACTTAACCATGGTAATCATTTCATAATATATACATATATCAAATAATTATGTTGCATGCCTTATATTTATAAGTGTTACATGTCAATTATATTTAAGTAAAACAGGCAAAAACTTGAAAAAAATAGAAACAAATGAAAATGGAAACACCACATACCAAAACTTCAGAGATGGAGCAAGAGCAGTTCTAAGAGGAAAGTTTATAGCAATAAATACCTACATTAAGAAAAAGGAAAGATCTGGGGCACCTGGGTGACTCAGTCCTTAAGCGTCTGCATTCGGCTCAGGTCATGATGCCAGGGTTGATCCCACGGTCCTGGGATAGAGCCCCACATTGGGCTCCCTGCTCAGCAGGAAGCCTGCTTCTCCCTCTCCCACATCCCCTGCCTGTGTTCCCTCTCTCACTGTCTCTCTCTCTGTCAAATAAATAAATAAAATCTTAAAAAGAAAAAGGAAAGATCTCAAAATAAACAACCTAATTTAACACTTCAAGGAACTAGAAAAGAACAAACTAAGCTCAAAGTTAGTAGAAGAAAGGAAATAAAATAAGAACAGATATAAATGAAATAGAAGCAAAAAAGACAATAGAGACGATCAATGAAACTAAGAGCTGGGTTTTTTTGTTTTTTTTTTTTTGAAAACATAAACAAAATGGATAAAACTTCAGCTAAGAGAGAGGGAAGACTCAAAATCAGAAATAAAAGAGGAGATATCACAACTGATAACACAGAAAGGATCATAAGAAACTGCTATGAACAATTATACCCCAACATATTAGATAACCTAGAAGATATGGATATATTTCTAGAAACATACAACCTACCAAGACTGAATCATGAGGAAGCAAATTCTAAAGAGATTGATTACTAGGAAGGAGACTGAGTCAGTAATCAAAATCCTCCCAACAAATAAAAGCCCAGGATCAGATGGGTTCACCAGTGAATTCTACCAAACAGTTAAAACAGATTTAATATGAATCTTCTCAAACACTTCCAAAAAACATAAGAGGAATGAACACTTCCAAACTCATTTTATGAGGCCAGCATTACCTTGATACCAAAGCCAGACAGGAGCACCACAAGAAAAGAAAATTACAGGCTAATATTCCTGATGAATATAGAGGCAGAATTTCTCAACAAAATATTAGCAAAACAAATTCAACAGTACATTAAAAGAATCATACACCATGATCAAGTGGGATTTGTTTCTGGGAAGCAAGGATAGTTCAATATACACAAATCAATAAATGTGATATACCAGTTTAACAAAAAGAAGGATAAAAATCATATGATCATCTCAATAGATGCAGAAAAAGCTTTTAACAAAATTCAATATCCTCTCATGATGAAAACTTCCAACAAATTGGGACAGATGGAATGTACCTCAACATAATAAAGGCCACATATGACAAACCCACAACTAACATCATACTCAACAGTAAAAAGCTGAACACTTTTCCTCTAAGGTCAGGAATATGACAAAGATGCCCACCTTCATCACTTTCATTCAACACAGTACTGGAAGTCAGGGCCAGAGCAATTAGGCAAGGGGGAAAAAAGGCATCCAAATCAGAAAAGAAGAAGTAAAGTCTCTGTTTGCAGATGACATGATCTCCTATATAGAAAACCCTAAAGACTCCACCAAAAAACTATAAGACCCAATAAATGAATTCAGTAAGTTCAGGACATAATCAATATACAAAAATCAGTTGTGGGGGCGCCTGGGTGGCTCAGTCGGTTAAGCGTCTGCCTTCGACTCAGGTCATGATACCAGGGTCCTCAGATCGAGTCCCACATCGGGCTCCCTGCTCCGTGGGGAGCCTGCTTCTCCCTTTCCCACTCCCCCTGCTTGTGTTCCCTCTCTTGCTGTGTCTCTCTCTGTCAAATAAATAAATAAAATCTTAAAAGAAAAATCAGTTGTGTTTCCATTCACTAACAATCAACTATTGGAGAAAGAAAGAAGTAAAATCCCATTTACAAAAATAAAAAAAAAATCCCACTTACAGAAGCATCAAAAATAATAAAATACTTAGGAAAAAATTTAACCAAGGAGATGAAAGATCAGTACAATATTAACTATAAAACACAGATGAAAGAAATTTAAAAAGACAGAAATGGAAAGATACTCTGTGTTTCTGGATTAAAAGAATTAATATTGTTAAAATGTCCATACCACCCAAAGTGATCTACAGATTCAATGCAATCCCTATCAAAATTCCAATGGCATTTTTCATAGAGAAAAAACAATCCTAAAATCCATGTGGAGCCACAAAAGAGTGAGTAGCCAATGCAATCTTGAGAAAGAACAAAGCTGGAGGCATCACACTTCTTCATTTCAAACTATATTACAAATCTATAGTATCGCTATAGTGATTTGCATAAAAACAAACACATAGAGTAACAGAACAGAATAGAGAGCCCAGAAATAGGCCCATGGGTATGTGGTCAATTCATTTTCGACAAAGGAGCCAAGAACATACAATGGGGCATAGACAGTCTCTTCAATAAATGGTGCAGGAAAACTGTATATCCACATGCAAAGGAATGAAACTGGATTCCTATCTTACGCTATACACAAAAATCAACTCAAAATGGATTAAAGATTTGAACATAAGACCTGAAGCCTTAGAACTCCTAGAAAGAAAAACATAGTGGGTAAGCTCCTTGACATTGGTCTTGGCAATGATTATTTTTTGGATATGACACCGAAAGCACAAACAACAAAAGAAAAATAAAACAAGTGGGACTTCATAAAACTAAAAAGTTTCTGTATAACAAAGGAAACTATCAACAAAATGAAAAGTCAACCTACAGAATGGGAGAAAATATTTGCAAACCACATATCCAATAAGGGGTTAATATACAAAATATACAAGGAAACTTATACGACTCAATAGCACAAAAATCATAATCCAATTAAAAATGGGCAGAGGAACTGAATAGACAGTTTTCTAAAGAAGATATCCAGGGGCACCTGGGTGGCTCAGTTGGTTAAGCGGCTGCTTTCGGCTCAGGTCATGATCCCAGGGTCCTGGGATCGAGCCCTGCATCGGGCTCCCTGCTCAACAGAGAGCCTGCTTCTCCCTTTTCCTCTGCCTGCCACTCTGCCTACTTGTGCTCTCTATCTCTCTGTCAAATAAATAAATAAAAAATATCTTTAAAAAAAAAAAAAGAAGATATCCAAATGGCAACAGGTAGATGAAAAGGTGCTCAACGTCACTAATTACCAGGGTTATGCAAATCAAAACCACAAAGAGATATCACCTTATACCTGCTGGGATGACTATTATCAAAAAGACAAGAGACAATAAATACTGACAAGGATGTGGAGAAAAGGAAACTCTTATACCCTATAGATGGGAATGTAAAATGGTGCAACCTCTATGGAAAAGAATATAGAGATTGCTGAAGAAATTAAAAATAGAATTACCATATGATCCAGCAATCCCACTTCTGGGTATACATCTAAAGGAAATGAAATCACAATCTGTACTCCCATGTTCATTGCAGCATTATTCACATTAGCCATGGAATGGAAATACCCTACATGTCCACTGACTGATGAATGGATAAAGAAAATGTGGTATATATACACAAAGGAATATTATTCATCGTTATAAAAAAAGAAAATCCAGCTATTTGCAACAACATGGATAAACAATTATGTTACGTGAAATAAGCCAGACAAAGACAAATACTGCATGGTATCATTTATATGTGGAATCTAAAAAAAAAAAAGTCCAAAACAGAATCAGAGAGTAGAATAGTGGTTGCCTTGGATTGGGGCCTGGGGGAAATAGGGAAAGACCAGTATAAAGGCACAAACTTTCAGATATAAGATGAATAAGGTCCAAGGATCTAATGTATAACATGGTGACTATAGTTGATAATACTGTATTATATAACTGAAATTTGAAACTTGCTAAGAGAGTAGAACTGAAGTGTTCTCACCAAAAGAGAAAGGAAGGAAGGGAGGGAGGAAGGAAAGAAGGAAAAATGTAAATATGTGAGGTGATGTATGTGTTAATTAACTCAGTGTTGGGAATTCTTTCTACATATACAGTATGTCAAATCATCATATATACACTCTAAATATATTACAATTATATTTCTTTTTAAGATTTAGTTATTTATTTGATATAGAACATGCAAGCGGGGGGCAGGGGGGGCAGAGGGAAAGAGAGACAATCTAAGCAGATTGTCCCCCACTGAGCGCATAGCCAGAGGTGGGGCTCAATCCCACGACCCTGAGATCATGAGCTGAGCCAAAATCAAGAACCAGCCACTCAACCAACTGAGCCATCCAGGCAATCCTACAACTGCATTTCTCAGTTACACCTCAATAAAGCCAAAACAATAAATAAATACATACATATAAATACGTCATTTTTAATGACATATGACAACTGACATATAAATACATCAGTTACACCTCAATAAAGCCAAAACAATAAATAAATACATACATATAAATAACATCATTTAAATAATCACAAGCTGTTTTCTTTTCTCAAGAGGAAAGTGGCTTTGGAATACCACCTTACTTTTTAGAATAAATCGAATTCTATATCACATTACAAGGCATAAATTTCGCCTCAGTGATTTGGATCCATCTATAGATTTTCGTTCTTGTTTTTCTTCAGCTGTTTGGTAGAACTTATTGATACACTTGTTGCGTTATTTTTATCTGACCTACTATGTATCTCTTTGGCTTTTCATTGCCAGACTTCTCTGAATGGCACGAACCTTCCTGCCCCACCCCTCCGCCTCCATCCCCGGGAAGATAGCGTTCATTGCCATAGCCCTTGCTAACTGCTGTGAGCTCTACACGAATGCTGTCTGTCTGTGCATAAAGCTGGTCCATTTCCATAACAGTCCTGATCTTGATGGCATTTTGATGGCAAAGGTGCTTATGTACTTAGAGTTCCCACTCTACAATTAACTCACCATGATCTTTAACAGTAAATGTAAAAATTTCATTTTGGTTCACTGTACCCCAATAATGAAAATTAACATATATCTTTCCATTATTCGGCTGAGCCAAATAGGAAATTCCTTGTGGGCTCTGTCTGAGCCTAGATTTGAAATAATAAATACTACCATATCAAAAAAATCTTGCAAATCTTGCTTCTAGCTGCCATCTTAAAAATTATGTGATGCAGTGTGCTATAAAAGTGATTTGGTATATAACATGTACTGAGGTGAAAAGCTATATTTCTTGGAGTTCTGTGGGTGAGCTGGGTTTATGGTACAAAAGTAGATATGAAAGTTACATGAATATTTAATGATACAATTTTCTGGTTGTCACACATTTGTAAATCTGCAAACTCCTTAACATCATTGCACAGTAAACAAAAAATATTTCCTGTATGCAAATTTGCAAGGAATATCCGTTTCTTAAAGGCCCTTACTTTGTTTGACTGTTTTGTTTTAGTAACAGCTTTGCTTCAAGTGTGCAGAGAACCCTTTGAAACAACGGATTTCAGTGGGAAGAAGTGGAAATTTTTGCCACCCATGGGACATTTGGCAATGTCTTGAGACAGCATTAGTTGTCACAACTGGGGGGATGCTACTGACATCTACTGGGTAAAGGCCAGAACTGCTGCTAAACATCCTCAAATGCACAGGTTCAGCCCCCACAATGAAGAATTCTCTCGTCCCCATGTCAACAGTGCTAGGTTTGAGACACTCTGATTTAAAATGCTTAATATATATCATCTATCTAATATTATTTATAATATGAATAATATTATAGACTTAAGAATGAGTTTCAAAAGGATGCAGGTGTTCCTCAAAAAGTTAGACACAGAATTACCTCATGGCCCCACAATTCCACTCCTAGGTATACACCCAAAAGAACTGAAAACAGGTATTCCAACACATACATGTACAGGCATGTTCATAGCAGCACTATTCACAATAGTCACAATGTGGAAACAGTCCAAATATCCATCAACTGCTGAATGGATAAACAAATCGTGTTATGTAAATTTTATTCAGCCATAAAAAGCATGAAGTACTGATATATGCTACATAGTGGAACCTAGAAAACATTATCTAATTCAAAGAAGCCAGACACAAAGTCTTATTATTGTATGATTCCATTTGTATGAAATACTCAAAATCGATAAATCCAGAGACAGAATACAGACTGGTGGTTACCAAGGACTGGGGGAAGGCAGGAATAAGGAATGACTACTCAATGAATATAAGCTTTACTTTGGGGTGGCAGAAGTGTTTTGGATCTAGATGTAGATGGAGGTTGCACAATATTGTGAATGTCCTAAATATCACTTATTGTTCACTTTATTTATTTATTTTTTTGACAGAGAGAGACACAGCGAGAGAGGGAACACAAGCAGGGGGAGTGGGAGAGGGAGAAGCAGGCTTCCTGCGGAGCAGGGAGCCCGATGCGGGGCTCGATCCCAGGACCCTGGGATCATGACCTGAACCAAAGGCAGATGCTTAACGACTGAGCCACCCAGGCGCCCCTTATTGTTCACTTTAAAATAATTTTATGTTAGGTGAATTTCACCTCGGTAAATTTAATGGATGTCAGGAGTCAGAAGCCCAATGGACTGTGCCACACTGGCGCCTTAGATTGATTTATATTTGGCCAATTATTTCTAGAGGCCTGAGGTATGCAAAGTTTGTGTTTGACTGCTGCTTCTGACTTGCCTTTAGATGCCTGATTTCCTCTTGGTGAAAAGTCCTTGGCTAAACTATTGGTTGGCAAGCATTTAAAAGACTATCACCTCTGTGAGACTAATTGACTTTTAAGACAGGAATAAAAAGATAGGAGTCAGAAGATCTGGATTCAAAGTCCTGGCCAGAGTCCCTCTCAAGCCATGTGAAAGGTCTTAATCTCTCTGAAGCCCATGTTCCACTTCTGCATAATGAATGTGATAATCATGTACCTGACAAACCTGCTAGAAAATCTGAATGATGTATATGAAAAAACCATATTGTGTAAATGGTAAGGTGCTCCAAAGGTATTCTTTTCACAAGTAAAGTGTAAGAACCTTATATATTGAGCCTTTGCTCTTTTATACATGAACATTTGCTTGGCACCTTATCACTCCTTGCATTGCTTGACAAGATTTACATGTTTGCTTTTTTCCTCCCATTTAATGTATACAACAACCCTTTGAAGAAAGTACTAGTATTATCCCAGTTTTCCAAAGGAGGAAAGACAGGCTTAAATTAAGTTACTCCCTGTAGTCACATAGTAAGTGACAGAGCTGGGATTTGAGCCCAGGTCTGACCGACTCCAAAGGCCTTACTCTTAGCCACTATGTCCACTCTTATACCATCTCAGCCCTTCCTGCCTTCCTTCCTTCACCATTTCAGTGCCTCAAGGGTCACAAGTTTAACCCAAGTGATCTCATCAGTTTCTAAAGTATTTACACTTTCTGAACTTTTGTGCCAATCATGTCCTGCTGTGTGGCATTTTTTGTATTTTTGTCTCATGTTGCTATTTGTCTTACTGTTGTCTTCTGTTGTAGCAAGTAAAAAAATGATTGCTATTCAAGCTGGTAATTCCCTCAAAGACAGAATTGACTTTATTTAACGTTACCTTTATCAGCTCTCTGAATGTGGAGCTCCATAAGGGCAGAGACCAAGTCTGTTTGATTTGTTACCAAAGCCCTAAGAGCTAACACTGTGCCTAACACACACACACACACACACACACACACACACACACAGTTGTTTAATATTTGTTGAAGAACAAAAAAGATGAAACTCGAAGGGTTTGGGCAGGAATACCTGGGGCACAACAAAAGGAGGGAAAATGTCTGCCAAATCAAAGAAACTAAAGCACTTACAATTCCTGGTACAAAATAAGTTTTTAATCAGTGTTAGTTATTATTGCTACATAAGAATAATATGAATAGGGTGGGGTTTATGGATAAGTAGAAAATGGGAAGCAAATGCATAAGCGGCTGAACCATCCAGGTGCCCCTACACTAACTCATTGGAACTAAGGAAACCTTCTGTGGTAGCTGTGATGGTGTCACTCCCCACCCCTCCATTTTACAGACAAGGAAATTCAGGCAGAGAGAGGTTAAATACTTGCTCTTGGTTACAGAGCTAACAAGGACCTAAGCCAGCTTTGTATAGTGAAAAGGACATGGTTTATTAAGGCTTTTCACTGTCTGGGTGAAATCTAGCTTTCCAATCTAGTTCTTACCACTGTCTCATGTACACCCGTCTAAGTACACAATCAGCACATAAAACTACTGACTTTCCCTAAGAAATCTACACTTAAGTGACTTTGAAAAAGGTGCCTAACCTCACCTCTCAGACCTTCTGTTCTCACGGTTATACAAATGAAGATAAAATAGCTTTGTTAAAGGGTTGTTGTGGAGATTAAATGCCTAAACTTTAAAGCACTTGGAACATAGAGATGTTTAAAGAATGTTCTCTCCTTGGTTTCCTGGCTTTATTTCTCTTTCATATTTTCCAACTCAAAGTTCAATACTTCCTGCATAACTCTGTCATATATTCCTTATATTTCTCTGCTACTTTGATGGAACCTGACTCCATGTCCTTTGCATGTCCTACTGCTCTCTTGGGGACAAAGATAGTCTCAGAAGGGTGGGGCTAGAGGCTGGTAGTTGCTCAGGTTGGCTTGAAGCATCATGACAGGAGCCCCCTGCCATGTTTAGGGCACAAGGCCAAAGAGCAGAAGCCAAATTTGTTCTCAGGCGATGGGGGTGAGGTAGATCAGGGAACAGGGACAACTAGATCATCATATGATTTCAACACAAATACCAGACACTCATGGTAACCATTTGTCATCAACAAGAAAAGCATGATGTAGGAAATTTATTAGAAACCACCCATGTTGTAGGTTACATTTTTCATTAGACTGAATAACTTCTATCAGTTTTTATTTTTAAAAACTCAGCTCTTGCTTCCAGAAAGGCAAGAATTCCCAAAATTCATTGAATTTCCAAAATTCATTTTTTCACTGTCTCAAGGCTCATGCCTATCACATTCATCAGTACAGAGATTTACTTTGACTATAAAAATCCTTTCCATATATTTTAAGCAGGAATCAAAGCAGAATATTGAAGCCATTTTTAACATATAGAACAGCAATTTCTTTGCTGAAATCATGTTTCCACTTGTCAAGAGCTGTCATTCCCTCAAGGGAAGTCAACATTTCTGTCTGTGGCACTGAATGCCTCATAAAGAAACAGTAGAGGAGGGTAGTCCTCTTTTCTATGGTGACAAGACTAAGATTTGAATTATTCATTAAATGAAAGATATTAATTTATGATTAACCAAACTCAGAGGATGATGCAGAAAATTTCCCAAAGAACATATTTTCCTTCAGATATTTGACATTTGAGGGCTCCTGTATTCATGGTTTCAGAAGCAAATCTATGACTCTGTGAATGGGCAAATTATCCTTCAGCTACATGGCTATAATTTATAGAACAAACAACTATCCAATTTATTTCCTTAGGGGATTTCAGAGACCAGTTAAAAGTTTAAAAGAATTTTTTAAGGTAGCTAGAAAATGGAAGGCATTATCATAGTCATGTTTTTAGAAAGGCAAAATGCTCAGCACCATTGCATAGCTGCATCCCACCAGGCTGGTGGCCACCATTATTATGAGTTTGTTGCAAATACATTTGGCTTCCTGGCTGTCTCCCACTGCTGTAGACCACAGGCCGTAGCACTGTTGAACCACTCACATGTGTCTGGCTCTGTATCAGAGTGCTGACTGAGTCCAGCGGTGCTTAACAAAGTCTTAGAAGGGGTGGGAGAAATGCTCAGAACTTCAAACCACCATAATAGTCACACATGAAAATTTCACTTAATTACTATTAATAATAACAACTAGCATTTGCTGAGTGCTTACTATATGCCAGGCACTGGGTACTACCTGACTGAGTCCTGACAAAAACCCTATGAAGCATCCTACAATTGTAAAGCCTTGGCCATAGCCACTGTTGCCATCTGGCCCCGACACGTGCAGGACTGCAGAGGCTCTGGCTTCCCAAGAAGCTACCTAGTAAGGCTGGGTAATACAATCCAGAAGTGCTGGGGCATTAGTCTGGGGGTATGGTAAAACTCAACCAATAAGAGACGGGAGACAGAAAGAAGCCAGCATTTTAAACTCTGCCTCCTGTGTGGTGGATGGTTCTGAGAAGCAGTAGCTTTGTAAGTACTCTCTGGAGATGCCCCATAACATGAAACAATCAGCTTCTGTTTGCAATGAAGCTATGGCCATCTTGGTAATACATCCCTTATGTTTGTTTTTACTTTTTTCACTACCTCACTTCTGTTTTCTCTCTCTCTCTCTCTCTCTCTCTCTCTCTCTCTCTCTCTCTCTCTCTCTCACCTCCCTGGGGAATTGCACTCATCAGTAAAGCATTTGCACATAATCTTTTGCTTCAAGCTTTATTTTCTTAGGACCCTCAGTTAAAAATGCTGGTACCAGAAGTGGTCTTTAAGAGCAGACCCCCAAAATGGCAATAGCCCACCTATCTGAAAGCAATAGGAATGATTTTCCTGATGGCAAGTGGATAATAATTCCTGCAATGCAGTGGCATGCATCACTGTTACCAAAGATTTTACCTACAGTTAATTTGGATGAGGTGCAAGTGGAAGATAAGGGACTGGGGTACCAAGTGGATGCTGTATTTGATTGGTATGGGTGAAATGATAATGATAAGAATTGAGGAATAGACTGGTTGCTTCTAACAGCATTACAAGCCTTACAATACACACACACACACACACACACACACACACACACACACACACTAGTTTGAAGCAGCTAATTGCCAATGTAAGAACATTATGAAAGCCAGAGGACTTCTGTGGCAACCATAAAGGAGACTCCCATCTCTTGTAACAGTAAATCAGACACTGTTGAAAATTAGGTTCAAGATTTAGAGTGGCAGAATTGCAAAAGAAATTGAATGCATAGTTTCAACAGGTCTCCCATGTCAAAGTCTTTTCCAGATAGGAAAAATGTGAGACCGTAAGACCTGGACAATGAATATATGGGTGGCTGAGCCACAGAACCTTGAGCTCCCAATTGTCCCTAAATCTCCTTACCTAAAAGAGGCAGACCATTTCCTCTTAACAGAGGAAAACAACCTCCCCTTGCCTAGAGATCATATATGAACTCACCTGAAATAGATTCATTGCAAGATGACTCTTGTTTTCTTCAAGACAGGCCTCCATCACCCTTTTGGCCTTCAGTCTGACAGCCAGTGTCAGAGCTCTGCCCAGCCTGAGCAGGGGGACATGTCCTGCTGCAGACGGAATTTGCCTAATTTCCAAAAGAATTGTAGGACCTGAGAATATGTGGGGATCAGAATAATATAGGAAGGAGCTTGACAAAAGTGAAGCAGAGCCAGATCTGAAGAGACTTTGGTTCTACTTGTGGTAAAAGATTGAGATATCTCAGATGCGATGTTCTCTTGAATAATGTTGGTTGTAGGAAAATAACCCAGGACTGAATCTCCCACCTACACTGTTTAAACCTGTAATATTTCATCAACTCAATCATTCTATAGAAGGGTGTCTTAACTGACCTCCAGATGTATTCAGAAAGTGGCAGTGTCGAGAACCCAAGGAACAGTAGCACTTTGGTAAGCCACAGGCACGAACTGAGATGCACAAGGACTTTCATTGTTTTGGTAGGCATGTGGGGTAGGTGTGCCAGGAATGTAGAGTAAGAGGAAAAGGAGATTACAACTAGGAGGGGATAGAATGGGGCTTATCCATCAGGTAGAACCAATGGTCTAGTTCTGAGTTTCTTTGGAAAGAAGGCTTAGTTTTAGAAAAAGTTCTAAACTCATGAAAAAATTTAAGAGACTAGGATTATTCACTATATTCCAAAACTCAGGGGGAAAAATGTAGCCATGGGGCTGGGGAACAGGCCATTTTTTCTCTCTTTCCCCTCTGCCTCCATGTAGCCTGGGGACCCCAAAGGCTCCGGATGACTACCATCATAATTTTGATTACCATCAATGACTACTGTGCCTGGAGGAATGACTTTCTCCCAGAGGTCACTGGTAGTAGAAGTGAGAGCCAAGCCTCTCAACCAAGTAGCTGGAGCAAGAGAATTCAATACCTGTAGGAATACCAGCAAAAATTGGATGAGACTTTGGTATTAGAAGCTAAGGTCTCAAGGCATAATAAACTGATTAATGATCCTCCAAAGATGTCTATGTTCTAATCCCTGAGATCTGTGAATATGCTGCCCTACGTGGAAGAAGGCACTTTGCAGATGTGATTAAGGTTAGGAACCTTGGGATGTGGAGATTATCTGGGATTGTTCCAGTGGGCTCATTGTAAGCACATGAGCCCTTAAAAGTGGATCTTTCCCAGCTGTGGTCAGAAAGGAAGAAAGAGATATAACAACAGCAGAAGGGTCAATGAGATTCTACATTGCTGGTTTTGAAGATGGAGGAAGAAGGTATGAACAAAGGAAGCTGTAAAAGGTAAAGAGAGGGATTCCCTTCCTAGAGCCACCAGAAAGGATAGCCATGCTGACACCTTGATTTTAGTCCAAAGAGACCTGTGTTGCACTTCTAAATTGTGTTGCACTTACAGAATTGTAAGATAATCAGTTTGTGTTGTTTTAAGCTACTAAGTTTGTGGTAATTTGTTATGGCATCAATAGAAAACAAATACACAAGACAACTAATGTAGTGGATAAGAGATCTCATAATTGGGACCAATGTCAGTGTGATGAAAGGCAAGGATCCTCAGCAAGATGACTCAAAATAAATGTATAACAAGACACATTGTAGTAAAACTTTAGGTCTCCAAATACAAAGAACAAAATTTCAACAGAAGAGAGAAAAGACAGATTAACTACAAAGACACAGCAATTGGACAATGAATTTCTCATCAGCATAATTAAAGACCAAAACATAATGGGATCAATTCTTCAAAGTACTGAGGGAAATAATGGTCAAACTAGACTTCTATCCCTAGCTAAACTAAAGGAGAACTAAAGATATTTTCAGAGAAAGAAAGACTGATGATTTTTCATTCATCTATCCCTGAAGGAGCAAATGAAGGGTGTATTTCAGGAAGTTGGTACTTCTACATCACTTAGTAATGTTCTTTTGTAAGTGCAGTTTCACTTGGGAAAGCTCAAAGAAAGGCTGATGGGGTCAGCTGACATACCAGCATAAAGAAAGAGGCATTCAATTTTTTAAAAGAAAATAAGCTTCTTCTATATTCACTGCACGATATTAAAAATATTTTAATTTTTTTCTGTCATTCAATCTACAATTTTTATTTTTTATTTTTTTTAAAGATTTTATTATTTTAGAGAGAAGGTTGGGGAGGGACAGAGGGAGAGAGAGACTCTCAAGCAGACTCCCCGCTGAGCGTGGAGCCTGGCATGGAGCTCGATCCCACGACCCTGAGATCATGACCTGAGCCAAAATCAAAAGTTGGACACTCAACTGACTGAGCCACCCGGGTGCACCAATCAACAATTTTTATTAATCACCAATCATGGGGGAAGCAGCTTCTCATGACCACATTAGTGAATTTCTGAGTTCCTGTAGTTACATGCTTTATGTAAGAAAACGTATTATAACATCAAAACAATCACCTAGGAACCAACCACAAATAAGATTAAATCATTTACCACCCATCTCTCTCTCCAGACATCCCTTGAAGTTTTTCAGTGCATGACCTATGTGACTGTAGGAAGTGGGCCTTTCCTCTTTAGACTAATTTCTATCCTCTCCCAATAATTTTTTTAATACTTCAGTCTCTATGCAAATACAAATCACCTGCAAATTGAAATTAAAATTCTTATATATAAGATACAGAATTTCTAGAAATAAATGTGATAATATTACACAAAACTTTTGACAATGAAGGGTTATGCCCAATTAAAGACCAGCTCACAGATGAAGAAAGAATCAACAAAGATAATGACATAGTGCAACCAAACCAATGTGAGTTGGCTCCTTGGTGAGTCACAGATAGAAACTATGCTCAGGGGAGTGGTCCCACAAAGGAAACTTTATTTGCAGCAAATAAGGAGATCATGGGGAATAACTTCCAAAGCCATGACTCCCCAAGCAAGGGTGAATGGGTTCTTTTTATTTAGGGTTAAGATGAATATTTAGATAGGGAAGCCTTGTCATCGTATGTAGAGGTGGGCATAAGCCATGTATGCGCCTTAAGGAAATATGCCTATACATACATTGTAGGTTATGTAAATGAGGCTTGTGCTCCTCCTTGGATGGAGATTTTAGAATGATAATAAAGTAAAGGTACTTGTCAATCATTCTAGAGGTTACACCATGGTCTGTCTTCTCAGGCATAAGTTGGGGGTTATACTCAAAGCGATGTGGGTGGTCTGGGCTGGCTGGAGGTCCTGCAGGGCAGTCCCTGTTGCTTGAGGGGTGGTTTCAGTTTCATTTCATTTCAGTTCCATTTGCCCGTGCATAGAATCGCCTAAGCAGGGCAGTCTCTGCTGCAGGAGGAGGTGTAGGTGGCCTGAGCGCTGGACTCCAAGCATCCTTGTTCCCCAGCAGCAGCAGCAGTCCCTGCTGCCTTCCTCCCCATAGGTGAGCCTCCCACCCACTAAGAATATTTTTAAAATACTGGTTTGGAGGATGCCAAATTATTAGCCTGTCCAGGAAGGTGCTGTCAGGACCCTGTTCATGACGATGCACAATGGGAATGTTACCTACTAGAGCTAATAAAAGTTGACCTTTCTGGAATCCCCAGGGAGATACTGAAAAAGGGAGGATCTGGAAGGTAATTGACTTTTTTCCCCTGATTTCACTCCCCACTTTATATTTAAAACGATTAAAATTTTTTTTTAATTCATAAAAGAGAGTCTCACCTCTGCCCACAAATGATTAACTGGTATGAAAAATGTCCTCCTACAGTAAATAATTAGGAACCTGGACAAAATATTAAATTACTGTTTTTGGACATTAGACAATAATCAGTGAAGAACTGTGACCCCTGAGAGAATGGATGCAAGCAAGGTGAGCCCTAAATCTATCCTCCCTTAATGTTGTGCTACCCAGGAAAGATCCATATCCTCTGTGGCCAAACTTCTTGGAGAAGTAAAGTTCACTTGCTCTTTCTACTTCCTCACCTTCCATTCATTCCACAGCCAAGTGCAATTGAATTGTCATCACAACCACCTTATTAAATGCTCTCACACGCGTACCAGTCCTTATTTCATCGGGCATCTCTGCAGAAAGACCCTTGAAACAACCCCTTCCCTTTAAAAAAAAAAAAAATCATCTTAACCATTTTTAAGTGTACAGTATGGTAGTGTTAACCATATGCTCATTGTTAAAAAGTTCTCTAGAATTTTTTCATCTTGCAAAATTGAAACTCATACCCACTGAATAACAACTCCTCTCTCCTCCTTCCCCGAGACCCTGGCAACCACCATTCTACTTTCTGGTTCTATAAATTTGACTATTTTAGATACCTCATAAGTAGAATCATGCAGTATTTGTCTTTCTGTGGTGGCTTATTTCACTTAGCACAATGTCCCAAGATTCACCCATGTTGTAACATATAACAGGATTTCCTCCTTCTTTAAGGTTGAATGATATTCCTTTGTATGTATTTACCATATTTTCTTAATTCATTCATCTATCCATGGACCTTTAGGTTGCTTCCACCTGGCTATTATTAAAAATGCTGCCATGAGCATGGATGTGCAAATCCCTTCCTTGAAATTCATCTCTTTGTTTTCATTACACCAAACTTCCTTGTTTACCTACATCTCTGGCTGCTGTTCTCTGTTTGCTTCATTAGCTTCCCCCCCACCACCACCACTTGCTCTTTGTATGCTAAGTACTTTCAGGGATTTTGTCAATGGACTTTTCTTACTCCTTTATTTATGTCTTGATTTAAAAAGATAATTCAGGGGAGCCTGGGTGGCTCAGTCAGGCGACTGACTCTTGATTTCAGCTCAGGTCATGATCTCAGGGTGGTCAGATGAGCCCAGGACGTTGGGCTCCCCGCTCAGTGGGGAGTCTGAGATTCTCTCTCTCTCTCTCCCTCTGCCCCTTCCCCAGCTTCCCCTCTAAATAAATAAAAATTTTTAAAAAATACAAAGCTAATTCACAGGCTTTCTTGTTCTTCTAAGCTTCTAGAACTATATTTCTAACAGTTTGCCAAACATTTCCCCCTGCGTGTTCCAGTGATACCTCAAACTAAATATGTCCAAAATCAAATGCAAATTAACATGCATTTAGTGCTTTTCTACTCTGTCAGCTCTAAGTTATGTTGTAGGTATGCAAAGATGAGTAACTTTACACTTCCTTCCCAAATATGCGCCTCCTCCTGCACTCTCTGTTTTGTAAATACCATCACCATTCCCAGTCACCCTGGGAAAGGCCTCTTGGTCACCTCACATCTCTTTCCTCTCCACCTCCTATTGATTCTCCCAAACTTCTACTTCCTCTGCCTCCCTTTCTCATTCTTTCGCCCCTAGATCATCACAGCTGCTTCCTAATTGGCCTTTCGACCAGCTGTCACACCACTGCCACCAGCATGACCCTTCTGAGTCACACCACTGCCACCAGCATGACCCTTCTGAAACACAAATCTGGTCGTGTGGGTCTTGCTTACAATGGTCGGTTGGTGACACTCCTTTGCCTATAGGGTAATTCTGAGCTCCTGGGCGTGGTCCGGGAGGACAAGGTGCCTGTATTCCTTTTCCTTTTTTTTTTTTTTAAAGATTTTATTTATTTGAGAGAGAGTGAGCATGAGCTGAGGGAGAGGCAGAAGGAGAGGGAGGGGCAGATTCCCCGATGAGCAGGGAGCCTGATCCGGGGCTTGATTCCAGGACCCTGCGATCATGACCTGAGCCAAAGGCAGACACTTAACCGACTGAGCCACCCAGGCGCCCCTGTATTCCTTTTCTGTATGTCCTTTCATCATCCTATTCTCCCTGTTTGCTAGGAACATCACCTTATGCTGCTGTTTTCAAAATGCTAGGCTCGCTGAAACTTCCTAGCCATTCCCCATGCTGTTTTCTTTGCCAGAGATGCTCCCAAGTTCTCTCCCGCCCTCCTCCTCCTTGTCCTCTCAGCAAACTCTTCCTCCCCCTCAGCTCCTTCTTCCCAACTCCCAGCGGCCAAATCTTCCGCCACGCCTTCCCTGGCGATCTGCTTCCAGATCTCCAATCGGAAGCAGTGTGGAGTAGCGGAGACAAGCCCAGACTTGTTTCCGGCGGCCTGGGACTTCAAGTCCTGACACTGCCATCTGCTGGTGGTGCCTGTTCTGTCTGTTGGAAAATTTCAGTCAACCGACCTGGCCGGGTGGCTATGAGGCTGAGGAGTGGTAACATCCCATCTCTGCAGTACCGCGGAGAAGGTGCCAAAGAAAAGGTAAATTACCTTTCCTCTTGTAAAATTCACCTGGATATACAAGCATCACCTCAAAGTCCATTTTTATTTTCAAAGCAGTTCCTCCTGTAGACATGTCTCTTTCCATCAGTAGCTGTCATTCTTTCAGTCATCCAGCCTGAAAATCTATCATCCTGGATTTCTCCTTATTCTTCATCTGTCCATATTTAACTGGCTACTAGATTCTGTCATTTTTCTTTTCTTCCTCCACCATGCTGGTCTTATAGTTCAGAATTTCATTGTCTCCTGGCTGGTCCTAAATACCACTCTACCAGTGTCACTCCCCTTGTGCCAAAATCCTCAGTGGGTCCATATTAGCTATGAAATAAAGTCTAAATTCCTTAGTATATTTTGGAACCTTCCACATCTGGCCATATAGTTACCAGATTTAGCAAATAAAAATACAGGGTGCCCAATTACTTTTGAATTTTAGATAAACAACAATTTTTGTGTGTGTAAGTATATCACATGTGATATTTGGGATGTAATTATACTAATAATTTATTTGTTGTTTATCTGAAATTCCAGTTTAACTGGGTGTTCTGTACTTTATCTGGCAAACCCATCTGGTCCTAACTTGTGTCTCTTTGGTCCTATAACTCACTTCTCTCTATGAATCTAGGCTACTCATGGTCTCTCCTTAGGTTTCATGTTGCTTGTAGTTTGTATTTTGGCCTCAGGTGCCCAAGGAGAAGAAACTTTGGAATCAGAAAGATCTAATTTTGAACCTCAGCTTTCTTGCTACCAACCCTATGACTTAGACAACTAATACTGAACTTTCCTAACCTCAGTTTTCTCATCTGTATGTGAGTCCTAATACCGCCACAGGAGAGAGAGTTTGAGAGGACTGGATGAGCTATGCAAACGTAGGACAGTGGAGGTCTACTGTGTGTATTCAACATGTTAGTTCATTGCCATTGTCGCTAGGGTTTATGTAGAACAGAAGTTCATCAGCTCTTTGGGCCCTCAGTTGTACTGCTGGCCATGATTTGCAAGAAGCAATGTGGTCTGGGTTAAATTGAAAGTCACAGAGGCTGGCGTGGAAGTCAGGGAGATCTCTGCTGGGTGACCTGCCTTCCAGGTCATACTCTGTGCCTGGCAGTAGGAATGAAGCAAGCTGTGCAGCAGTGGGGATCTGGGGTCAGAGAGCCGAGGGGGCTTGCCAACACTGGGCAGCACGCTGGCCTCTACTTGCTCAACCCTACAAAACCTCCTCTTTTCACCTTATCCCTCTCAACCTATATCCCGTCACTTTCCTTGTCTGTTTATTTATTGCCAAATGTCTTTATTTTTTTAAGTTACTTTTTAAATATATTTTATTCATTTATTTGACAGAGAGAGAGAGCGCAAGCAGGGGGAGTGGCAGGCAGAAGGAGAGGGAGAAGCAAGCTGCCTAATGAGCGGGGAGCCCGATGCAGGACTCTATCCCAGGACTCCGGGATCATGACCTGAGCCGAAGGCAGACGCTTAACGACTGAGCCACCCAGGTGCCCCTATTTATTGCCAAATGTCTTTAAAAAGTAGTCGTGTTTGCTGTTTTTATTTCTACATAAGGCTCAGCTTACACTCTAGTCTTTTGAAATAGTACTTTCAACTGTCTTCGGTCACCTCCTGATTGCCAGATTCAGTCTATTCTTTTTTTTTTTAAGATTTTATTTATTTATTTGACAGAGAGAGACACAGTGAGAGAGGGAACACAAGCAGGGGGAATGGGAGAGGGAGAAGCAGGCTTCCCATGAAGCAGGGAGCCCGATGCGGGGCTTGATCCCAGGACCCTGGCATCATGACCTGAGCCGAAGGCAGATGCCCAACGACTGAGCCTCCCAGGTGCCCCCAGTCTATTCTTTATGTCTTTGAAACTGCTGAGCACTCATCTTCATGTTGACCTTTGTGGCATTGACCTCTACTCATCTCCTCTTACTTCTCTGACTGCTCCTTCTAAGAGTCTTCTGCCTGCTCCTATGTATGACTCTTCTGAGCAGGACGGTGGTAGAGAATGGAAGCCTCGCAATTCCCTCCCCAAAGTCCACTGAAATAATCAATAGAGCATGGATATAGGGGGAAATAATTTATCACTACTGAAAACTAAGGTTGGAATCAGTATTCTACAAGCTACAGATCCGGAGAATTTCTTCTAGCAATAACCATAGGCTTAGATTGAAAAGAGCCGGCAAAGGCCGAGCCCCACCCTCCTTCTTGAGGGAGGACAGCTTACCTAGAAAGCAAGTGGCAAAACTCTCTGGCTCACTCCACCACCACTCGCTACCTTGGAGAGACAAGAGCAGCTCTGTTCTAGCAGTGAGGAGGCGAAGTGGATGGAGGGGCCTGCTGAGAGGCCTACTACCAGAAGTATCTTCTGGCCTTTGACAATGAACTCCACTGCTAGCTTGCAAGGACAGGGGTTTGCTATAGTCTGAAGCAAGCATTAAACAGAAAGCCGAGTACTGTGTGTGTGAAGGCCTGGGGGTCCTTTTCCAGAGCCTCTCAGCAGGGCACAAAGCTTCTAGCCGCGGCTCAGCCTTCCTCTTCATTCACAGCCTTGGCTGGTGATCTCAGTACTCATTACCTCCAGCTGCACCCAGCCTCACCTCCAGATTTAGTCCAGATTGTCTGCTGTTTGCCCATGCCCACCCCCTACTCCTCTCCCTGACCTTCCCTGGTTTTCCAACTCCCATTGACCTTCTGACCAACACAATCCTATCTGTCAGGGATGTCACTCCAGCTCAAATAAACACTTTAAAAAAATGTGTGTCCGAAGAGGCAGGACTATGGGCTGGTTTTTAAATCCCTGCCTCCCTTATACTTTGCTTGGAACGTAGCCCCCCAAGCCACAATCTGGGTTCAAAAGAAAAATCCCTTGGAGGATTATGTTGCCATAGCAGAGTAACTTCAACAATTGCTCACTTCAAGATATTTCCCCAAGCACCATCCCAGGTTATAGAGACATAGTTTGGCTAGTAGGTTCATAAGGATAGATAGCACTTTCTAAGGTGAGGAAGTGAACTACATACAGCCAGCAGCAGAATGAATGAATTTACACACTGTTTGAATTTCAAGCAGTTTGTGAAAATGCACCTGGTCTCTCTGGGGTAATAGCCAAATATAAAATAAATAAATCTTTGCTTCTCAGGGAATTAAATTCCATTGTTGGAGTTTTGCATACAATGAAAGGAGAGTGTCAATAAAAACACCTCCTTCCCTGACCCAGTTCAGAAGCAATTGAAAGGCAAAGGAATTGGTCAGATGGATATTTTTAACATGAGAGAAAATCTGCCATTCTCCTTCAATTCCCACCCCCCCCCATTTTCTCTTCCTTTTCATTCTCTTTCCTCCCTGGCAGAGAGGCAGAGAGGCAGGGGGTGGGGGGAGTGGCGGTGAGCGGCATGGAGGTGATTTGGCAGCATGCCCACCTACACCCAAGGACACAGAACCCTAAAGTGGAGAGGAAGAAGCTGCGTGGAAGCACATTGATGTTGTGCCCACTGGTGCCCAAGAATGAAAAGATGGTGTACATAGCAGTTAAACAGAGGAGACAACCAACATGGCTGGGAGACTGTTTACATTGAGCAAATAAGAAAACTGACTGAGCAAATAATTAAATACATTTAGGATGAGAGAGCCAGGTTTCTCACCATTGGAGAAGGTAAAACATGGAAAGAGGCAAAGTTTGAAAGAACCCTGAAATGTATTATTGGTATTAGAAGTATTGATATAGATTCAGGGATATGTATATACATACATACATACACTTCCTAAGTGTGTCTACTGAAAAAAGTCTAGAAGCCATGGCATTCTAGTAGCAATGAGCACATCTAGTAGCCAGATCTTGGTTTTCAAATACCGTCCTTCTCTAAAATACCGGGACTCCTTGAAGAAATGGCTGATTCCAGGGCTGGGGAAAGGAATAGCCAAAAAGTTCTGGACTATCTTGTTTTAGAAAGCAAGAAAGTATTCACAAAATGATGAAGACCTGTCAGAAGATCACAGCAGCCCCCTAATGGAAGTCCCATCAGCCAAACCTGGATCAATTTATGCATGAAAATAATGATAGCAATTTATTATAACCCATGAATAAAACAGGAAGCCATGAGTCCATACTAATATACATCAGTAAATGAAAGAATAAACAGGGAGGAGGGAAAGCTCTTCCTAACAGTAGAATATCAACTAATAAATGCAGTGGGAATACAGGTAGTAGGAACATTCAGGCCAACGATCAGGTCAAATAGTAGTTCATTGTCAGGGACGGCTAGGCTTGTTAATGGGAGATTTGATGGCATAATTTTGCAACACATCCTCACAAAGTACTAATCAACTACAAAGGGAAATGGTGACATTACAGTAGGGAAAACTGCAGGTGCCAACAGGAGCAGATGATTCACATTACCATCACCAGAGGTGAGATGGATTAACAACACATGCCCCGTCTCAACCCTAAAAAGTGCACAACATCAATTCTGAGGAGTTCCTGCCAAGAAAGCAAGACCCAAGCGTGGATGTGAGGAAACATTGAACTGACTAAGGCTAAGGATCATCTCTCCAGAGTATAAGGCCTGTATTCTTTAAAACTGTCACAGACATAAGAGGTGGAACTGTCGAGGACATGAAAGGCAGAGAAAAAGGGGGAGAGGAGTTTCAGACTGGAGGAGGCTGAAGAGACTTGACAACAGCCGTGTGTGTTTCTGGAAGGGACAGTGTGCCAGAAAGGAAGAAGAGTTGTTGGGGAAGTTTGTGAGATTTGAATGGGGGTGGGGGAGTGCATGAATCTGTGAATTGGAGGATGGCATTGTATTAATGTTGGAGGGTTATATGGTAAGTAAGTAGCAAAGTGTCCTTGATTTGGGGAAATACACACTGAAGTATTTAGGGGTAATAGGGCTTCATGGATGCAACTTGTTCTCAAAAGGCTCAGAAAACAACTAATTGTTTTATACATGTATATAATTACATGTAATATATATAGCACATACACACACAGAAATGGAGCAAATGTGATAAGATGTTTACAGTTAGGAATCTGGGTGAGGGGAAGTATTCTGATAGTTTGAAAATAAAATCAAATTTATTTTCAACAAAGTTTATCAATTTCAAAAAAAATTTAAAAAATTAACTAAAAGGAATGTCAGCTTTTTTCTTTTCTTTCCTTCTTTCTTTTTCTTTTCTTTTTTTTTTTTTAACTGATGAGAGCTAAGTTGAAGTACATACAGCACTTTTCAACCCAGGACAAACAGCTGAGGACAACCTCAGGCCATTTCCTGTAGGAACAGTCTCTTTACTCTACAGACTAAAATATTTGCATCCTGAGATAGGTTGAATCCCAAAGAGGATGAAGTCCCTCCTCCCAAACTCACCGTTCACATGAGTCTCTGCCCAGCACATCCCAAATACAAATACCCCAAGAGGAATGAGGGAGGGAACCTCTTTCTAGCTTAAGTCTCTCTACTTAGAAACACAAAGACTGAACATAAGTGTTATCCCTCAAAAGACTTGTTTTGAGGAACCTCCTGTTTTTCAGGTGTTGGTGGGTTCCCCAGGAGCTCCTCAATTATCTTGGTGTGCATTGAGCCATGCAGTTGCCTGGGAATTCTCTAGTCCTACCACCCACTGAGAACAAAGGTGTTGTTCTTACCATGGGTGTGAATGCTCTTACAGTTGATGCTGCTTCTTTACTGTCTGCATGTGCTGTCAGCTCTCAGGTGAGCAACTCTGTGCCAGGTTCAGAGTCAGAACCACTGGGTCATCTCCCGCAAACCAGTTCCCGCCTGGGAAAGGCCTACTTCTTTCCTATTTCTCAGCCCACATGGGAAACCTCTCCCAGGAAGTTAATCTGCTCGGGCCATAGCTGGGCTTTAGTCTGTAGCAGCTGCTGAGTCATTTTTTGATGTTGCTGTCTGACCAGGAAATCGGTTCCATCTTTCTGCCTCCATCTGCCCATGCTGGGCCACCAACAGCCACTAGGGGAGTCCTCCCAGATCCCAGCCAGCTCTTCTCCTTCTCTGGAATTGGTCTTTCCCCCTTGCCCCTCTGCCAGTCATCTCCCCACTAGCATTCAGTCAGCACATTTTTATTAGGTTATATATATTTTTTAAGTTTTCATAGCATTCTCAATTTACAAATGAGGAAAGCGATGCTTAGAGAGGTTAAGATGCTTACCTAAGATCAACAAGTGAAGACATGGTGGAGCCAGGACTTACACACCCTCTGACTACACAAGTTGTGCGCTGCATCTCAATCAGTGAGACGTTCAAGGCTCCACACTCGTTCGTTTCTAGTCTCTTCCCCACCACACCCCTCTGTCCTCCTGATACTGTAATTAGTGCTCTAATTCACCAGCACTCTATTCCTCCACCTTTGTCCATGCTACTTCTTAAGTCTCAATTGTCATCTATAGAAATCTCACTCCATTTTTAAAGCTTACTCAGCTCAAATATAAATTATTGCATTAGTTAGAACTGCAGAAGACTCAGGAAAAGTAACATTGAGGTTAGTAAAATCATGAAGGAACGTGGACTTGTTTACCAAATTCTACAATGTTAAAAAGAAAGGGATATGTCATAGAGCTTCAAAAAGACAGTTTGGGGGCATGTAAGGAAGGATCACATGAAACAGTGAGTGTTAATAGGACATGTTATTCAAGGTGTGTAAACCTGAAAGATCAGCAACTGACATTTATTGAGCCTTAGCTCCAAGCCAGTCCCAGGAAGTAAAAGGAAGAGCTTATGGTTTAAATGGAGAGACATGTGCTTAAGTACACAATTACAATACATTGTGACATGTGCTGTAATTTGGTACAATGAGAGCTTTGGGTGGGTCTGGCTAAAGAAATCAGGTCAGGCTTTATAGGTGATGCTACACTTAAATTCCAGAGAAGGAACAGGAATTTCTCAGATAGGTAAGTGGCAACAGGGAGAGAAAGATCTTCTAGGCAGATCAAACAGGAGTATAAAAGCATGGCAATATGAGAGAGTATGAAATTTGCCTTTGATATTTCTAGAGCAAAGGTGAGTGTGTACATGTGTGCAAGTCATGCACATGTATGTGTGTGTGAATGTGAGACAGTCATGAAGTGTAGGTGGGTGAGGAGTTCTAGGAAATAAGGTTGGGAGGGTGGTTTAAGGTTTTAACATGAAGGGTTGATGTGAAATGTTAATGAGTTTTGCTCTTTTCTCTATATAGTTTTGAATAGCTGCATGGTCAGATTTTCTTTTTGGAAAGATCATCTTGGTTGCAGTGTGGATGGTGAATTAAAGATAGTCGAGTCTAGAAGTAGAAATTCCAGCAGGAAGGCTACTGTAGTAGTTCAAGTGAGAGATGATGAGGGTTGGTGTGGTAGAAACTGCGGTGCGCTGCCAAGATCTCCTTTCACCAAGTGGCTGTGACTGTGGATGCTGGTAACTCACAGCTGCCCCTTTCTCCAGAGACTCGTCCACCACTGACTGCAGCTACCTTACCCAGAAAACAGTCTGTGATGCCCCCCTGCCAACTACTGCCCTTGGTCAGTGACTGCTAGAGGGGTACAAGAGATTGGCCCTCTTGCCTTAATTCTGCTGTGTGGTTAATGCTTCAAGTCCTTACCTGTGGATCAGGCCAGGCTATTCTTTACCTGAGACTACATGATTATTAGGTTCTTTTCCTTTCCCTAGTTGCTTCTCTCCTTCCCTTATAGGTTTTTCTTAAAACTCATTCTCTCAAGAGATCATGGACACCCAAAATCCTCTTTTGGACTCTTCTTCTAGGGAACCAGACCTAAGACAGCAAGCATTAACTGTTTATAAGGATGGAGATGCCTGATATACTGAACCAAGTAGAATTAGTGTGATTGACCACTAATTAGATGAATGAGAAGGAAGCGTGAGGGGAGGAAAAGATCTGGAATGTTCTCTAATTCTGGCTTGAGTCTAAGGGGTACTATTCATTCACCAAAATATAGGGGAATAGTTCTGAGGTGGGTGAGGGTAGAGATAAGAAATTCAGTTTTGGACAGGCTGGGTTAGAGATACTGTGGGACACCCAGGACATCCAGGCAGAGATAAAGAAGGCCATTGGAGTTTAGAGTTCAGAATAGGAAATTAGAGCTGGAGATGTAGATTTGGGAGTCAGCAAATAAATGACAGTCACAATAGAGATATTATGTTCACTATCCTGACTCCATACTGGGAAAGTTATAGGATGCTATCCTGTTGAATTTCCAATTTAACATCAGGGAAGGCAATCTAGTTTTCCAATAGCATCCTTTTGGTCCATTGTTAGAACTCCTAGCTGGATAATCTTGACCTGACTTTTTTTTTTTTTTAATTCTTTTGTTCCTATTGTGGCTCTGGGTCATCATTAGGGCCAAATGTGATAAAAGAATAATATAAAAATAACTATTTTATTCACTGTGAGTTATAGTCACATCACTGATGTGTATTATGCCCAAATGAACAAAATGCAGAGTGTTTCTTAGTCATTTTTTTCAGAGCCAGAATTAACTGTTTGCCCAAGGTTCTGTAATGAAGGCCATTAATATCCCGAATCTGAAGGAAGAACGATTTTCGCCAATCAATCACTAGTAGACATTAAGCCTCAGTCTCTAACCTCTCTCCCTCAAAAGTAAAGAGACCTGAGGATACCTAACTCAACTTGTAGGATGGAGGCCCACCAAAGAAATTATTTGGCAAAGGATGAACTGAATTGCAACAAAGCCTGAGGAGTGAGTTTCCCAACAGGGGCAGAGTTAAGTATGAAGCATTGGAGAACACAGGAAAGAAACTAGTTCACCTAACACATCTTCCAGAGTTCCTTACTGGTGTAATTTGAGGTAGGAAAGGGAAAATACATTTTTTTTTACTCACTTAGCTATTGCTGAAGGCTTCCGCTCCGGCTACATAACATTGACACAGTTTTGTTGCTCTGTATTAATTGAACCACTATATGTTCCTCTGTATTTTCATTTCAGCATTTTCTAAAGGGCACCATCATTTTCTAGTCCTTAAGTGGAAATGGGTTCAGTGTTTAAGTAGGCCACTGTGCCTAAGACCGATTCATTTCTGTACCATTCCTTATTCAGACTACCTTTTTATTGGCAAAACTAGCTGAGTTCCTGCTCTACAATTTACCAAGATCTTTATTAGAAAATGTTTAGTCTTGTTCACTGTATCCTAATAATGAAAACTTATTGAACAATAATATTGGAAACTGTCCACAGATCTTACCTGAACTTATATTTGAAATGATAAATACCATATCAAATAAATTTTTAACATTTTTGTTCCTGGTCATTCTATACATTATATGATGTAATGTGGTATGGTGAGTAATAGCACTTGTGGAGAAAAGCTCTGTTTCTGGAAATTTTGACAGTGAGCTGAGATTTATGTGGCTACTCAGTCATTTGAAAAGTTAAGAGGCAAGGTTTTTTCCCCTCCCCCCACATTATTTGCATAGCTGCTATATATCTCCTTAAATATTAATACAGAAGCAAAAATACTGTCTATTTACAAGCCCCTAAGGAATATCCAGGCTCCTTTTCAGGACACCTGGCACTTTTACTCCTGTGACACATTCTCTTGAAATAAGCATAATACTGTGTTTTTGTATTAGAGAGCTATGTTTTCCCCATTTTAATAAGAGATCATTTAATAGTTTTTTCCTCTTAATATTTTACCAAGTTGCCTTTAAAGAATGATTTCAAAAGGATATCCATATACTGTATATACACATAATCAATCCACCTATCCTTCAATTCACCAAACTCAGAGAACATAGCGCCAAAACAAAAAATCTCTTGGTCTTCTTTCCCATCCTCACCCTTCCTCCTTCATGTCTTCTAAATCGGACTCAGGAAGAGGTAAGCCTCAAAAATTTGCTTCTTGAGTTGCAGCGGGGTTTATCCTGGGGTCCCAAAGGCAGTTGTTACAGTTTGGTTTGGTGGAGTCCAACTACCTGGTTCTAATCCTAACTGCCACTTAATAGCTGCAATAATAGCTGATCTTGAGGAAGATACTTAAGTTCTCTGTAACTTAGTTTCCTCATGTAAAACGAGGATAATATATGTCTACCTTACAGAGAAATGAGCTAATTCTTACGAAGCATCTTAGAATAGTAGCTGTCGCACAATAAGTTTGGAGTATTAGCCACTATTAGTACTCTCATGGAGCTCAGTCTATGGCTACGAATCAGTTTGTTGGACTTCAGAAGTCTGGCCAACACACAATGAACAAGGAGGAAGTTTGGAGAGGAAGGGCCGGCTTTCGAATTGGGTCTCCTATTTAAAGCAAATCTGGGTGCAGTCAAGAAACAGGGCAGATCCTAGAAACGCCGCCTGCAAAACCGACTGAAAAGTTGGAGGAAGCACAGCGAAACCGCGCACAATCCCAGCAGGAACGAGACAAGCCCTTAGCCGCCAGACTCGCGGGTGGAAGGGGTCCCCTGCGGACGAGGGGCGGAAGTGGTCCGACACGCCCAGGTTGGTCGGGGAGAAGCCCTAGTCCTGGGAGGCGCACCATGGGGGCCAATCGCTCTCGGGCTCCGCCTTCAGGGGGCGGGAGAATCTGGGCGTCACGCACCTTGGGCGGGGCCTCTGCGCCTTCAATCCTGCGTGGGTAGGCGAGCCACCGTCAGCTAGCAGGGGTGAGAGCGGGGAAGAGCGGGAGCCGGGCGGGGGTAGAAACGGGAAAGAGGTGAACTATAAACGTCGGAGATGCGAGATAGGAAGCAATGGGGAAGAAAGTTAGGGTGGGAGCTTGAGAGGGGCTGCAGAAATGGGGACAGGGAGGGAGAGATGTGAGGGGAGCGGCGCGGTGAGGGGACTTAAGGAGAGTGCAAGAGGGACACTGAATGGGTAAAGGGAAGAATGGGATAACCCACCCGAGTATGGGATGCCCTAGGGGTTCAATCCGAGTGGGGCAGTAGAGCAAAGACTGGGAGTGTGTTGGGAGTCCGCTATCGCCTGGGCCCGTCTGATCACCGAGTTAGCCGCCCCTTTTGCATCAAACTGACCCATGCAAATTAATTTGAGTGCCGAGGTGAGGTCTGGTCCTTGAAGAGGTGACTGATACAAGGAGTTTTCCTTAGCCCCGCTGAGTGGGACTGTCATTCTTCTCAAAGGACTGGGTCTAGACAACCAGATCAGCAGATTCATCCTCTAAATTACTGCAAGATCACCTGCACATCCTCCGGTTTTGAGAAGGGCATCTCTCTTCTTACCTCTGGCTTTACAGGATACCGGGCACCTTGACTCCTGTGACACATTCTCTTGATGTGAACTCCCTGAAGACAGTTTCTACTGAATTTTCTGCTGCCTTTCTGAAAGCATTTCTTTCACTGAGTTTCATGTTAGACGATTTTCTGTAGTAGTACCTCCTTCCATCCCACCTCCACCTAAAAAGCCTATCCTTGATCTCTCGACTTGTAGACTGGTAAAGCAGGAATGGGGCTTTTGAGATAATCTAGTAGGGACCCCTCATTTTTAGGTAAAAAAACCCCTGAGACTCATAAAGTGAGTGAAAGTGACATGTATTGAGACCTTAGTAAGTACCAGATACTGTGCATGTCTTATCTGTTCTTCAAAAACAAGGCTGTAGGTGCTTTCCCCCTTTTTACAAATGAAAAAACAGGCTAAGAATGATTAACCTACTAATATGTGCTAGAGCTGTGATTTGATCCCAGGAAATCTGACTTTAAAACCCATCTGCTTAACTAATTGAGTAAAAAGAAATACTAAATAGTGGTAGGACTGTGATTCCAATTCAGTTGAATGCCTTTTTTTTCCTTCAACCACAACACAGTTTACATTTAAGTCTAACGCTCTTTATATTTTTTGTAAGTTCAATTATCTGTACTGTATGTGAATGGCATATAAATCTACTTCACTACCTTGAGTTCATTCCCTCAGATTGGTTCTATAAAACACTTCAGTTTCAAGAAAAATTTATATTCTGGGGTCCCTGCTAAGTTAGGAAATGCTGACTTTACAGCTCTGACTGTCGTAGTGGATTTTGCCATGGCTACTGTGGAATAGGCAATTAGGCAGGGGTGGGAGGAAGTTAAGAAATACAGCCAGAAATTACTGGAATGACTGTTGTTAGCACTTCAGGACTTACTCTGTTGCCTTCCCCTCAGCTCAAGGCCTCCAAGTTTTAGGAATGGCTTGGGCAAGCTCTAAACCTATAAATAATCATCTTATACTATAGGTACTAACTTCTGCTTACTAATATGAGGCTGGAGCTAGTCATCTTCCTATCACCATTTTTCCTGCATGTGCAACTCCTGACATAATGAGCAGTGCCATAATTTCAGGCATCCTTATCGCATAGAATTTGTCTTTTCCACATGATTTGTTGCCTTTTTTTTTTTTTTTTTAGACTTT
>NW_022589723.1:13122194-13164399 GCF_004348235.1 Phoca vitulina
GGGGGGGGAGGCAGAGAGAGGAAGAAGCAGACTCCCCACTGAGCAGGGAACCAGACAAGACAATGCAGGGCCGGATGCGGGGCTTGATCCCGGGACCCTGGGATCATGATCTGAGCTGAAAGCAGATGCTTAACTGAGCCACCCAGGCACCCCTATTCATTGCCTCAAAAAATAATTTATCATTTTTTCCCCAAAGATTTTATTTATTTATTTATTTATTTATTTATTTATTTTTAATTTATTTTTTAGGGAGATCAAGAGAGAGAGTGAGCATAAGCAGGGGGAGCAGCAGGCAGAGAGAGAGGGAGATGCAGACTTTCCACTGAGCAGGGAGCCTGACACAGGGTGCTATCCCAGGACCCCGAGATCATGGCCTGAGCCAAAGGCAGACACTTAACTGACCGAGCCACCCAGGCACCCCTCAAAGATTTTATTTTTAAGTAATCTTTACACCCAACATGGGGCTAGAACTTAACAACCCTGAGATCAAGAGTCACATGTTCTACTGACTGAGCCAGCCAGGTGCCCCAATTTATCATTTTTTTCTTCTATTTATAATTAGTTTATATTTCCAAGAGCAACCCTCAGTCCCCTCATACTGTATTTTAATCCCCAGAAATTGGCATGATATATGTATCTTATATATTATATATATGTTTGTTTTGAATTATATAATGCCTGAATTGTTTATTGTAAAAAATTAAAATGACAAGTATATGGAGTAAATGATAAAATCCTATTTTACCCTATTCCTGCAGTCCCACTAATTTTCTTGAAATAATCACTCTTAATAATTTGGTATATTCTGTGTCATCTATATATTTACATAAATGTGTATGCGTGCACACACACACACAGTTTTTTAAAAACATAAATGAGATGTTGTATCAGCTACAGTCTCAGTCAGGAGACAGAAACCACACATTAAATAGGGTAAGTTTAATATAAAGAATTATTAACTAGTAATGGAATTCACTACGAAGGGGGTAAAAAGAACTCTAAAACAATACAATAGCCGATTTAGGGAGCAGCCACTATGCCTAAGGTTGAGGCAAAGTGCTCAAGGAAGGAACAAATTTGGAAGAGGCCCCTTTTCTCCAAGACTGATAATTGGACTTTATGGGAGAGCGTATGACAGATGATGTCACTGGATGATGAAGTTTGATGAATTGCTGCCACTTGGGACTGGCATGCAGGAAACTGCAGGCTGGACTGCTGAGTTGGGAGTGCTGAGAAACTCACTTGGAAACTACTGAGATTCTGGAAGGCTGCTCACAAGGATGCTGGCAGAATTAAATGGAAAGACACAGGGATGCTGTTGAAACTCACTGGGAAGCTGCCTGGCTGGGGTGCTCTTGAAACTTAGTGGTAGGCAAACATCACTGGGTATTTCCCCAATACAAAGAAAAAAAAATGAGGAAAGCACCTAAGAACCAGGAAGAGAATCCCCCCTTCCTCCTGCAGTGTCCCTCTAGCACCCCCTACTGATAGAGCTTAAAATTGTATCAGCTGACAAAGGAAAATTCTAGTATCACAAAACAGGGCTATGAAGTATAGATAGATTTGGAGCTGAGGGGCAATAAATCAATAACTGGCACAGATACACAACTAACTTTTTTTTACTTCTTAGAGAATTTTCCATATTGATACATATAGATCTTATTCTTTCTGATGATTGCCTAATTCCACGTGTCTTCATTTCATTGGTGGACATTAGGTTATTTCCAGTTTTTCACTGCTAAATGGTGAATATCCTTATACATATCGCTTTGTATGTATGGCAACTATATCTTTCGGATTGATTTCTAGGAGTGAAGTTGCTGGGTCACAGGATATACATGTTTTAAACTTTGGTAGGTATGATTTTCTTGTGTGGGATAATGATGGTTTAGTCAAATTTTCACCAAAATGGATATTATAAACCCTTTCCTTTTTTGCCAATCTGATGGGCAGAAAATGATACTGTAATTTTAATTTGTATTTTCTTGATTCTTAATGAAACTGAGCATCTTTTCATATGTTTTTAGCCATTTGTTTTTCTGTCATTCTGTGGACGTTGTTTTTTTTAATTACAAAAGTAATTTTTGTAATAATTCAGTGTCAAAGCACATAAAGGAAAAATGATGGTGGTTAGCACACAATGAACACCAGTTTTGTGCCAGGCACTGTTCTAAGGGCTTTACTTACATTAACTTAAGCAGTCTCCCAGCCATTACCATCTGAGGTAACTGCTGTTTATAGTTGGGTGTGCAGTCTTCTAGATTTTTTCTAGGCTAACACAAATATTTATAGAATTTTGTTCTTTGGGGCTTTTTGTTTTCTTTGGTTTCACAAAAATAGAAACCCTTTCCCATATCTTGCTCTACAATATGCTTCCCACCGCCCCCCTTTTAGTTATGTTTTGGACCTCTTTCTAAAAATGTATAAAAATCTACCTCACCCTTTTTAATGTCTCCATAAAATTTCATACCATACTAGTGAATATTTACTTTGAGTCAGTTATTTTGCTAAGATAATGCTGCAATGAACATTTGTAAGCATACCTTTATACACTCATTAATTTAACCTTTCAAACTTTTCTGAGAATAAAATGTTAGATTACTGCTGGGGCGCCTGGGTGGCTCATTTGGTTAAGCATACAGCCCTTGATTTTGGCTCAGGTTAGGATCTTAGGGTCCTGAGATCAAGCCCCACATTGGGCTCCGTTTTCAGCACGGAGTCTGCTTGAGATCCTCTCCCTCTCCCTCTGCCCCTCCCCCTGCTAGCGCATACGTGCACTTTCTCTCTCTGTCTAAAATAAAGTAAATCTTTAAAAAAGGTTAGATTACTGCTTCATAAATCCTCAGATTTTCCTGTCTGTTGTTCAACTCACAGAGCTTGAAAGCACGTATACTACGGTACATGTACATACCGTACAATGTAACACAGACGTATAGCTGTCATACAGTTCAGGTTTCCTCTCAAGTCACTTAGATTAGGGGCGCCTGGGTGGCTCAGTCGGTTGGGCGTCTGCCTTCGGCTCGGGTCATGGTCCCAGGGTCCTGGGATCGAGCCCCGCATCGGGCTCCCTGCTCGGCGGGGGGCCTGCCTCTCCCTCTCCCTCTGCTGCTCCCCCTGCTTGTGCTCTCCCTCTCTCTGTCAAATAAATAAATAAAATCTTTAAAAAAAATTACCTAGGTTAGTGTAGGTCTTAAAGCTTTAATAGCCTCTGTTAGGTATTCACGATCTTCCTATCTTACATTATATCTCTGTAAATCCTAATCCTTACTGCAATGGTTTTTCTTTTCTAGTCTACTCTGTAACCACTTTCAAACCAATCTGAGCTATCTCTTTCAAATTTCCTAGGTTCTCAGAAAAGCAGAGTTCTTCCCTGTCTCTATTCCACTTAGTTTTTTTATTGCCCTTTAGTGTCTTAGTGAACTTAAAGTGATAAGCACATGTCTCACCTGTCCAACCAGCGTTCCCAGAGCTCTGCTAATTAGAAAATGATTTCATTTGCTTTTTTTCTGATTATGTACATTCTGCCGCCTTTTTTTGAGCTAAGAATGTTCACATCCATCATTGCTTCTAAGCAGAAATTCTCTGTTTTATGCCTCCTTGTTTTGTTTTTGCTTTGTATTTGCATTTGTTTCACTATTTTTTGTTTGTTTTTCTGTCTTACTCCTAAGGCTTTTCTGTTGGGTCCTTCAGCATCTCCTCTATTTTTTTAAAAATTGAGGTGAGATTCACATAACATAAAATTAACCATTTTAAAGTATACAATTCAGTGACGTTTAGAACATTCATGATGTTAAATCACCACCTCTATCAAGTTCTAAAACATTTTCATTACCCCCAAAGAAAACCCTGTACCCATTGTCACTCCTCACTCTTCCCTCCCTCAAGTCCCTGGCTACCACCAATTGCTTTCTGTCTCTATAGATTTACCTATTCTGGGTATTTCATGTAAGTAAAATCTTATAATAAGTGGCCTTTTGGGTCTGGTTTCTTCCACTAAGCCTAGTGTTTTTGAGGTTCCTCCATGTTGTAGCATGTATCAATGCTTCATTCCTTCTATGGCTGAATAGAATTCCATCGTATGTGTATACCACAATTTGTTTATCCATTCATCTATTAAAGGACATTTGGACTGATTCTACCTTTTGGCTATTGTGAGTAATGCTGGTATGAATATATGCATGTACGTGTACTTGTGTGAGTCCCTGTTTTCAGTTCTTCTGCCTATATACCTAAGAATGGGATTGCTGGGTCATATGGTAAGTATATGCTGAACTTTTTGAGGAACCATCAAACCGTTTTTCATAGCAATTGCCCTATGTTAAATTTCCACCAGCAGTATACATTTTCTCCCTATCCTCATCAGAATTTATTTTCCATTTTAAAAATAGTCATACTAGTGGGCTTAGAGTGGTGTCTCATTGTGGTTTTCATTTGCATTTCCCTAATGACCAGTGATGTTGAGCATCTTTTCCTGTGCTTGTTGGCCATTGATATAACTTCTCTGAAGAAATGTCTATTCGAGTTCTTTGCACATTTTTACTTTGGGTTGTTTATCTTTTTGTGGTTGAGGTGTAACTCATATATTCTGAACACTAGACCTTTTATCAGATACATCAAATTATTTTCTCCTATTCTGTGGGTCATCTTTTCATTTTCTTTTTCCTTTCTTTCCTCCTCCTCCTCCTCCTCCTCCTCCTTTGTGTACTCCTTTTTATTTTTGTGAGGAGGTAAATCATGCACTTTGCAATGAAATTCCAAAGGAGACCTCATGTCCCCCTGGGACACAGTGCCCCTAAAGTAGGTCCTTTAGGCACAAGACAGGCCTGGTTCTTTAGCTCTGTTAGGGCCTATCTTTTCATTTTCTTGATAATGTCCTTTGATGCACAAAAGATTTTAATTGTGATGAAGTCTAATTTATCTTTTTGTTGTTGTTATTGCTTGTGCTTTTGATGTCGTATCTAAGAATCCATTTGGAATCCAAAGTCATGAAGATTTACCCATAGGTTTTTTTCTAAGAGTTTTCTAGTTTTAGTTTTTATATTTAGGTTGTTGATCCATTTTGAGTTAATTTTTGTATATTGTATGAGATAGGAGTATGGATGTCCAGTTGTGCTAGCATCATTTATCGAAGAAGCTATTCTTTCCTCATTGAATGGTCTTGGCATCCTTGTTGAAAATCAATTGGCCATAGATGTATGGATTCATTTCTGGATTCTCAGTTCTATTTCATTGGTCTATATGTTTATCCTTATGCCAGTACCACACAGATTTTAAACTACTGTAGCCATGTTGTAAGTTTTGAAATTGGGAAGGGAGTCCTCCAACTTTGTTCTTCTTTCTCAGTATTGTTTTGGCTAATCAAGGCCCCTTACAATTCCCTATGAATTTTAGAAGATTGACTTTTCCGTTTCTTTAAAAAACCTGTTTGTTTTTTGTTTTTTGGGTGTGTGTGTGTGTGTGTGTGTGTGTGTGTGTGTGTGTGTGTGGTCTCTTCCTCCTTCAGTTTATCCTTCCAGCTGATACCACAGTTTCCCATATCCTGCCTTCCACTGCCTTTCTCATACCATCTCACTGACTGGAGCCTGACGGTAGGTTCCTGTTGCACTCTGGATCAAGAATGAGCTTCCTGCAGGCTCCCTCAACTTCTCTTTTGTTCCACCCCTGCTGCTCTTAAAATGTATACATAAAGTTTCAGGTTCAGTTATTGAAAAATGTTTTCATCTGCTCTGTATCAAGATGTACATTTCTATCATATAAATAGTTCCTCAAATTTTGCCTCTTCCTTGAAGTTTCCCCAGATTGATTACTGAAAAAAAAATCAATTACCTCTTTTCTCCTAATGCATTTGGATATGAGATTCCTGAGTTGTACTTTCTTCAATATCATTCCCAACTATGTTATTCTTGCTTTAATGAAAATGCACTTAAAATAACAGAATTTAGAATTAGAGGGGGCCTTAGGAATATAATGCAGACTCCTACTTAAATATGATCCAATGACACATTCATTTATCTCTGCTGCTTATCCAAAGTCCTCTTAACAGACAATAAGCTCAAAATGCATAATTTTGTGGTGAGCTATGACAGCAACCACGTTTGGGAAGTTGTAAAGCAGGTGGAAGTGTGGGAACTGACTTTGTGGAGTAAAGTGTGGAGTCCCTCACTAAGCTATTAGTAAGGGAAACCAGAGCAAGCCAATTCTCAGAACCCCTGGAAAGCTTAGGCCCTGAAGGTACTAGATATCTCTGGAAGGGGGAGTGTGTGTGAAAAAAAAATATGAGGCGTAGCTGAAGACAGAGATACTCTACTGAAAATGGGAACTACATGAAAGTCAGTATTATATGGCAAGCCCTATCAGCCCCCTCTTCCAACTCAGCTCTGAGAGTGCCAGCAACCAGGCTTACTCCATTCCCTCCTCCATCCACAGGTGATTGGATAATTCCTCACTGGGAAAACTTTCCAGCCCAAGAGGGGCAAAATCCTGCACTCCTAATAAGATCATCCTCCACTGAGCAGCCCAACCTCCTACCCTGCCTCACCCCTACGATTGGCCTTACTCTCTTAAAAAGACAGCCAAGGCTTGCCTTCAGACAATCAAGGAAAGCCTCCGGTATGAGATAGAGACCAAAATGAACAAAAAGGAACTCAGAGAAAATAGAGGCTATGAAGTTGGTAGGAAAACTTGCTTCAAAAGGAAAGGAAAGAACACATTCAAAAGGAACATTCAGAAGAAAAAAAGTTGATTGTAAGTTGAAAATAGTATAGTAGAAGTGAAAAATTCAACAAAAAGGAAGAAAAATAAGGTAAGAAGATCCCTGAGACCTGAAACCGGCTATACTCACACAAATTCTATTTCAATCTTGTCGCCAATATAACTTTACTATTACAGGGAACTCTTTCACAGGGCAATGAAGATAAAAATAACTTTGCTCTGGGAGTTTCCTTCCCCAGGAAGCCCATTTAAATGAATATCAAGGGGCCCCTGGGTGGCTCAGTCGTTAAGCGTCTGCCTTCGGCTCAGGTCATGATCCCAGGGTCCTGGGATCGAGCCCCGCATCGGGCTCCCTGCTCAGCGGGGAGCCTGCTTCTCCCTCTCCCTCTGTTGCTCCCCCTGCTTGTGCTCTCCCTCTCTCTGTCAAATAAATAAAATCTTTAAAAAAAAGAATATCAAACTGTTTAGCTAACCAATGGCATCAGTTTTTTCCTCAAGACTCCAATCCCTCATCTCAAAATCCTTGCTTGCTGTGTCTGCCATCCCTGAACTATTATCTTTGTTCAATCCTAATCAAGCAGTAGCGTTGAAAGACTTGCCTTAAATCAGACTTCAAAACCTCACGAATATCTCAACTTTGACCTTCCCCCTCTGAGAAGCTACTAGTAGACTGTCAAGTTAGCACTTTCCCTTACTTTAGTAGGAATAAACTCAGTTTTGTTTTATCAACAAGTTTTCAGCAGTGTTTTGGTGGAGCCAAAATCATCACTTCTTAAAAAGTAGTACAGAAAACCGCACAAAAACCAGAGGAGAAAGTGGAAGAAAAAGGATAAAAAAGTTAAAAAAGATCAATTCAGCAGATCTAATATCCAAGTTATAGGAATTCCAAACAAAACGAGAACAGGGAAAATGAAGAGGGAAAAAACATCAAAGAAGTAATTCCAGGATATTTCCCAGAACTGAAGGACATACATTTCCGGAAGAGAAGGCATATGGATTAAAGGAGACTCATACCAAAGTTAAAATCAAGGTTGTAAAATTTCAGAAAAAAGATTAATCTAAGGCAAAGGGGAAAGTTCTTGGTTGACTGCAGATTAAGATTATTGCCACCAGATGGCAGTATTGCCTCAAGGCTCTATTTCTTTTTCTTTTCTTTTTTTTTTTTTAAGAATTTTATTTATTTATTTGACAGAGAGAGACAAAGCGAGAGAAGGAACACAGCAGGAGGAGTGGGAGAGGGAGAAGCAGGCTTCCCAACGAGCAGGGAGCCTGATGCGGGGCCCGATCCCAAGACCCTGGGATCATGACCTGAGCCGAAGGCAGACGCTTAACGACTGAGCCACCCAGGCCCCCAAGGCTCTATTTCTAAGATGGTGTTTTTCTTTTAAAATTTCTCCACTTCTTTCCAAAGCTTTAAAAAAGAGGCAGGCTCGGTTTGGATTATTTCCATTTAGTCATGCTCTATCAGAGCTCTCACTCCTGATTTCTTCATAAAAGGCTCTGCTAAAAGGTCACCATACAATCTGCCTGAGGGAAGAAAAAAGACTCAATTATCTTTGAGGAACTGGTTCACGAGGCCCCAAGGGGAAAAAGACTTTTAAGAGAATGGACTCTGAGCTATAACTGTCTGTTTTACAAAGGAAGACTCCTATTATGTAGGGGTTCTACAAAGCATTCATGCATTCATTCTCTCAAGTTTTACTGATGCTTACTATATGCTAGGCATTAGCAATAACCCAGGGGAAAAAAATCAGACACGATCTTTGTCTTCAAGGAGCTTACATTCTGAGGGGAGAAATATCCAAAAAAAAAAACAAGTTAAGTTAAATCACGTATCTATCTGAGGAATTTGATAGAGGTCAGGGTGAAAGTAAGCAGACCAATTGTGTGGGTGGGAGATACAGATGACTTGGATTAGGGTAGTGTTAGGGGAAAGAGAAGTAGATGAATTCAAGATGGATTGGAGGTAGAATTGACAGGGCTTGGTCATTGGCTGTGGGAGGTCAGAGAGCAAGTGCATTAACATCTCTGGGTTGAGCAAGTGGCTGGGTGCATGGGTTGGCATTTTCTCAGGTGGAGAAGACTTGGGGAAAGAGAGGTTTTGGAGGATAGGATGGTAGATAAGAATCAAGATTTCAATGAAAAATGTTTTGTTTTTGTTTTGTTTAGAAGATTTTATTTATTTATTTGACAGAGAGAGTGAGAGAACAAGCAGGGGGAGCAGCAGAGGGAAAGAGAGAAGCAGGCTCTCCACTGAGCAGGGAGCCTGACTTGGGGATTGAACCCAGAACCCTGGGATCATGACCTGAGCCAAAGGCAGACACTTAACCGACTGAGCCACCCAGGCGCCCTCAGTGAAAAATGTTAATTAAATTGCTCCTCCCTAGGCATTTGGAATCTGGTGGAAATCACTTAACCAGGCTAGGATGGAGTTTGTACCAGTGTACTGCCCAATAGAATGGTTTAGACTGGCATATTTGGTTTAAATTAGCTTACAGTTGGCATTCATTTAGTTAAAAATTGCTGTTAACTCACTCCTTCTACTGAGCAATAGCAAAATCAGCTTAAATTTTCCGTGTTTTTTTCTCAGCTGGGCATTTGAGAGTTGAAGAGAACAGGATAGGGGTTCCTGGCTGGCTCAGTCAGTAGAACATGTAACCCTTGATCTTGGGGTTGTGAGTTCGAGCCCCATGTTGGGTGTAGAGATTATTTAGAGATAAAATCTTAAAAAAAAAAAAAAAAGAAAGAAAGAACAGAACAGAACAGAGCACCTTTTACATTTTATTTTTTGTACTCTGTTCAGAAGGAGGATACAATCTTAAAGAAGCTTCTAGAAATGCAAGACCACTCATTTTGATGGATCTTCTCAAGTTGCTATGTACAGGTAAGATCCTGAGTGTGATTCTGAGATGACAGAGATGAAACAGAGACCATGTTTTGTCCCCAACATAGTGCCTGATATATAGGTACTCAATAAATATGTGTTGAAATGAGGCCACTCCATCTGGATCGTTTTCCAGGGTTCAGCCCTCAGTTGAACTCTCCATAGGACCTGAAATACCTCATATTACCAATTTCCCAAAAAGTTGTTACATAACCCATGGGCTGGGAGTAGGTACCTCTCCAGACTCATCATGGCTTGGGACCATATCACCCGGTGTGTTAGAAAAAGGCACGTGCCCCACTGCACAGGAATATTTTGCCATCATTAACATAGTGTTAAGGCAAAGTTTAAAATCAACTCAGCCCTCAATATCATGTTTTCTTTTGTACCACAGAGGTTGAGTATTCTGTACTGTGCTTATAATCAAGTTACCCCACTCACCTTCTTTGATTCACTCTTTGCATTTTCTCTGCACCTGTTTGCTTGCACCTTTGGACTGTGCTTTTTTGAAGGTAAGAATTCTACCTTTTTAAACTTTTATACAGCGTAGAACAGTGCTATTTTACAGCTTTGGTAATGCTATATATAAAGGAATGGCCTAGGAGAGCTTTAGCTCTCCCCTACCAGTTTTCACAAACCCCACAACCCTCCTTCGGAATCACAGTTATTATATAAAAAGAAAAAAGTTTATGAATTACAAATAAAAGCATCTTTAGAAAACATGTTATTTTTATCGTTGCGTAGTGTGCAATCTAAGTAAAAACAGCGCTGTGGCTATGCAAAAGTAACATGAAGTGAAGACAAGTCCCGTAGCTTCCCCTCCCCACCTGATTGCTACTCCTAAGCATTTCCCAGGGAAAGAAATCTGACACTCCCAATGCTCAAGAGATTGGTAACAGTTGTTGTTTAAGAATGGGCGCCAAAAAAAAAAAAAAAAAGAATGGATGCCAATGTCTGGCAAAGGATGTAGCATTCCCCTGAGACCTGACTCTCTCATTCCTTGTCTTTCCTTCTCCTGTTAGGTTATATTGTCTTGTGCTTTGGCCTGTATTCTGGATTTGCAGAGGACTCTGTTCTTATTTATCTTTTACATGTGTGATTCTGATCCAAAGCTTGTTAGGTAGTAAATTCTTTGGGAAGTGACATGTCTAAAGTACTATGAAAAGTCCCCCTTGAACATTTTGTCTGAAATGGTAAGTAAGGAAAAAGTCAGGCTGCCATCTGGAAGTGAGACTCTGTTGCAAGTTCTTTCAAAGCAATGCAGATATGGGATATTTAAACTAAAATTCTAGGAAGTTTTTTATGCAGCAAATTTTGGTCCAAAGCATTTGGGGAGGGTAGTTTGGAAACATCATAGCACATTTACACATCAATCTAAATAATAAAATGTGGAGAATAGTCTTGCTATATATTACTTTCCCTCAGTTCAGAAGACTTTCCTAGGGGTGCCTAGGTGGCTCAGTCATTTGAATGTCTGACTCTTGGTTTCAGCTCAGGTCATGATCTTGGGGTCGTGGGATGGAGCCCCACATTGGGCTCCCCATTCAGTGGGAGTCTGCTTGAGGTCTCTCTCTCCTTCTGCCCCTTCTCCCCCTCCCCCACTCGCATTTTCTCTCTCTCAAATAAATAAATAAATCTTAACCAAAAAAAAAAAAAAAAGACTCTTCCTAGTCCCAGGTTTTTCTCATAAAAATGATTACTGCTTGGGGCACCTGGGTGGCTCAGTCAGTTGGGTGACCCAATTCTTGATTTCAGCCCAGGGCCTGATCTCAGAGTTGTGAGTTTGAGCCCTGCAATGGGCTTTGCACTGGAAGTGGAGCCTACTTAATTAAAAAAAAAAAAAAAATGGGGCACCTGGGTGGCTCAGTCGGTTGAGCATTTGACTTGATTTCAGCTCAGGTTGTGATCTTGGGGTTATGGGATCGAGCGCCTGGTCGGGCTCCACACTCAGCAGGGAATCTGCTTGCGATTCTCTCTCTCTCCCTCCCCCCCTGCTTCCCGCCCCCACTGCCCCGCCCCCCCCCCCAACCACTCGTGTTCTCTCTCTAAAATAAATGGATAAGGACCCCTGGCTGGCTCAGTTGTTAAGCGTCTGCCTTCGGCTCAGGTCATGATCCCAGGGTCTTGGGATCGAGCCCTGCATTGGGCTCCTTGCTCGGTGGGGAGCCTGTTTCTCCCTCTGCCCTGCTGCTCTCCCTGCTTGTGTTCTCTCTCTCTCTGTCAAATAAATAAATAAAATCTTTAAAAAAAATCAGCAGCATTTTTATGTTTCAACTACAAGTTCAAAAATATCATAGGTAAAATTATGACAATTGCAAATCAAAACAGCAATAACAGCAAACCCTAACAGGAAATATGTAGGATCTAGATGAAGAAAAATCTAAAACTTAGTGGAGGATATAAAAAGTCTTGATCAGAAGATTCTATACTATAAATATATCTATTTCTCCTGCATTGATCTATGGATTCAATGAAATCCCAATAAAAACTATAACTGCATTTTTTGGGGAAACTTGATTTTTGGCTCAACTAGAAGAGTAATTGCATGAAATTGATCAGCAAAAAAAAAAAAAAAGAAAAACACAAGGGAAGACTTAACTCTGGTAGCCACTCTCCAAGGTGGGCTCTCATGATCTCCATCTTCTGGTTTTAACACCCTTCTGTTGCCCCTCCCACACTGTACCAGGGTAAGGTTGACAGATGAAATATAGAATGGCCAATTAAATTTGAATTTCAGACAAAGATTGCATATTTTTAGTATAAGTGTATCTTTAGTGTTGCATGGGACATAGTTATAATAAAAAGTTTTGTTGTTTATCTGAAAATCAAGTTTAACTGGGAATACTGATTTTTTTTTTTATTTGTTAAATCTGAAACCCTATTAAACCAGTGTTGGTCTGACCAGTAGCTTATGACAAAACTAATGGTATGTCATTTTCAGGATTAGGTTATAGGGGCACCTGGGTGGCTCAGTCAGTTAAGCATCTGCCTTCAGTTCAGGTCATGATCCCAGGGTCCTGGGATGGAACCTCATATCCAGCTCCCTGCTCAGTGGGGAGTCTGCTTGTCCCTCTCCCTCTGCCCCTGCCTCCGCTTATGTGCTCGCTCTCTCTCTCTCAAATAAATAAATAAATAAGTTCTTTTTAAAAAAAAGATTAGGTTATAAAAAACTGTGGCTTCTGTCTTGGATATCCTCCCACTCCCCAGTCTCTCCTCTGGAGGAAGCAAGCTGCCATGTTGTGAGCAGCCCTGTGGAGAGACCTACATGGCAAGGAACTAAAACCTCTGGCCAACATCAAGTGAGGAACTGATACTTGTCAACAATGTGAGTGAGCTTAGAAGTGAATTCTTTAACCCCAGTTAAGCCTTGAAATGACTGCAGCCCCAGCCAATACCTCCACAGCAACCTGGTGAGAGACAGCCAGAACTATCTACCTACCCTTCTCCCAGATTCCTGGCCCTTAGAAATTGGGTGAGATAATGAATGTTGTTTTAAGATGCTACATTTTGGGGTAATTTGCTATGCAACAATAGGTAACCACTACACTGACCCAGTTAGATATTTAATCATAAAGTTACAATGATGAAAACAGTTTGGTATATATTATGCAGAAATCTGCACTTACATGGAATCGTATTGAGAGTCTAAAAATTGAAAATGTAATGAGAATTTTGTGTATGATGCAGGCATCATTCCAAATCAATGTGAAAAATAAGAAGTAAGTAAATGACATTGGGATAATTGCCTAGCCATTTAGAACCTTGCTTTACTTCAAATTCCACTTCTTCATTGCTGGCATATAGGGAAGTGATTGGCTTTTGTATATAAATCTCGTATCCGCATACTTGCTATATAATTGCTTGACAGTTCCAGGAGTTTTTCTGTTGATTCTTTCAGATTTTCTACATAGCAATCACTTTGTGAACAGATACAGTTTTATTTCTTCCTTCCCAATTTGTTTACGTTCTTTTTCCTTTTCTTGCCTTAGTACATTAGCAAGGACTTCCAGAGTGGTGTTGAAAAGGAGTAGTGAAAAGGGACATCCTTGCCTTGTTCCTGATCTTAGTGAGAAAGCTTCTAGTTCTCACCATTAAGTATGATGTTAGTTGTAGGTTTCAGTAGATGTTCTTTATCGAGTTGAGGAAGCTTTCCTCTATTCCTAGTTCTCTGATAGATTTTATCAGGAATGGGTGTGGGATTTGCCAAATGCTTTTTCTGCATCTATTGATATGATCATGTGATTTTCTTTAGCCTGTTGATGTGATGGATTACATAACTGATTTTCAAATGTTGAACCAACCTTGCATACCTGGGGTAAATCGCATTTGGTCATGGCAGATAATTCTCTTTATACATTATTTGATTTGACTTACTAATATTTTGTTAAATATTTTTACAGCTATATTCATGAGAGTCTGTCTATAATTTCCTTTTCTTGTAATGTCTTTGATTTTGGTATTGGGGTAATTCTGGCCTCACAGAATCAGTTAGGAACTATTCTCTCTGCTTCTGTTTTCAGGATGAGATTATGGAGAATTGGTATAATTTCTGCCTTAAATGTTTGGTAGGATTCACCAGTGAACCCATCTGGGCATAATGTTTTTTTAAAACAAATTTGAAAAAAGAACAAACCCACATTTCACTGAAATAAGATGAAATGAAAATTCACTTACTATTTAGATTTAAGTAAATTTGATTTTCCTCACTAAAAATAATGGTCATATTTTCTATATTAATCCTAGATAAACCACAAAACCCTTATTTTTGTAAGTTTTCCAGGTCAAGATGAGGAAGTAGATACAGTCACAGAAAAAGACAGAAGAAAATAGATCAATTCTCAGAATCCATGGTCTCTGATTTCAGTTTGATCATGAGACAGAAGTGTTTAATATATACCTGATTAAAAGGTTAAGACTCAGGCGGGTGTAGCTTAACAAAGTAATAAATAGCAACAACCAGATATGGAACAAGAATGGCAGGCTCTCCCATCTGAACTTCAACTGTAACGTGTTCCTCTAAGTTCACACGATAAAGAGGAAACCTGTACTGACACCCTTGTTTAATGAGCTCACAGTTTCTCTCTCTCTCTGATACTTCCATTAACTGTATGCTACAAATATTTAACAATATACTTAAAACCCCAACTAGTCAAAGGTCAGTTGTGAGATTCATTGTAACACTTTATAAAATCTATTCTTTCCTCTTACACCTCCTCAAAATTTATTCCTTCAAAGAAGTGATAACTCAATACAGTTGGATCCACAGTGATAATAAATGCCATATCCAAAATGACGTTTTGCATTTCTAGAGTGCCAGAACCAGAGATCATGCAGAAATGAAACTTCGTACTTGCAGTACTATCTTCTGGAAGAACAGATAAGTCTTCAAGGCGTGAGCAATAAAACAGTGGTTGTCTACACAGATAGATTATCAATGGCTAATGTATTCAATAAGAGGCATATGGGCAAAGATATTCAGTGACTGTGATTAAGTGGCCTACATATACCTTACAGTTTTTCCACCAAATATTAAATATAGGAGAAAATTTTTTTTTTTTTTTTTTTAAGATTTTACTTATTGGGCACCTGGGTGGCTCGGTTGGTTGAATGTCTGCCTTCGGCTCGGGTCATGATCCCAGAGTCCTGGGATGGAGCCGCATGTTGGGCTCCCTGCTCAGCGGGGAGTCTGCTTCTCCCTCTGCCTCTGCCCCATCTCCCCGCTCATGTTCTCTCTCTCTCTCTCAAATAAATAAATAAAAATCTTTAAAAAAATTTTTTTTACTTATTTGAGAGAGAGAGAGAGCACAAGCAGGGAGGGGGAGGGGCAGAGGCAGAGGCAGACTCCCCACTGAGCAGGGAACTGACAAGGGTATCAACCTATTTTTTAACATTCTCTTAGGTACTTTTTATGGTTTATGAATTACCTGTAGGAAGCACTGACTTGTTTGTGTAGAGTTCGATAATGTGTATCTACCATTAAATCCAGATCATGTTTTATATAAGAGTTTATGTTCAGCAAAGTCAAGTTACTTGACCTGCATTCTGTCAAAGTCTTCCTCAGGAATGCTTTTGAGATGCTTTTGAGCATTTTCACAGCAGTCATTCTCAAACTTCATCACAGGAAGAATACATAAGACTTTCAGCAATGCATAAGCATTAGGGAAAATTTGGGGTCAGGCAGATGTAGGGCTTCCTAAGTAGTGGATGGGAACTCTACCTCTTTCCTTCTGTTTTTCTACTTGATTTTCTACCAGTGAAGCTGCACTGAGAGTGTATCAGGATTGGCTAAGTTACTTCTGTACAAGTCAGCATGGTGTTTCTCTGATATGTTGAATTTGAGCTGTCCCATGACAGACAATACCCGAGATCAGCATTTACAAGATTTGGGGTATTGTTCTGAGAATGTATCTTTAAGTTCCTGAGTAATGTCTTCCACTGTTGGAACATTTAGGGATCCTTTATAGTAATTCTCAGAGGTTAGTTGAGATTCCAGGTTACCTTGCTGACCTCTGTGGAATTTCTCAGGGAGTTTTATTTGAGTATCAAGTTGGTTATCAAATTTATGGCTTCCTCATAGCAAAATCCATGGTAAGTTTTAATGTTTTCCATCACCTCATTAGTGAATGCAACACTGCAGTCAAGCTGCTAGCTGCAAAGAAAACATCCAAGATGTGTCCTGCGGGGAATTTTGTCCAAGGGCTCTTATAAAAGATAGGACTTTTTTGTAAAGGTTAAGATAGGATATTTTTAAGAACAACAATGACAAAAATAAAAATCTGTTGATAGCACGGCGGAGGGACAGATTCTTAGCCAGCCACAGTTATTCCATCTAATATTTGTGTCTCTACTTATACCATCTAAACATAAAATAAGTGCTTGCAGGAAATCTATTAAAATTTCTCAGGACCTCTCCACCAGAATTTATCCCACATGTCAGCAATGCTTGAAAGTTATCAGGAGCTTAGAGAGTTCTTGGGATTTCATCAGCCTCAGGCCCATCCAGAAGTAGGTTTTCTTTATATAACAATTAAAACTTCAAATAAAGATTTTAGGTATTGTTTTCCTTCTCTTCAAGGGTTAAAGGTACAATGTCTTCATCCAGTTCTTTACCTCCTGCTTTGGGGTTCTAAGCATCGCTGTCATTTGTCTCTTTATTGTTATATTCCTGGACAGAAGTTTTTGTCAATTTTTTTTCTTGTTTGTTTTGTTTTTATGTTTCAGTGTCCTGATTTCATCTTCACTCAATTCTTTTATTTGTTGTCTGTGTCTATTATGCAGATTGTTCAAATGACTTGTCAGATAAAAATTTGTCCTGTAAGGACAAGTTCTACAGATTGCAGGGGTCTCAAAGTGTTTGGCGCATAACCAATAATGTTGTCTCTTCTAAGTTTTATCTTTTAAGTCTGCTCTTCTTTAATTCTTCACTTACTGATGCATTTAGCCAGGCTCCCCTGGGGAAACTGAAGAAGACCAGGTCTGGCTCTTCCTTGTGCACGTGGGCGCTGTGAAGGAGTTAGGGGTCCTTTCCCTACAGTCCCACCTCTCCCATTCCTATCTTCTCAGGGCAGCCTACCATCAGTAGGGTTGGGGAGGAGAGCCAGCCCAGCACCTTCAACTTAGAATTCTATGTCTAACTATTGATTAAATAGGAGAGTAGAAAAAAAAGACCTTTTTTGACATGCAAATATTAAAAAATAAAGTTTACCTCCCTTGCATCCTGGTGTAGTCAGGCTGCTAAATTGGCCCCCCAATGATCCTGCTTGAGTGTGGGCTGGCCCTAGTGGCTTGCTTCTAATGAATGCAATAAGGCAAAAGTGATGGATATCACTTTCAAGATTAGGTTACAAAAGACTGACTTGGTCTTGCTTGCCGTCTTTCTTGTTCTCTTGCTTCCGTGTTCTGATGAAGTCAACTATCTTCTTATGAGTCACGCCATGAAAAAGTCAATGTTCTGAGGACCCCAGTCCAACAGGAAACACTTTAAGTCTATTACCAAAAAGAATAACCACAATGTCCCCCAGTAGTAATCCCCTGGTATGTCTTCTAAGAAAGGAAGCAGAAAGAACACCACAGGGATAATTATATTTCTAATCCAGGGGTTTTCAGCTGGGGGCAGTTTTATCCCCAGAGGACATTTAGCAACATCTGGAGACATTTTTGATTGTCATAACTTGAGGTGGGGGGGAGCACTACTGGCATCTAGTGGGCAGAGACCAGGGATGCTACTAACCATCCTACAGTGCAGAGGACAGCCCCACAATGAAGATTTATGTCAAATGTGCCATCTGAATGTCAATAGTGCCGAAGTTGTAAGAAATCTTGTTCTAACCTAATAGTTTGATTCTTCAACTTGCAGTTGATGTCCCACCTATGGGTAGTTTGCCTATATACTTATTGTTTGTTAAGGCTGGCAAAGTGTAGAATATTGCTGGATAACAACTAGTTGCAAGGATTTAACCATGGGAGGCTAATAAGGGTACTGGGCATGAGACCTGTCAGCTACAGCAAGTGAGTGCAAGAATGAATCCATAATTTCAGGAAGCAATATTGTCTTTTTTTTTTTTTTTTTTAGCAATGTCATCTTTTAATGGCTTCCTTCCTGTGATATTATGAATTATAATAAGAAATATATATTTGGTCTTTGTCCTGTTCCTAAGACAAAACTTCTAAAACCCGAGGAATTTGTTAAGTGGTGAGAGAGATAAAGGTGCTTCTTGTTATGTTAATGAGATGGCTTTTGGCATGCCCCTGGGTCACCCAAGAATGGGGTCATACTTCCTGGGAGATGAGAGGGGCTGGCGGTTGAATTGATCTCCAAAGGCTGATGATTTAATCAATCATGCCCATGTAATGAAGTCTCCATAAAAACCTAGAAATGGACAGAATTTGGACAGCTTCCAGGTTGGTGAACATGAGGAGGTTCTGGAGAGGAGCACACACAGGCTGGGCATGGAAGCTCCGTGTCCCTTGCCATATACCTTGCCCTAAACATCTCTTCCATCTGGATGTTTGTCTGTATCCTTTATCATATCCTTTTATAATAAACTGGTAAATGTATGTAAACGTTTCCTTGAGTTCTGTGAGCCACTCTAGCTAGTAAGTTGAATCTGAAAGGGTAGAGGTCAGGAGAACCTTTGATTTATAGCCAGTTGCTAAGAAGAAGCACAGCTAACAACCCACACTTGCGACTGGCATCTGAAATCGAGCGAGTGGATCTTTGGAACCTCCAATCTATAGCTGGTTGGGCCGAAGCATGGGTGTTAACCTGAGCTTGTAATTGGCTTCGGAAGTGGAGGTGGTCTTTTGTGATTGAGCCCTGTCCCTTTGGAATCCGATGCTTTCTCCAGGTAGATTGTTCAGAATTGAGTTGAACTGTAGAACAGCTACCTGGTGTCCTGAGCATTGCTTGGTGGTGTGGGGGGGGAACCTCCTCCATATACATGCTGGCATTAGTCTTAGAACCATTTTACTCCCCTAGAAAAAGTCCTTGCATCTATGTCCCAGAAACTCTAGGAGTATTCCCAAGGAATTTTTAGCTTCTCTTATAAATGCTTGTTCTATGTTGGTGGCTTGAGATTGTACCCTTACCTTATACCTGGTTTTTGTCTCTTCTGTGCCAGACTTGATTTATTTGTGCCTCAGAGTAATGCTTTCATGTTGGCTTCAACCTAAACTCTGTACCTCTTAGGACAATCTTGACACAGTACCATATCCAACACAATCTCTAGGGCCTTGCTTGTTCGGAGTGGGGTGGGGAGTTTAAACACTTATAACCAAATTTTTAGCAAATTGTTAATCCATGTATCTCTAAAGTTCAGCATTAGTGAATATCTAGTAGGTTAGATTTTATAATAATTTACCTGCAACTAGAGCATAGACTATATTACTTAAAGTTAGAAAGATTTTCTAGTATTGACTAGCTACGTAAATTTTGTTTTAGTATTACATACAAGGTGTCTGCAACCATAGCTCAGTTCAGCATTCAGCATTCTACACAGAAACTGGTTTGGCCAGTTGGACTAAATTAGCTGATCCTAATTGTTTACTATTTTCAACCAGATAAATGTTTAATGATTAGTTGGTAACTAGTCCTAGATTTGTTTTATCAACCAGCCATAAAGCCATTGTCCTAGGACAATCCAAACTGATTGGCAACTATGTTTCAAAAGATATTACAAGTGTCTTTAGATTTATGACTTACAAGCATAAATTGTTTTTTAAAAAGCATAAATATTTTCAATTGAGTGTGTTAACTGCAGTTTTCTGAGATTTTTAGCCTTCCACCTGTGATCTTAAGAGTTTTTTTAGTCATCCTCTGTTCTAGTTATCTATTGTTGCATAATAAACCACCTCCAAATCTAGCAACATGGGAAACAGCAGTTTTACTATCCTCAAAGAATTCTGATAGGGCATGGTGGGGATGTTTTTGTCTCTGTTCCACTCTGTCCAGGGCCTCAGCCAGGATGACTCAGTGTTGAGTGGTGACTTGAACAGCTGGGAACTGGAATCATCAGGAGACTTCTTCACTCACATGCCAGCACCTGGGCTAGGATGACATAAAGGCTGGGCTCAGCCGGGGCTGTTGACCAGATCACTTACCTAGGGCCAATCTCTCTCTCTGGCTTGGGCTTCTTACAGGGTGGTGACTAAGTTCCAAGAAGGAACTTTGAGAGTGAGTGTTCCAGGAGACCCAGGTGGAAGCTGTAAGGCCTTTTATGACCTACTTTCAGAAGTCACATGGCATTTCTTCCATATTCTATTGCAGAAATCAGTGAACTGTGACCTCCTGCCAAATCCAGCCTGCCACCTGTCCTTGTAAATAAAGTGTTATTGGAACATAGCCATGTCCATTTGTTTGCATTTCGTCTATGGCTGTTTTTATGCTATGATGCAGTTGAGTAGTTGCAACAGAGACCGTAGTCTGCAAAGCCTAAGATATTAACTATCTGGCCCTTTACAGAAATGGTTCGCTGAGCCCTGCTCTGTCAGCTAAAGCAATCACAGCCTCTTAGTGTCAATGGGAAGCCCACTCTTGGTGGGAGATAAGTCAAAGAAAGTACAGCCTTTTTGGAAAATTACCATAGCACCTGTTTACCTCTCAGATTTTTAAAAAGATTTTATTTATTTATTTGAGAGCAGAGAGGAAGAGCCCAGAGGGAGAGAGGCAGGAGCAGACTCCCCAAGGACCAGGGAACCCAATGCGGGACTCGATCCCAGGACCCTGAGATCACGACCTGAGCTGAATGCAGATGCCCGACTGACTGAGCCACCCAGGTGCCCACCTCTCAGATTTTTTTATGTGTATTTTTAGAAATACTTTTATTCAGTAGTTGATGCGGGGGAATTAAGAGGAAGAGAATGTAACTTCCAACAAGTCATACATTTATTGCAAGAACTGAATATTAATAAAGATTTTTTTTGGTAAATTATATAGACATTTTGTCATAAGAGAAAAGTATGATGAAAATAGTGTATTCCAGGGGTGCCTGGGTGGCTCAGTCATTAAGCGTCTGCCTTCGGCTCAGGTCATGATCCCAGGGTCCTGGGATCAAGCCCCTCATCGGGCTCCCTCCTCCCCAGGAAGCCTGCTTCTCCCACTCCCACTCCCCCTGCTTGTGTTCCCTCTCTCACTGTCAAATAAATAAATAAAATCTTTAAAAAATAAAAAAATAAATAAATTTAAAAAAAGAAAATAGTGTATTCCAAAGGCTGGCTTTGATTTATCCTATTTTAGATGATTAAACCTTAAATAACCCCCATTTTTTCTTTTTTTGTGTTAAATATACATAACATAAAATTTGTCATTTTAACCATATTTAGGTGTATAGTTCAGTGGCGTTAAACACAGTTGACCTTTGAACAACATAGGTTTGAATTGCGTGTGTCCAATTATACTCACAATAATTACAGTACAGAACTATAGATTTATTTTCTCTTATGATTTTTTAGAATTTTTTATTTAAATTCCATTTAATTAACATACACTGTATTATTAGTTTCAGAGGTTACCTCTTAGGTTTTAATCTTTGTTTGGTTTTTAATTTTGTAAACTACTTAAAATAGCTTTTCTCACTATGCGAATGAGTGCTGAAATTCTGTGAGAATAAGTTAAAAAGTGGGAGTCAGCCATGTTATTTCAAGTTTTATTCTTTTGAAATTTTCCTATGTCAGCTCCTGTGGGTAAATATTTTGCTGGTAATTTTTTCAAAGAAAGGATAGCTGATTTAACCCATGTTCACAGAGTTAATGCAAGGATAAAGAAGACTTTTAGTTCTTTAAAAAAAAATAAAGAAGAGAGAGAGAGAGAGAGATGGTAAACAGTTGTCCGAACAGTTAAGCTTCACTTGGTCAATGAGTTTCAGGTTTTAGAAATCACTACTTACTTATTTATGAAAAAATTTTTATTTAAATATGCTCTATTGGTACCATTTTAATTAACTCTGATTTCCTCATCTATGGAATGAAGGGGTTGGGTAGTCAGTGGTTCTCAACCCTGGCTGCATATTCAAATCATGGGGCCCAGGTCCTTATCTTAGATAAGTAAATCAGAATGTCTGGAGGTCAGGCCCCCATAGGTTTTAAAAGCTCCTCCGGTTATTTTCATATATAGCCAGGGCAGAGAAATAGGTGGTTGGGTGACTGTGGCCTCCTTTACAGATGGTAATATTTTCTTGTTCTGTGCTTGTAAAGGGAATATGGAAATGGAAAGTTTCCCCATATTTTTTGCTTATGCTAATTGAGAAAATTATTTGGAATGAAAGTTGTACATTTTAATATGATAACTGGCATGATTTAATATCTCACAGTCATTTGGACTTGCTGATTTGGCATGAACCTAAGTCAAATAGATTTTCACCTATCTTTGACAGACCAATTATCTGTCATTTCACACTACCCATTTACTGAAGCCGACTTTCTATTTGTTTGTTAATGAACATGCTACTATGATACATCTTTTCAGAATGATATGGACACACATCTGCAAGTATATATTAACAATGTTTCTCAAACTTAAGTGTGCACATGAATCACTTAGGGAATCTTGTTAAAATGTAGATTCTGATTCAATAATTTTGGGGTGAGACTCTGACTTAAGAATCTGCATTTCTAACAAGCTCCCAAATGATACCCATGCTACCCATCTATCATCCATATGCTACCCCTTGAATAGCAAGGTATTAAGATATCCATCCAGACTGGCTAATTGAACTCAGAACCGCAAATTCAATCTCAGAACTGATTAAGAAAAAGAATGAGGTCACAGGGAAAAGGGAAAGGGTGCTAGAGTCACTTTAAAATTCATTATAGTATGCGTAATGGCACCTCTTTTTTATTTTTGAAAGAAATAGCCCGCTGAGAAAATTATAGAACTCTGTTGCTGGTTCTTTCTTCAGGTTTTACCAATAATTATTTTCTTCGGCTGTATGATATCTGCCCTCTACGATATAGACCTCATGCAGTGGCTAATCCTGCAGGTATATTTAGCAGCCGAGAGCTCATTTCATTAGGACAGTATAGTGTAGTGGTGATGCATTGAACTGGGTCTTGGAAGACCTGGGTTCTTGTCTTTATCACCTTTTGACCGTGTGATCTTGAACAGGTCAGTTAATCTCCTTGAGCCTCAATCTTGTCTTTAAATCTGAGCTAATAATTCCTGCCATATTGAGGTATTAAGAGGAACAAATGGTTGTGAAAGTGCTTTGTAAATTACAAAGTAATTTATACATGTAAGTTATTATTGTCCATAGAATATTCTTTTTTAATTTCTTTTTTTATTGAGGTATAATTCACATACATTGTATTAGTTTCAGGTGTACAACATAATAATTCAATATTTGTATATATTGTGAAAGATCACCACAATAAGTCTAGTTAACATCCGTCCACTATACATAGTTACAGAATTTTTTTTTCTTGTGATGAAAACTTTTAGGCTGTATTCTCTTAGCAACTTTCAAATATGCAATACAGTATTATTAACTCTAGTTGCCATGTTGTACATAATATTCCCATGACTTATTTATTTTCTAATTGGCAGTTTGTACCTTCACTCCCTCCTCCCATTTCTGGCAACCACCACTGTTCTCTGTATCTTCCATAGAGTGTTATTGACTATAGACCCACATGGATTCTGTTAACTTTCAACTATCTTTTCTAATAGAAGGAGCATTAATAAGAATTATATGGTATAAGGCACCAGGAGTTTTCTCTGTCTCCTGGGTTCCAAGAATAAAAAGATGGAGTTTTAAGAGAGTTATGGAAGAAACTCTGAAAAAAAGAATCCTAGGGGGAAATGGTGGTGAATTCAGACTGTTACTCATCATCCTAGATACTTAACCACTGTCTTCTTTTCAATTCCTTAGCTGGTGTTGGGTATTATTAGAGATGTGGATGGGAAGGCCTATCCAACTGATTGTGATTGAAAGCCATTTTTTATAATAAAAAAAAGAAAGTAAATAGGTTTCTCTGATTCTTTCAATGGACTTAATTTAGAGAAATCGTTAACACCATGTGTTTCCCTCACTCTCTAGAATGCTTGCTGCAGACCGATAATTTCCTATCATAATTTTACATCAAAGAGGCTTGGATTTCATTACAATAGGGGAATAAAACTATTAATTTAGAAAAACTAATTCAGCCTCTGTGGTTAGATTAAAAAGTCTATATGATTAGATAGCTAAATTCATAAATGACCTCAGGGTGAATATCTGCAAGTAGAAAATTGAGTTAATTTTATATGTTAATAGCAATGAAGCAGTTTTCCCTAAGCAAGTAGCCATCTCTGTGCTGGGGAACCTTAGGTAGGACCTGGGAAGGAACCCTGTGTAAAAATTCCAAGGGGATTGACTGGAGCCAAAGCAAAACTAGTGCCCGTTCCGTACCAGTGTATAGTTTTAGGGATTAATTTAAGTAGAAAGGAGAATATATTTTTACTGTATTTATTTTGCCCTGGCCACAGTTCTGGGGCCTTTAACAGCTTCGTCAAGTGCCCAAACCGCTTACTTCTTTCATTGAGACTTTCAGAGTGTTAGGCTGGTGTCTGCTAATCTTGAATAAATTTGGTGACCTTAGTGTACCTGATCACATCCCTGAATACTCAGAGTTGTTTTCCTTCCTCAGCTGAAGAAGATACAGAGGAAGAATACTCCTTGACGACCTTTGTGATGGTTAATTCTGTGTGTCAACTTGGCTAGGCTATGGTGCTCTGCTGTTTGGTCAAACACCAATCTAGCTGTTGCTGTGAAGATATTCTTTAGATGTGATTAACATTTAAATCAGTAGACTTTTTTTTTTAAGATTTTATTTATTTATTTATTTATTAGGGAGCGAGCGAGAGAGAAACAGCATGAGAGGGGAGAGGGTCAGAGGGAGAAGCAGGCTCCCCGCTGAGCTGGGAGCCCGATGTGGGTCTCGAACCCAGGACTCCGGGATCACGACCCGAGCTGAAGGCAGTTGCCCAACCAACTGAGCCACCCAGCACCCCTAAATCAGTAGACTTTGAGAAAAGCAGTTTACCTTCCGTAATGTGGGTGGGCCTCATCCAATCAATCTTTGAAAACAAAGACTGAGGTTTCTGAAGGAGAAGGAATTCTCCTCAAGACAGCAACATAGACACTCAACCTGTTTCCAGCCTGCCCACCTGCCCTACAGATTTCAGACTTGCCAGCCCCCACATAGCATGAGCCAACTCCTTAAAATCAATCTCATTCTCTCCTGTCTCTCTCTCTCTCTCGAGATATATATATATATATAAAATTATATGTATATATCTCCCATTGGTTCTGTTTCTCTGGAGAACCCTAATACAACCTTTTTAATAAGAATGTTATTCCTAGTGAAATAAGTCAGACAGAAAAAGACAAATACTGTATGATCTCACTTATATGAGGAATCTAAAATAAAGGAACTCATAGAAACAGAGAACAGATTGCTGGTTTGCTAGAGGCAGAGAATGGTTGGGGATGGGGGCCATGTAATGAGTGAAGGTGGTCAAAAGGCACAAACTTCCAGTTATAAGTTCTGGGGATGTCATGTATACAGCATGGTGACTATAGTTAACAACACTGTGTTGTATATTTGAAAGTTGCTAAGAGAGTAGATCTGAAAAGTTTTAATCGCAAGAAAAAAAATTTTGTAACTATGTGAGGTGATGGATGTTAACTAAACTTATTGTGATAATCATTTTGCAATATATACATATATCAAATCATTATGTTGTACACCTTAAATTAATACAATGTTATATGTCAATTATATCTCAATAAAATGCAGGGGTGGGAAGGAACGTTATTCATCTACTTTTAGCAATTTTTTTCTTTGAAACTAGGATTGAGTTTTTAATTTACATCAATTACTTGCATTTATTTGCAAACATTTCTTCATGGGTTCATGGCATTTACCCATGGGTTCATGGGTAATAGCTCTAACAGATTTCTGTTGTGCAGCTTCTTTTTTTAAACAGAACTTTATCATTCAGGGGTGCCTGGTGGCTCAGTTGGTTAGGTGTCCGACTCTTGATTTCAGCTCAGGTCATGATCTCAGGGTCATGAGATCCAGCCCTGCATGGGCACCCCTCCTCCTTGCTTACATTCTCTCTCTAAAATAAATAAATAAAGATTTTTTTTTAAAAAAAAGAACTTTATTGGGCACCTGGGTGGCTCAGTTGGTTAAGCAACTGCCTTCGGCTCAGGTCATGATCCCGGAGTCCTGGGATCGAGTCCCACATTGGGCTCCCTGCTTAGCCGGGAGTCTGCTTCTCCCTCTGACCCTCCCCCATCTTGTGGTCTCTCTCTCTCTCAAATAAATAAATAAAATCTTTAAAGAAAAATAACTAAAAAAATAAAAAAGAACTTTATCATTCGTCTTTTCCAGAAAATAACATTTCAAAATTACATTTAATAGAAAGTAAAGTTAAAATATAAATACAAAGTGATTTCTTCATACTTCTCTATCACAATTTTTTTCAGATGGAGCTTTTAAAAATATTCTAAGTCTTTAGGATGTCTATTAGATACTGTCCATTTCCTTTATGTCAAAATATACTTAGTTATAGATGGTGGATTATGGGAGGGGAAGAAGTGTATTTGCATGAATTTAAGAAACCAAAGAGTACAAGATTGTTAGTAAGAATGACAGCAGAGTACAAATGCTCATTTGTAAGGGAGAAAGTAGTGCTATTAATACTGATAAATTAACAATCTTCTTAGAATTTCTCATGATAAGCTGGTAGTGTGTAGAATACATGGCTACCTTAAATTCCCTTCTAATGTCTCTCGTTGCCTGAAGCCTCAGTGGCGTCCCACTGGAAGAGCAACTTTCCAAGACCGTCATGAACGCATTCTTCCCTAGGGCTTGTGTGGCAAGTAGGTGCTTCTTTGGGTCTTGGTGATAGAAACACATATAAATGTGATTAGTGTTTAAAGAATAAAAAGGAACTCATCCAGTTCCTAAGGGGGAGAAAAAGTTCAGAAAAATCAGCAACATTTTTTTGAGTACCCATCAAACACAAAAGACCTTACTCAGGCTTTTGGGTGTGGTCCCTCCCCCAGAAGAGTAGAAAACATACCTTATATCTTCAAAGAAATTGCGGAGGGGCTGATTTTTAAAAAGCAGAAGATACACTTACCATTTAAAAAGCTCCCAGAGGGAGATGCTTGGGTGGCTTTTGGTTTCCACTCAGGTCTAGATCTTGGGGTTGAGGAACTGAGCCTCACTTTGGGCTCTGCGCTGAGTGTGGAGCCTGTTTGGGATTCTCTCTCTCCCTCTCCCGCTGCCCCTCACCCCCTCCTGCATTCTATTCGCCTCTAAATAAATAAATAAATAAATAAATAAATAAATAAATAAATAGCTAGCTAGCTAGCTAGCTGGCTGGCTAGCTAGCTCCCAGAGGGACTTAGATCCTACATTCAGCCTATGGCAGAAGTTTTCCCCATTACCATAATTTCTTAGGAATCCTTTTGTCCTCAGAGGAGGGACAGACAATACTAGTAACCCACAGCACCTGTGACAACTATGTGCTCTGCACAGAACTTTTCCAGAGGTTGGTGTCTCAGAGTTCCCCTTAGCACTTGGTAGGAAAGTTGACCATTTGAGAGTAGAGAATAAAAGAAATGTGTGAAAATATTTTGATGTATATAAGTAGAGTGTATAAAAGGGAATATGATGTCCAGCCCTGTGTTTTTCCTTTCCTCTTCCTCCTGGAACTAGTTTGAGTATTTGTTATCCAATTAGTAGAATTTGCAGATCTGAATAGAAGTTTCCTTGTCTGGGGGCAACTGGGTGGCACAGTCGGTTAAGTGTCCCACTCTTGGTTTCGGCTTAGGTCTGATCTCAGGGTCTTGAGATCAAGTGCCAGGTTGGGCATGGGGCCTGTTTAAGATTCTCCTGGGGCACCTGCGTAGCTCAGTTGGTTAAGCATCTGCCTTAGGCTCAGGTCATGATTCTGGGTCCTGGGATCGAGCTCCATGTCGGGCTCCCTGCTCAGCAGTGAGTCTGCTTCTCCCTCCCCTGGCTCTTGTGCTCGCTCTCTCTCTCCCTCTCAAATAAGTAAAGTCTTAAAAAAAAAAAAAAAAAGATTCTCTCTCCCTCTGTCCCCACCACCCCCCTCTAAAATAAGTAAATAAATATTTTTTTAAGATTTTATTTATTCTTTGACAGAGAGAGAGATTGACAGCGAGAGAGGGAGAAGCAGGCTTCCTGCAGAGCAGGGAGCCCGATGTGGGGCTCGATCCCAGGACCCTGGGATCATGACCTGAGCCGAAGGCAGACGCTTAACGACTGAGCCACTCAGGCACCCCAGTAAATAGATCTTAAGAAAAAAAAAGTTTCCTTGTCTGTCCAAAGGGTGATTAAAGCTGGGGATTGGAAGCTTGGCATTTCCGGAGAGGAAGAAGTGGCAGTAGCTCTTTTGCAACTTTTAGACAGTGGTGAGAATTCTGTCCCTTTGTCTTTAAGCATTATATTAACAGACTTCGACTTTTTCTTTCAGCATTTTATTCCAGAGAAAGAGAGGAGTCAGGGATGAGTCCAAAGTTTTTAACTTGAGCCACTGGAAGGATGGAGTTACCTTAATGAATTAAACAGAGGCAGACACTCAGGGAAAAGCAAGTTTTGGGGAAAAGATCAGGAGTTCAGTTTGGTATGTGTGAAAATCGAGATGCCTATTAGACATTCAAATAGAGACACTGAGGAGGCAGTTGGATCTATGAGTGTAGACAAGTCAGGGCTGGAAATAGAACTATGAAAGCCATCTACACACATGAGACTCCCAAGGGAGAAAACGTGGATAGAGTGTAAGACAAATAGCCAAGACTGAGCCCGGGAGCACGCCTGCCTTTAGAGTCAGACAGACAGGAGGAACCAGCTGAGGACATTGAGGAGTAACGGCCACGGAGGGCAGGGGCGAGGCAGGAGACTGGGGTATCTTGAAAGCCAGAGGGAGGAAATGTTTCAAGGAAGAAAAAGAAAGTGATCTACTGTTGAGAACGCTGCTGATGGGCAAGTGAGGATAATGGAGATGTGCCTTGGATTTTACATACTGGGAGACATTAGTAACGATAACAAGGGCAATTTATGTGGACAGGTGGGGATAGAGGCCCAAGTGGGTGGGTTCAGGAGAGAATGGGAGAGAAATTGTAGGCATGGGGATAGATGATTATTGTGAGGAATTTTTCAGCAGAGGGAACAGAAATAGAGCAGGAAGCTAGAGGCAAAAGTGAGGTCGAGTGCTGTTGTTGTTGTTTAAGTGGAAGCCATAATACCATATTTGTATATTAATGGAAATGTCTCATAGAGAAGGAAAAAAAAATATCAGTGTATCGGAGAGAGGGGAGAAATTGCTGGAGCAGTTCTCAGAATATCTCACAGAACCTGTGCCAAAGTTTGTTCTCATTCTATGCACAATGAATGCCAGCAACTCTGCTTATAGAAATAGTTTCTGCAGGGACAGAGTAGAAAGCTATTTGAAAGCCTCTGTCTCTGTATCCTGGAGCCCAAGGACAGGGTGTATGGACGAAAATGATGACCAATAGCTCAGCTTTGGCCCAAGGATACATATTTCTGGGCATCCACACAAATACCACCCAAACAGTGTAGGTTAGAATAAGACCTCATGAAAACAGATTTCATACCATTTGTGATCATCTGAAGGGACAAAATCAAAATTTTCCCTTTTACCTCAGAGATACTGTTTTCATAGAAAATTAAGGCTGTTTAAAAAATTATATGGGAAATTTTGCATCAGTTTTTTAAAGGTTTCAGACATTATCTTCAATGAATATGCAAATAATAAATTTCAATTTAAGTAGCACCTTGTGGTAAGCCCATGCTTTCCTATATCAAATCAGTTCATTTTTTCTCTTATTTCACCAAAGTGCTCCTTTAATCAATGTTTTCTTGGCCTACTTTGAATTAGTACACTATTACATTAGAAAATAATAAAATTGCTGTTTATGTAAAAATAGTCTATTAGTCTAATTTTTAAATAACTGAGAAAAATTTCTCCCCCAGAGATATGCTTTAAAGAAATTTTAAAGAATTGATCCCCTCCTAAGCTTTCCTTACAAAGAGAAAATCAGTTCAATCAGAACTTTTCATTATTTTCCACCAATTCCCCTTACTGGCAGAAGACAGCAAATGCATACCTGGAGAGTATGGGGGTATAGCCAAAGTGGCCAATAAAATCCTAACATTCTTTTGGAGTCTCCCTTTCAAATATTAAAAAATCATATGACTTTTTCATTTCATAGTATAGTAATACTATATTTTAGAATATATTTAAACATTTTAAGTAATCATTATGGGAGAAAAAAAGAATTCTACTTGTCTCATTGGCTCAATGAAGAAGCTGCTTGTCATGGATTCTGTCCATGTCAGAACATTGGAATGAGCTGAGGGTCCGCCTACGCTAATACTGGATTCATCATCTAGCTAACTGCTCTTCTCAAGTAGTTCTTTCATAAAAAAGGGGGAAAGAAATGAGATATAGCTGGGGAATGATGTGATTAAGAGAGTTTTTTTGGTTAAAATAGAGATTTGAGCATGAACACTTTATTTCCTTTTTTAATAAGGAAAATAATCCCTATCTGAAGTTTGTTGGAAGGGTCCAATGAAATGAAGCATGTTTTGTACCCAGGATGATGCCTAGCATATTGTAGGCCCTTAATAACAGGCATTAATATTCATGTATGTTCATCACCACTTTTTTGGTAAAAAACAAGAGAGTTTGTGTTTCACATGTTACTTTGGTTTAGGTTCTTAAACTAACTTATTAAAATCAAGATTGTACCCCTATTGAGGTGTTTTGAAAATTGTTAAATAAATCAGAAGTTAACCAATTGATCAAGATTTTAGAACTTGAATAATTTTAATTTTGTAACTTCCTCAGCTTTCCTCCTTCTCCACTGGGTTCTAACTTACTTAGTCTGTCTTCACATGGGAGCCACTTTTTCCCTTAGATCATTGTCTTTTTTAAAAAGATTTTATTTTTTTATTTGACAAAGAGAGAGAGAGCACAAGCAGGCGAGCAGCAGAGGGAGAGGGAGAAGCAGGCTCTCCGCTGAGCAATGAGCCCCACACAGGACTTGATCCCAGGACCCTGGGATCATGACCCCAGCCAAAAGCAGACACTTAACCGACTGAGCCACCCGGGTGCCCTTTCATTGTTTTTTTTTAAACCATAATACAATCCTACAAACGATTGTACAAATGAATCACACAAATCATACACTGATTTGGTATATTAGTGAGCTTATTTTTATTCTTATTAGTTTTCTTAGTGTGATTTTTTTTTTCTGTAAGTCATACTTGAAGTGACCACATGACCCGGCAATTCCAACCCTATTCCCAAGGGAAATGAATATATCCACACAAAAACTTGTACACAGATGTTCATAGCAGCATGATTCATAATTGCCAAAAAAGTAGAAATGGACAAATAAAATGTGGAATATCCATACACTAGAGTTTTACTTAGCTATAAAAAGAATGAAGTACTGATATGCGCTACAAAGTGTGTGATCTTGAAAACATTTTGCTAAGTGAAAGAAGCCCATTACAAAGATCACATAGTGTATGCTTCCATTTACGTGAAATATCCAGAGTAGACAAATCTCTAGAGACAGAAAGTGGATTAGTAATGGCCTGGGGCTTGGAAGGGAAATGGGGAGTGACTGCTAATGGCTACGGGGTTTCTGTGTGGGAGGATACTTTATAGTCTATGTCTGATAATCTGATATCAGGAGTCCCTATGGATATGTTTCTATTGAATGTTACTTGCTGAAGGGGTCTTTTCTCCTCCCGCATCTATTTTCGGATGTATGTGGGACTTTGTGAAATTTTATTTTTAGAAATAATTTGAAGCCTAGATGGATGTTATATTTCTTCAAAAGAGAATTCTGATTGCTTTTTTTCATGCATCTCAGAGTACTAGCAATCAAGTACCATCTTAATCCATTAGGAGGCTCGAGATTTTCTGAGCTACAGAAAATTTGAAGAGCTTTCTGGGCTACAGATGATGGGAAGATTTTCTGGGCTACAGATGATTGGAAGCCGGGCTGAAGACAGTGCAAGGGCTGGTTTACTTCTACTTCACCTTAATTCCTAGTGTATAACCAGTGTCATGCTGAGCCACATGGGAGTCGAGGCAAAAGAAACATCAGTAATACTGATCCTATCTTTATTTTAAAATCTGATGTTTTGTTCATCATGGATTTTTCATTATTTTATTAATCAATTTTAATAATACTGCATTGAAGTATTATTTATATGGATTAGCAAGTTTTTGGGCCCCCTGAATTTTGTGTCCAAGGTGAGTACTTCACTTACGTCACTGTACTCCCAGCCCTGGGATTTTTACATCCTAGAAATCTGAAGAGACAAAGCTGTGGGTCCCCCCACAACTTCCTATAAAATCTCATAAAGATTTTGGGGTTACTCCCTCAATTTCCTCCTTTATCATGCAATTTAGGATTAATGGTCTAAAGACTTCCACACAATCCGGGACTGGAGTGGATTAAACACAAACATTTATCTTCACTTTCCCCCTGAAACTGCCCTAAAATGATAGTTGCAGAATAACAAGATCAAAACTCACCAGGACGAAGAGAAGGGAAAAGAGAAAATAGTAAATGAGAGCTGTCCACACATTTTTGAGAGACAAGATAGCTGATGGAGGAGTGATATCTGATCCAATAGCAGGGTGCAGGAAGCAGAGCCCAAGTGTCTACAGAGATAGACAATGAAAAGTGAGCCAATTCACCCCACAGAACCCCACAGAAAATATGTTGTTCTTATTATCAGCCTCCAAGGAGAGGCAAAACAACCTGTATTCACATGTTATGGTCTATAACACACATGTGTGGGATCCCCTCAGGGATGTTGAACTCTCCCATGTACTGTCAGTCTGGTCAGGTGGGACCGAGATCTAATACAACTGGACAATATTTCAGTACACTATTTTGGGGATATATGATTAATTCAGAAACTGAGGATTAAGCTAAAAGCAACCTTACTAAGGTCATAAATCATATGACTGGGGGATGATCGGTTTAACTTCAAAAAATCCAGGGCCCCACACAGACAGTAAAATTTGGGGGGATTGCACAAGCTGGAGCAACCTGTGGCCTACCACAGACGACTAGGAATAAATTGTCATTTGTTCCCACCTCCCAGACTAAACTAGAAGCTCAACACCTGGTGGGCCTACTTGGCTTTTGGAAAAATCATATCCTTCACTTAGGAATAGATACTATTAGCTTAAATCTAAAATTACCTGGGAAAAGGCATTTGATTTAGGCTGTGAACAGCAACAAGGCTTCTTAGAACTGCAGAAAGCTGTAACTAAAATGATTCCATTAGGACTATCTGATCCTAAAGATGAGATTAAATTAGAAGTGTTCTGCCTGCACTCATGTCAACTGGAGTCTCTGACAAAAGTCCATGGCCACTGATCAGTGGTGACCTCTGGGCTTTTGAACTAGAAAAGCACCAATTGCTATTCTCCAGTATACTCCTTCTGGAAGACAGTTATAGGCTTGTTACTGACCGTTTATGAAATAGCTCCAAAAACTGAAGGATATAAGATTATGTTAAGACCCGAAATACCCAGCATGTCATGGGTAACGTCAGAAAAGCACTCCAACATGGAGGACAATGCCCATCCTAATATGGAAATGGAGCATGCTACTATGAGTTTCCATGGGAGAAACTTCTGTTCATAAGCAAGTAGCCTCTTTTCCTGTAGGATTGACTATGGAGCTTTCTGAGAAGAATTTGCTTACTGTTATGTGGCCCCGCTGAAGCTAAAACTCATAATAAAAGTTGCCTTATTGGGGCACCTGGGTGGCATAGTTGGTTGAGCATCAGACTCCTGGTTTTGGATCAGGTCATGATCTCAGGGCCGTGGGATCGAGCCCCGTGTCCTTTCTGCGCTCAGCAGGGAGTCTGCTTGAGATTCTCTCTCTCCCCTGCCCCTTCCCCACTCACATGCACACACTCTCTCTTTCTCTCTCAAATAAATAAATCTTAAAAAAAAAAAAAGCCTGAGCATGGATCAGGAGGGTACTGTGAGGGTTAATTCCTGGAGGACTAAAATTGGCCTGAACCGCTTTACTAGAATAAGAAATGTACCCACATAACCCTGACATCTGGTCAAGGCATAAAGTCTACAGATGATTAGTGCTGCTTTGTAACCATGGATGGGAAGAGTTTCAGGGCAAGCTGTTGGCATTGTTTATTGGTAACAGTGATATTGATGATTTACACCTGGTCGGAGACACCCAGAGGGTTCTGTCATTGGAGGTAGTTACATAACAAGTATGTGCCCACATGACCAACAGGGGATGAGAAACCCCAGTCATGACTCCATCTTGAGCTTCTTGGTTCTGAGATGGTCCATGTCCACACTGGTGGTTCCTGATCTGAGAAAAAGTGTGTGTAGATGGCCCCTTACAGAGGGATTACAAGTGGAGCTTGGGCTCAGCTGCCCTGAACCCTTTGCTCTGAGGTAGCCTTTGGCTGTGATGCATGTCCTTACTTTAATGCTGTTGTTATATTGTATCCTTTTCCTGCAATAAATTATAGATTTTATGCATTGTAATTTTGAGTCTGATGAGTCTTTAGCAATCAAACCTCATTTAACTGTTACCATTAGTGCAGTTAAAAATAGTGTATTTTTTTATATTATTCCAATTTCTCAAAAAAAGGATCCTATGTATTCAAAAAGTTGGCCAAAAAAATCTGTGGTAGTGTATTTTTACATTCTCCTGCACTATTGGGTGGTATTCCTATGTAGAAACAAGTTAACACACTGTAGTGATCAGATTTATGAGCTTTATTTATTTTTTTAAAGATTTTATTTATTTTTAGGGAGAAAGTAGTATCACAAAAATCCATATGAGGAGAGACATTGAAAGGAATGGTCAGTAAGGCCTGACTAATACCCACTACAAATAGCCCTGGAGAGGTCAGATCAGGGATATTAGTACATTGTGGTGATAAGGTAGGAATCAGATAGCAGGAGATTGAGGAGTAAATGAAAGGTGAAAAAGTGGAGATAGTAGATGTATTCTTTCTAGAAGCTTAGCTCTAAAGGAAACTGAAGTTGCCAGAAGAATAGTTTTTATTTTGAAATTATTTTAAGTGTGACTATTTGCTAAGGGGAAAAAATAACATGCACACACACAGAGGAGTCACAAGGATGATGATAATTGATACAGCAAGTTCCTGAAGGAAAGGATAGGTGTATGGGTTAGACCTGCTCAGAAGGTTTACCTCATTTTTCTGTAGCAGTGAGAGAAGTGTCTCTTTGTAGAGGGTCGAGAAGTAAAGACAAGTGATGAGATGAAGCCTACTTCAAGATGAAGCTTAGCTATAAAGGCGAGGAGAGAAAGGACTTCAACCAGAGAATGCAAATGCAGACCAATCTGCGGGGGATTGGAGCAGAAAAGCTGAGGGAGCTGACACTGGACTGCCTTTATTTTCTCTGTGAAAAATGAAACAATCAGATCAGATAAGAGAACATAGTGAAGGTTTGGAATAGGCACTGGGGATAATGTGGAGGGGTTTGTAATAGAACTGCTGAGCAGTATTTAGAGCTGGGAATATACACCCTACGTGTGCACCAGTCCACATGACTCTGTGGACTTCTTGAGCAGGATTTAGCCTCGGTGTAGAACTGATAGGTGTTCCTGTGGTGGGCAAAAAAGGACACCAGAATACAATGGAGCTAAAGGTGTTGGCACGGGCACGGGCACGGGCACGGGCATAGGGTGAACCTGTGGCTCATTTCAGAGCACGTCTTCCCCACCCTACGACCCCCTCTCCCAGATTTCTCATGAGTCCAAACATTTAGCATCTTGAGAACAGAGACTCTCTTTCTTTTCTGGGGCCTAGGATTAGTCCCTTATATTCAGAAGACATTCAGATATTTTTGAATGAATGAATTAATAAAATTTGGTGGCGCCTGGGTGGCTCAGTCGGTTAGGTGTCCACCCCTTGGTTTCAGCTCAGCTCATGATCTCAGGGTCGTGGGATTTATCCCTGAGTCAGGCTCTGTGCTCAGCATGGAGTCTACTTGAGGATTCTCACTCTTGCTCTCCCTCTGCTCCTCCCCCATGTGCTCTCTCTCTTTCTCAAATAAATAAAATAGATCTTAAAAAAAACTAATAAAATCTGACTCTGCTAAACATTTCTGAATACAAGTATTATGTTTAAATTATTTACTGGGGATGAATATATTATTTCTGAGCATTAGAATTCTGTCCCTAGAGCTACATTCTTATAATTTACTTATGCTTAAAATAATTGGACCAAACTCTCATGAAATCCATTCTGTAACATAAAAGTTTATTAGAATAAAAATACATGTACAATCCAACATTAAAATTATTTCACATTGCATGTAGGTTTTACCTCCATTAGTTTTTTTTAATGCTTTTAAGGTCTTGCTTGAAATAATTTGCACATCTGTAAACCAAGCTTAGATTATCAAAGATGCAATACATCCATTAGATACTGGACATCAAAATTTAGGATCAGAACTGATGTTATAACCTATTGCACTAAATACGTCTGTAAAATTTGGACAGAGAAAAAAGAAAACTAAATCACTTGAAATGAGGTAAGTTGTATGAAAAAGTTTTTAGTAGCAAGTGTCACCAAAGTTGAAATAAGAATATTAAAAACATTCATGGAAAATTCACTTAAAATGTTTGCATAGTCTAGATTATTTTTTAAAGACAAAAAATTAAAAATTACCAAAATCCCTCATTAGAAAAAGAGACAATTATCTGGTTCTGCTTAAGATCTGTGTACATTTTAAATCTTTCTCTCATTTAGAAAAAAGAAGTGATACAAACATTCACAAGTCTTAGAAAAAAGGAAAAAATAATGAAGATTAGGACCAACATTTCAAGCTGCCTTTTGGAAAGAAAATTAAAAACAGAGGTAGACGGTTAAATATTAGTGGCCGAGTTACTCAAACAACTAACTTTTGTTGGTACACATTCACCAAATGTTTACACTTGAAGCCAAATAGTAAATGAATTTAGGAAGAGACAGTAAGACCTAGCACAAGTTATTTCCTTACATCAAAGAAAAGTAATAAAAATAAACCAGGCTTAAGACCCCTGTTAAGGATATGATTGTTTAAAGCACTACAGTTCATGCACTTTTTCAAGTGGGAGAGTGAACCTTATCCCTAAGCTTCCTAGATTTCTTGCAGGCCAAGCCACCAGCGCCATCAGGCCCGGTCAGTCAAAGTAGGACTGCAGGGTGCCTCGGCGCCGGACGTCACAGGTCCAGCAGTGGAAGCCTCCTCCCAGGGAATTGGCATTACGGATATTAACCTTGATGGTACTGATCCCTGCAGCAAAAGAGAGACATGTAGTCAGTTGGATGGACTCCCAAGGAGATTCTCCCATAGGAAGTAAGCCCAGAGATGGGTAGGAATCCTGTGTCTGTAATCCTCAAGTCTACCTGAACCCCAAACAGTCTTTCAACTGTACTGTCACCAATTATATTTCATCTAACCTATCCCACTGCTAATATAAAGTCTTCACCAGAAAGTCAGCAGAGACTGTGAAGTCTATTTTGTTTTGCTGACAATGCACAAGTCAACGGGTTGGATGAGTGGATGTGTCTGATGGGATTAACTTTACCACCTTAAGAAAACAATGGAACCGAGCTTATATTTTAATATGCTGGATTGTATGCTCATTCAGGTACTAAATCTATTCAGGCAAGTAGTTTAATCTGGCATCATTTTGTACTGATGTGCTTGTGATGATGTGCATGGCCCAGTCAACCAACTGTATTTAGAAAGGAATCTATTGTGTTCAGCATAACAGGATTTTAAAAAGAAAATCTATCCTCCTCCCTCAGGGAACGCATTATTTTGAGGGGAAATACAGCTATAGAGTCACTAAAGCTTCCGGTGGGGTAGTCAGGGAGGGGAGGCAGCAGGGGCCATCAGAAAGGACTTTCCCAGGAAAGCGAGACTGAGCAGGGCTTGGGGAAGTAAGAATACAGTGTGGAAGGGGTAAGGAGTGGGCTTGGGATAAAGAGTGGACTCTTAAACACAAGTATGTTTCCTGGTAGACAGATGTATCTATCTTATTCAGATGCCTAGAGCCATTTTAATCCTGAATTGGAAAGGTTCCAGTTGCTTGATAAAGTTTGCTTTAACAAGTTCCCTGTGTCTACAATTATAAAATAATATTACGAATCACATATCTGGTTCTTAATAATATTTTAAGTTGAGAAACAATAAAATCTTAATGGACAAAGAAACTGAACTAATGCAGTTGGGCTGTTTCGAGGAAGTCAGGAAAAAAGTGGCATAGCATTAGACGTCAAATCATTAGGTTGGGCTCAGTCTAAAACTGACAGGCCAATCCTTCTCAACGGACACCACATTAAAGAGGGATGGGTCAAAGGGGCAAATCATTTCTTCTGGGTAGTATACCTGAAATATAAGACATGAATCAAAGCTTGACTCACTTTCAACAAGTATATACTTCCTGGCTTTATTTGACACTTAGGATATGTCAAGTATGTGAAGAGTGATAAACATACATACTTCTGTACTCCATGTCCTAGCCATATGAAAATCCTTTCTTTCAACACTTTTCTCAATACTGTCAGAATAACTATTTTAAATTTTGAATATCAGGATAAGCAAATTCCCACCTGAGTAAAAACCAGTTCTTGGTTCAAAACTGAATGATTTACTGACACTGTCTACTGCATTTCATTACTTGGTTCATTGTGCTTACCACACACATTAAGTCACTTCTGTATCTGTACCCTTAGATGTCCCTTAAAATATGTAATGACAATTAAATGACTTTTAAAGGACCCTCAACAATTCAATTTCTTACTTGTGGAAGGACTGAATAATCTCTATGCTCATCTACAAAGGGGGTAGTTCTTCATACGTGGGCACCAAGAGGTTAGATAAGTCACAGAAGATTGATAATACTTATTGCTAAGGGAGGGTCTGAGGAACCTGGAATGCATCTCCAACCCTTTGGGATTATGATTGTTAACAGTAAAAATATTGTGCATCTACGAAATAATGTGGTACCTCTAAAAGGAACAGAAATTGAATTAGATAAATCATACATCAGACCTAGCAGGTAATTTCTTTAGTTCTTCTGGTTTAATACTTTCATGCATGACACCATGTTTCGTTTTTGTACATACCCAGTTTTTCAAACATCTTTTGAATTGGGACTTCATTGGCATCCACCATGACACGCTTTTCATCTAGCATTAAGACATTCATGGAAAGCCATTTGGATGACATCCAGAGTGGGTGATCTAAAAATGGTAACAACGGTTAAATCATGTCCACTATCATTTTTGTTTAAAGCAAGAGTTCCAAAGTGAAGAACAGTAAAGTGACACTTCCATTCTTTCAGTAGTTCACTTCCCCTGTGGAATTTTATTTTAATCTTAAGACAATTTATCTATAAATGTTAGGACTCAATCTATACCCATTACACATTTGGATTTCACCTTGTTTTCTTTAAAAAGTCATTTCTTGCTTTGTGATGTTGCTTTATACTGATTTTTCCCATCTTCTCTTTTTCATTGTCTATGGAAGTAGAGGTTGCAAACGTAAGTCCCAGCCTTGTTCTTATACCTATAGGCCCAAGTGCTAGTTTACTCCTTTGGGGGAAACATTTTCTGTAAAGTGCTAAAATTGGGGCTGCTGTCTATAGATGCAAGATCTTCAGTCACTGAAGCACTCATTCGAGGCTCTGAGTGTACAATAGTAAACATACCATCTGGGATGACTGGTACTGGAGGAGTAACTATGGTCCATCCCGCTTTCTTGAAAAGATCAATCTGTAAGACAAAAACGAACAAAAAACCAAAAAACAAACTCCAAGGAGGTTTAAGTCTAAATATGCTATTATTATCATATTTAGTCTCTGATAGCTCTTATGATTAATAATTCTTTTTGAGACACTGACTTCTCAACTGCCAAAATAAAAAAATTAAATTTCCAAACATTTGAAATGATTTTGTCTGAATCCAAATTAGAAATGTACATAAAATCCCCATATTACCAGGTTAAAATTTAAAAAAGTAACAGAAATGTTAAAGCTTTTAAAAATATTCTCATGTTTTATTTAGGTTTCAGAGATCTTAAAATACAGAAGACACTTTCCTTGACAAATTCACATTAAAGAAAAGGAAAATATTTCCTATTTAGCTACTAAGGAAACAAAAATGTGACTGTGTTAAACCCATAGTCCATCCACTTCATAGTCCATCATTTTGCATCTCTACCACAGCATAAGGATAGATGCTAAGGGTGTATTCCCAAAGAACCATAATTGTCCTTAGTGACCTATTATCATCCAGCCATCCCTATGTTCACATACTCAGTTTATCAATAAATTATATTAAAATGAAACATCAGATAAGTAATCTTGGTCATTGGGTATAAATATACGGGATGGAAATGAACAGTGACATGGTAAAATAGTCATTTTTAAAAGGTGTACTGCAGCTTACCAAGTAACACAGAATCACTCACCACCCAACTGGAAGTAGGAGGGAAGGAGGAGAGGTAGGAGGCTGCAGGTGATAGGGACAGACTAGCTGCAGTGCCGTGGCTCTGCTCCTCCCTGAAGGCTGGGGCTGACCAAAGGGATCCTGACCCACCGGAGAGGGAGGAAGACACCCACTACCCAGGGGCATTGCCCAGCCATGCAGGGATCATTCTGTCTGCAATTCAGCTGCTGTGGGATCTTGGCTGCAAGCTATGGGATAATATACTCTGTTCGATAAAAACACACACAGACACACAAACTGGAGGCTTTGAAAGCAGCAAGCAAGGAAAGTCAAAGTCTGATGACACTATACTAATTATTATGGCTACAATGTACATTTGTGAGTTCTGGACACCTTGTAGTAAATCCACCATAAGCAATCCAATGTTTGATTATCATAATGTTGAGCACTGCTGAATTTGTCATCTAGAACCATTAGGAACCATGGAAGTGCTTAAAATAAACATGGTAATTACTTCAGTTGCTAGACTCTATTGCTTCTCCAGAGTCTTAAGAGCTCCCTTACCTGATGACACGGTCGGTCAGGGTTGGAAAGCACAAGACCAGGTCCAATGATATTGAAGGTGGCATCAATATGCATTGGATTGGGATCTTTAAAGGAGATGATATGCACTCTGTAGTCTGGCGCAAGATGCCTCCGCATCCATTCAATGCCCAGATAGTTTGTAACCTGAAAATGAAAGGAGGACGAAATTCTATAAAGATTTGGTTCTATGTAAACATAGAACTAAAAATAGTCAGGATGAAAATATTTTCATAAAATAAATACAATGTACAAGTAAATAATAAATAAAAATATAATAATAAAGTGTGGAATTTAAGAGGCAACTTTTTTTTTTTTTTTTTTTTACTGGTATTTTTTTGTTTTTTTCTTTCTTTCTTTTTTTTTTAATTTTTTTTATTGTTATGTTAATCCCCATACATTACATCATTAGTTTTAGATATAGTGTTCCATGATTCATTGTTTGTGCATAACACCCAGTGCTCCATGCAGAACGTGCCCTCCTCAATACCCATCACCAGGCTAACCCATCCTCCCAACCCCCTCCCCTCTAGAACCCTCAGTTTGTTTTTCAGAGTCCATCGTCTCTCATGGTTCTTCTCCCCCTCCGATTTCCCCCCCTTCATTCTTCCCCTCCTGCTACATTCTTCTTCTTCTTTTTTTCTTTCTTAACATATATTGCATTATTTGTTTCAGAGGTACAGATCTGAGATTCAACAGTCTTGCACAATTCACAGCGCTTACCAGAGCACATACCCTCCCCAGTGTCCATCACCCAGTCACCCCATCCCTCCCACCCCACCCCCCACTCCAGCAACCCTCAGTTTGTTTCCTGAGATTAAGAATTCCTCATATCAGTGAGGTCATATGATACATGTCTTTCTCTGTTTGACTTATTTCGCTCAGCATAATACCCTCCAGTTCCATCCACGTCGTTGCAAATGGCAAGATCTCATTCCTTTTGATGGCTGCATAATATTCCATTGTATATATATACCACATCTTCTTTATCCATTCATCTGT